>NC_058080.1:513847057-514165383 GCF_014858855.1 Bufo gargarizans
TGCTTGGTGGCAGCAGCAGAGGATCTGCTGGCCGAGCCTCAGCAGTGCCAGGGACCACTCTCCAGCCACTGTAGTCCCGATATAAATTAACCGGTAACCATAGCTACCGCACTCTGATTGGCTGCTGGAGGTAAACGTGCCTGCCGACGTCACCAAATCTGAATAAGGATGCGCGAACTGCCAGGCTGGGCACACAAAGCTGATTATGGGGCATAGAGGTGGAGTTCCAGGAAGTGTCATCTAGCAGAAGTTTCGTCTGGTCCCCGGTGTGGAGCTGAGGCTGGAGAGAACACTGGCCACCAATGAGGAGGACAAAAAGGGAGCTCTGCTATCCTGATTGATCTGTCAGATGCTGGCACAGAGGTGGGACTGAGGGTGAGGGGGCACTGAGGAGTCGGGTGTATGTGGATTTATCTGGAGCCAGCCGGGTCTAGGTGTTTTGGGTGAATCATGATGGTCCATTGCGCTGGCTGTGAGAGGCCCATCCTGGATCGCTTCCTCCTCAATGTCCTGGACCGGGCATGGCATGTCAAGTGTGTCCAGTGCTGTGACTGCAAATGTAACCTCACCGAGAAGTGCTTCTCCAGAGAGGGCAAGCTCTACTGCAAGACAGACTTCTTCAGGTAAGGACATCTCAAGCCCCAGCCGAGGGAAGGGTGCCCAGAGCTGGCACTGCCCGCCTCCTCTTCTGTCTTCCCAATCTTCACATGTTTCTCCAATGATACCATGCATCCTCTCTCTAAAACCCTGTCTCCAAAATATTCTTCTACACACCTATGGATCCTTCTATCTATCATCTATTTATATCTATCTAGATCTATTTATTATCTATTATATATCTATTTATTTATTATCTATCTATTTATTTATTATATATCTATCTAATATCTATTATCTCTATATCTATCTAATATCTATCTACCTAGTTATCAATTATCTACCTATTTATTAATTATCTACCTATCATCTAATATTCATCTACTGTATGTTCAACTATATGTCTCTTTGTATCAATCATCTAATATCTACCTTATATCCATCTATCTAAGATTTCTTTCTTTCTCTCTCTCTCTCTAGTTTAATTTCTATTTATAAATTAAATTCTGTAATGGTAAAAGAAAACCTGCAGTTTATATTTGCAGATTTATGTGGACCGAAACTGTTAATATAATTGTGATCTCATTCGACTTTCCGGTTCTTAAAAATAAAAATAGACACCGGTATATCGTCGGAAAAATGGGAAACGGGTCATGGCAGACCTACACTATTACTTTTATTATACCAGCAAGAATATTTTACTTACACGTGTGTAATATAAAAGTGTAAAAGTATCAATCAAAATCATCAAACTATTATAGATAGATATAGTAGATATGTATCAGATATAAGGCAGATAGATAATTCATTGATTGATGCATAGATAGATATGAGATAGATAGATAGATAGATAGATAGATAGATAGATAGATAGATAGATAGATAGATAGATATGGGATAGATAGATAGATAGATATGGGATAGATAGGTAGCGAGATATGGGATAGATGTATAGATAGATAGATAGATAGATAGATAGATAGATAGATAGATAGCGAGAGATAGATAGATACAAAAAATATATACTCAGAAATACATTTTGACAAATGCGAATATATATATATATATATATATATATATAAAATTAAATATTCCTTGTGCTAAAAAAGCAGTACACAGCCGCACATTGTGGTGAGGTTAGTGTGTACTGAGGGCTACCAGTGGTATGCGGCTGAATGCGTTTGGTGTACATATCTTGGAGAGCTGACCATAGGGCCAGGGCTCCAGGACAGTATATTCCCCACTTTTTACATTTGGAATATTTCTTTCTCATGTTAGAATTCCAGTTCGTTTCCTTCCCAGTATGTGGGCCTGGTACGAATGGGAATTTCACTCCTGAATTTCCAGTACACTTTTTGAGAGTTGTTCTAGTTTACTAATTTGACAAATAGTTTTGTAAGCTATGTGAAGGAAGGGGTTAAATGCCCCCTCCCCACCCCCACCCACCTATTTTGAAACAAATGAACACTGTAAAGTCTCCTCCCAACTAATGTGAAAACTACTTAGCGGCGTTTAATGATTTTTGATAAGGTGCAGGTGAGCTAATTATTTTTCTGGATAAGGCAACCATGACTTATGACCTGTATTACAGACACTAAATCAAAGTCATGGGAAGCTCAGGTGAGCACTGCTACATCCCGCTCACATAGGCGGACACCGTGTAATAGGCATTACTAGATCAGCACCATACGCATCACATTCATATAGAATAGTTATATCATATCATATATAATAAAAAAAAAATATATATATAAAAAATTCGATGAATGAATATAACCAGTATATTTCCAAGGTAATATTTTACGCTCAAAGAAACAGTTAATTCACCAGTAAAAATGTTTAACAAGAAAATTATTCGTTTATTCGATTTTACATATTTTATTATATAATTACGTTAAATAGCTTTTAAAATATTCTGAGCATACCACTTCATTGGTGCTGAATAAATATACGTGCAGAGCATTTCTTACCGCAAATAGGCTCCACACTATTAATATGGGGCTGTCCTGTATATGTTACTGTCTTTACCCATCTTTATATTATTTTGATATTATGCGTTTTTCTCCGTTTTACGTCAATTTATTTCTCCTCTTTGAACATTCATACAAAATATGAATGTATAAATACATACATATTCGCCTGTGTGACTGCATGGACACATATTTATCTCGGCATCATGCACATACCTGATAGATATTAGATAGATAGATAGATAGATAGATAGATAGATAGATATGGGATAGATAGATAGATATGAGATAGATGTTAGATATATAGATAGATATGAGATTGATAGATATATAGATAATTGATAGATGGATACTAGATAGATAGATAGATAGATAGATAGATAGATAGATAGATATGAGATAGATAGATAGATAGATAGATATGAGAGAGATAGATAGATAGATAGATAGATAGATAGAAGCCTTTCCTGTTATGACCTGTGATACACAGTAAGGACGGCCCCGGCCGGTGCGGTGAAGCACCCTGCAGATCTGGTACATAATACGCTGGAGACATCTCTGTCCTGCACAGAATTCCCCACTACACGCTTAGTAGGAAATAATAATATACGTATATAATACAGCAATATGAAAACAGTGAAGGTGAAATAAACATATATTTCCAGCCGAAAAATCTGAATTTGATCTTTCCTTACCACTAAAGGAACTTATATGATTTCAGGAAAAATATATTTCTATCTACAGTAATTACTTATATATCCTTATCTACTTCATCTGTCCCAAATATCTACTGTATTATCTATCTACTATCTATTATCCATCTACCTTCTATCTATCTATTATCTATCTACCTATCTATTATCTATCTATCTATCTATCTATCTATCTATCTAGTATATATTATCTATCTAGCATCCATTTATATATTTATCTATGTATATAACTAGTATCTATCTATCTCTATTATCTATCTATCTATCTATCTATCTATCTATCTATCTATCATCCATTTATCTATCTATCTATCTATCTATATCTATCTAGCATCCATTTATCTATCTATATCTATCTAGCATCCATTTATCTATCTATCTATCTATCTATCTATCTATCTATCTATCTATCTATCTATCTATCTATCTATCTATCATGTACATCTCCTACCCCACTGGCACAGGGCACCAGCTCCCAGTGCCCACTCTGACCTAGCCCTGGTTCTCCTCCTCAGATATCTCCCAGTGATCCCCTGTTCTTTTCCCCCTCCAGGAGATTCGGGACTAAGTGTGCAGGGTGCTCTCTTGGAATCTCTCCCAGCGACCTGGTGAGGAAAGCCAGGAACAAAGTTTTCCACTTGAACTGTTTTACCTGTATGGTGTGTAACAAGCAGCTGTCTACTGGGGAGGAACTCTACATCATAGACGAGAACAAATTTGTCTGCAAGGAGGATTATGTAAGCACCAGCAGCCTGAAAGAGAGCAGCCTCAACTCAGGTGAGAGAGAACCTCTCAGAGGTGAACAGGGGGCGGTGTGACGTCATCTCAGGTCGCTGTGATGTCATTGCTTCTCAGTAGCATCATGAGAACCTCACTTAGTCTGGCTGTATAGGATGAGATAGAGACAACTACAATCTGTGATGGTGAGATCAGGTATAAAATACCATAACTGATATTTCCATTCTGCTTTTGCCCTATTCTCACCCTTCCCATACTCAATCTCAGTTCTAATTCTTATACAGGAGCCTTAAATAGAAGTCATCATTTTCTAATCTCAGGCAGAGAACAGACACACACATACCCACCCTCCCCTTCCCTCTGTGCCAGCCTGTGGGTGGATCTGAATTACATTTTGAACATTACCACTACAGCTGGGCACACCTGCTTTTGTTAACCAGCCAGGAGGACAACAGGCATCTCTCCAGGCATTGGCACTCCATCCAAGAGTTCCAGTGCCCAGCCTTTCCTTTAACATTAGCATCCTTTATCCCCTACACATTCATACCCAACCCAACACATGATCTACATGTAAGGGGAAGGTGCAAAAGCCATTTTCCCTCATGGTCAAGTCAGTATTGGGCTGCTTTTACACAATCAGTGCTTTGTCAGTGGTTTCCATCAGTGATAGTGAGCCAAAACCAGTGGCGGGTCAAAGACACAGAACAAGCCAAATCTTTCCATTACACCTTATCTCTATATAGGCTCCGCTTCTGGGTTTGGCTGGCAATTAGTGATGGACTGTGTGAAATATTAAAGGGAACCTGTCACTGGGATTTTGTGTATAGACCTGAGGACATGGGTTGCTAGATGGCCGCTAGCACATCCAAAATACCCAGTCCCCATAGCTCTGTGTGCTTCTATTGTGTAAAAAAACTGATTTGATACATATGCAAATTAACCTGAGATGAGTCCTGTATGTGAGATGAGTCAGGGACAGGACTCATCTCAGGTTAATTTGCATATGTATCAAATCGTTTTTTTTTACACAATAAAAGCACACAGAGCTATGGGGACTTGATATTGCGGATGTGCTAGCGGCCATCTAGCAACCCATGTCCTCAGCTCTATACCCCAAATCTCGGTGACAGGTTCCCTTTAAGTATGGCACTGGTATGTTAACTGAGGCTTGCTATTGATTGGCTCAAAACATCTGCCATATTGTAG
Organism: Bufo gargarizans; assembly: GCF_014858855.1. Lineage (NCBI taxonomy): Eukaryota > Metazoa > Chordata > Amphibia > Anura > Bufonidae > Bufo > Bufo gargarizans. Next base: position 513,852,282 of record NC_058080.1, read on the forward strand.
AAGCTATAAACAGCTGATTACCCTTAGTATAGTCTAAACTGTAATATCCTCTTCTGCAGATGATATGTCTCCATTTTATTAAAATTCATACATATTTTGGGCTCTATGTGATACCCTGCTCATCATTTTCCCACCGGGATGAAGTTCTCCTGGACTTCCGACTGCTATAGACTATGGTTATACATGAGTTATAAAGTGAAATGTTGGAAATCTGCAGTCATTTGCTTTTAAACTACTGGAAATCAAATATTACCATTTCTTCCAGTGCGACAAGCAGAGAAAGTAATGAGAGAGCGGTAGAAGTGCATAGTGTAGGCAGAATACTGAGGGCACGGCCGAGATAATGTTTTTCCATCTATACCACATTTGTCGCAAGTTTTGTAAGACACAATTCGATTTAGCCCTTCCACCGTCATCAGTGAGCATATTATGTTAACATTTCTTGTTGGGCCTGGCAGATTAATGTGGTGGAGTCCCTTCTTTTCCATTGTGCACTGATCAATCAAACACGCAAACCCCACACTAGAGAGAACACAATGGAGCCGCAAGGTCATGTGTGCATCCTATGTTTTGTCGTGGCTTCCCTTTGTTGCACTTATAGATACCTTTTCCCTCTGACTGTATCGGATACATTTGTATCTTTTTATTCTCTGTAAATATTTGTATTTGCAAGCATTTCATTTACCGTAATTTGAATCCATTATATTTTTAATTAGTTTTTAATATAACAAACGGTATGGGTGGCAAATAACGTATCAATGTCATCGATAGGGCGCAATTGCTTTAATTAGTAAGCCCCTGAATCTCCAACATAATTATAAAAATGCCCCAGCGGCTTAAAATTGAAGAATTTATATATGACAGGTTGTGTGTGTTTTTCATAGATCCATTTTTAAGGACATGCCATTAGAAACCCTATCTTGTTGTAGGCTTCTAAAAATGAGCAACGTTGGGGCTGTCCACACTGTGATTTTTATACTCGGGTCTATTGGTATGGATGCAAGTGACCCTAACAATTGAAAGGTCAACACAGTCTTACCATGCGGAAAGGAAAGGCAATAAGGGTGACAAGTGTGTCAAAACAAAGGAGGATTCATAAATCAGGAAGGAGGGGTGCAAGAAAAGCGAAATCCAAGCTAAATAAAGGAAAGTTGAGATTTAGATGGGTGACAACAGCTCATATCAGGTTGGGATTGTCAACTCAATGTGGTCTTGACTTATAGAGAGGGGATTGTATGACAAGCTCCACCACCTCCTCACTAGGTGTTGCTTCTTAAAGTGGTGTAGTTTGTTTACTAGCCTTTCAATAGGTGTGTAAATTGGCGACCATATGAGAGATAGTAAGGCTCTGGTCACATTTGTGTTGTGGTTCCCATTAAAAATGCAGCGTTGAATCTGTCTTACAGCAGACACCTAAAGGGTCTGATGGAACATACTGACATAGATTAAATCATTTGTGTAAACCCATCCGTAGCCTGTCATTCATGTATGCCTTCACTTTGGCCTAAAAAATAGTGCACTATGATAAGGCATATTTCTCACTTTCGACGGCTTGTCAGCTCTTGTGACATCTTGGTTTTAGTAAATACTTGTTTTCCCCGTGAAATAACAATTTTGGAGGGCGGTTTGGTGGCTCAGTGGTTAGCACTGGTGCCTCTCAGCGCTGGGGTACAAGGTTTAAATCCGACCATGGACAACATCTGCATGGAGTTTGTATGTTCTCCCCTTGTTTGGGTTCGGTTTCCTCCCACACTCCAAAGACATACTGATAGGGAACTTAGATTGTGACCCCCATTGGGGACATCTTGGCGCTACGTAATATAGTAACGCTATAAAAGTGCATATTTACTAATCTGTCTAATGGATAGTGTAAGCTTAGATAAGACAGTCTAAGGCTGGGGCTAGCATCAAGATTGTGCTACTGCATTGCCCAATTGGCTCTAATGGTTGTCAGTGGGATCTGAATGTGACATGCCACCAATGCGTGCAACAGTTGCAAAAAATAAATAAAAAAATGTTGGATTTTTGGTTGCAAGTCACACATGACTTTGTCATCATAGACCAGAATGCAAATCGCTTGTGATCGCCACATGGCCAAATTGCAAGGCTAAAATAGTCACGCGACAGCAAGCTGCAGATAAATCCCGCAAATAGCTCTTTGAGACTTGCTGTAGCCAATCATTTGCTGGATTATCACAGATCTGGCAGACCTTTACCTAGTCGAGTCTAACTTTACGCCACCAATTTGTTTACTTAGTTTACAAAAAAAAAATGCAGCAAATTTCAGGCATGCAATGTAGCAATTTAAGCCATGCCCCCTTACCCATTTAGCTATGCCATGCCCCTTGTCAGGAGGAGCGGAAAACGTGTGTAAAACAATTAATGAATGTGGTGCAAGGCATGTGCACCAGGTTATTTGGCATACATTTGCCAGAATTCTGTCGTATTTTCAATAGCATTGTGTTGTACCACTCCTCTGTTACTCCCACCAGAACGGTATAAGGAAACTGACAACTGGGTGTTGCCATCCCCATCGTCATTAGGGTGCGTCACACAGTCTGGGTCTAGCAGCCCCAATCGGATAATGTCAGCTTGAGCAGGGACACAAGCCCAACAGGTTACACCCAGTTGTCAATTTATTCATACATTTTTAGAAGGAATAACAGAGGAGCAGCACATTGCATAACTGCCAGAAAAGATGCTCCAGGATTGTTATTTCATGAGGAATGAGTAATGACTAAAATAACCACAAGAGGTGACAGGATCTCTTTAACCCCTTGCTTTAGAAATATATGTTAGTGCTACTTTAAGATTTTTTCTTCTTCTTACTAATTGCCGAACTGGATGGACAAATGTCTTTTTTCGGCCTTATGTACTATGTTACTAATGTTGTGTTTATTATTGATAATGGTGTTAATAATAATATTTACAAATACAGCAAAATTATGTTTTGTGACATATTTGCACCCATTTTCATACTAATTGATGCATGAACCATGTACCGGTATATCTAAAAATATGGCAGACACCATGCTGACAGGAGATCAAAATGGAATTGGTATATGGGACCCAGCAAGGTGATTGGTGCGCAGATCTAGCGCGGTCATTTTTACTGGGGGGCACATTCTCAGAACAATAGGGAAATATGCACTAAGCAACTTCTTCATTTGTCAGAGAGCTGTCCAGACATGCAAATATTTCATAGGCGAATGTAGGCTGTAAACTACGTTCTTCATTCAAAGGGAATACGGTTAGACCGTGAGTGATGAATGCAAATAATGGAAGAATAATTCATGGATATTTACAGATACATGACACACTGAGCATCATTAAACATAATCCTGTCGGTGTTATTACATGCGATGCAGCCACTGGAATAATATTTTAATCTCCTTCTAATGCCTCATTACAATTAGCCAGATCTCATAACCTTCAGATTGCACTACCTGGAGTGCAGTGTTCTTTCTCTTAGATTGTAAGCTCTTTTGAGCAAGGCCTTTGCCTCCCTTTATGTTTCTATATATGTGTTGTTTCATCACACTTTTATTTTTCTGCACGTTACTTATAAAAACACAGAATCTCATTCATTTCTGTGGGTGTCAAGTTCAATAGAAAATACATCTGTTCTGCATCCATTCAGTGGGGATCCTTTTTTTTAAGGCGTGCTACATGTGCGTGTCCTGTAATAGCATTGGGTGCAGAAAACTGAAATGCAAATGCAAACCGATATTCCCTTCTGCATCAGTTCCCCAATCACTTGGGAAAGAAGGTTGTATCTCTTCTATTATGTGAAGCACAGCGCTGGAAATTATGTTGGCGTATCACAGGTAGCATACTAATGACCTAGGTGATTGGCTTGAATAGTAATCCCAATTAATTTCAATACCTGAATGGTTAGAAGAAAAAATAAAGAAAAAAATATAATAGGATACGGCCACACAATCAGGTTTACTGATGGAGTTTTGGAAGCTAAAAATCAGGAGTGGCTCATAAAAGGAAATTGAGTATAAGGGCCCTTTCACATGACTGTATTTTTCTTTCTGCATCCGATACGCAATTTTGCGTATCAGGTGTGGACCCATTAGTTTTAATGGGGCCGCAAAAGATGTCCTATTCTTGTCCATTTTTTGCGGGCAAGAATAGGCATTTCTATCATGGAGATGGACATTCCATTCCGCAAAATGCGGAACGCAAACGGACAATAACTGTGTTTTGCGGGTCTGCAATTTGATCTCCGCAAAAATGGATACAGTTGTGCGAATGAGCCCTAAAAGACAAAGATGATTGCTCCTCTTACTTCAATTCACTCCTGTTTCAGGAAACATGACCGTCTTGCCTTGCCCGGACTATTTCTTTTTAGTTGACTAGAATTGACTAGTGTCTTTTGCATGGGTCAGGCTGTATTATACATGCGCAGACAGGTGAATTTTCTTAGCATTCTTAAGGAATTTCAAATTCAATTATGATTCAGGAGCTTCAGAATATATAAATCCAAGTGCAGCCTCAACCTTCACACCGGTGTATTGCAGATCACTGACATTGTATACTCTGGCATGGGCACATTACACAGATTATGTACCTTGTATATCCGAGGCCAGGATTGTAAGGACAAGTGCACATTTGCTGGGCTCACAACAAAGTCTCCTCTATATTCCATGGGCAGCAATTTGCATGAAATGCATAAAGGCAAGGGATGGCCTTCATGTGACACTGACTATAATGACCTTTATTTCTATAGAATCAACCTATCAGGGGACGGTAAACAAGCATGATGACACATATTGTGAAAGGTATACACCTTCTACTATAATAAAGCCCCCCCCCCCCCAAAAAAAAGGGGCCATTTCCACAAGAGCTTACAACCTAGGGGAGGTGTGAAGAGGGGACACATTAGGTAAAAATGGCTGATTATGTCATTATCATTAGCCTGCATAATAGCTTCTGACAAGACTTTGGTAATGACTGAGAAAAAAGGGATACATAGGAATAAGCTGTGTATAGGGGGATGGGTACACATATTTTTGGTGGCAAGGTTTCATCTACTGTCATTTGTATTTGGATAAATGAACAAATTATTGCAGGATATGGGACCCTGGATAATAAAACAATATTCACAATTGTATAGTTAATAAAGAACATTATATTGTTAAAGAGGACCTTTCCTCAGTTTAGCCCTAGTCTAATCATGGTCTTACCGTATAGGGCGGCCCCCACTGATGCCATGGCACTTTTTTTTCCCCAAAGACCCCCCCCCCCCCCATTCGTCCGCTCTTGGCCCCATTGATTTCGGCGCCTTATATTATGATGATCCGACTCGGTTATACTAGGCGGAGACTCGCAGTTTCGCTGGGGGCGGTTCTCTTCTCTATGGCTGTGAGCGCATCCAATCAGAGTGCACCGTTCTCTCTGGCTAAGACCATACATAGACTAGAGCTAGCCTGATGAAAGGTCTTCTTTAATGTTAGATTTAAATATACAACAACAAAAAACCATATGAGAAACATATGAGAAAAGATGCAGCTGTGTTGTGTCCCTTGGGCTCCTTTTGACATGCTCATGAGGACACTATTCACATGGATGACTGTACTAACCTGGAACTGTGCATGACAATAGATGTTACATTGTGAAATTCCCAATGTAACTGCCTCCAATCTTCTGAAAGCACTAGTGTTTACACCACCTATGCTAATGGGGTCTGCATTCGGTGACCTTTTTACACGTTAACTAACACCTAGGACGAATTACTAATGCGTCCATTCAAACATAACCTAAATGCAATGAAGTCTTGAAATTTGAATGGTTCTTAAGTATATATACTGATGGAGATTTACTCAGCTAAATGTCCCAGAATTCTGGTCCAGTGAAAACAGGGGCACATGCCTTATACCACATTATGTGTTTTAGGGTACATTGTAAGTTTTGCTGCCACCCCATTCAGTCCTTTGGTGTCTTGCTACACTGCAAGCTCTGATTGCGTGAAAATCGCTGTGTAGACGCATCCTTAGTCAGTTTTTATGCCTCAGTAAACTATTTTGAAATTGTCAAAATTTTGGCTCAAAATATTGGTCTAAAATGAGCCAACCAAGAGTTGGTGTAACAGAGAGAAAAGTGTCTAAAATGTCAAGCAAAATTCACCAATTCAGACAGAATGGGCCACTGTGATACATTTGGTGCCTCTTCTGGTCTAGTGTTAAGCACCATTATTCCTTAGTTCTCCATATAACCCATGTTTTTTTATTGACTTTGATCCCAAATAGTTATAATATATAGTACGTACCCATATATCAACAACCATTATGTATATCACTCTGCAACCTTTCCTACAACACCTTCGTCTAACCAACTGTTATTACTGAATGCCCTTCTTAACTTTACCTTATCTATGTACATATGATACATAAAGTGTTACCTGCAAGCAGTGGCGTACATATAGAAGTAAGGGCCCCACCGAAAGAATCAAACCAGGTCCCCCACACCAGACAGAAGGATTTCCGCCTAAACCCATTTCCATGACCCTTGGGCCATTTTTTCCACGGCCTCATTTGCAAAATGTTGTTCCTTTAGAGGGTAGAGTCCTGACCAAGTTTTCACCTCCAGGAGAAGAAGAGATAATCTCAACTAAGACTGGGCCCCCTCTTGCCCTGGGCCCCATAGCAGTCACATGGTCTACCACTATGGTAGATGTGCACCTGCCTGCAAGCTACCTAATTGTGTTGGCTCACAAACAACATTTATTACCTGTTCACAGGATATGCGATAAATGTAATGGGGAGTCCGACTGCTGGGACCCCCACAGGAATGAGGGTCCCCACGTGAATGGTGTGATTGCACACAAGACTCTAATCCCTACTGAACTGCTGGAGATAGAAGAGTGTTGTACTCTGCAGTCCCATAGACAGAGAATTGAGCCGTGGTCATGCATGCACACTTCTGCTCAGGGGACTTGAGAACCCCTGTTTTCATGATCAGTGAGGGTCCCAGTGGTCTGTACCCAGCAATCATACAATTGAGAAATGTTGTTTGTATGCAAACCCCTTCAAGTAGTCAATTTGAGCAATTTTAGGCAGTATTAAAAAAAAAACTGCAACAGTGTGCTCCCTTCCAAGTGGCTTCATAGGTTGTATGTTCATGAATACTGGTCCAGCCTACTAAATGACTCACTGGAAAATGTAACAATTAGGCCATGTTCCTGTTAGCATCTTGTATTGAACATCTGGACTTGTATGTTTTCATGTGCTAAAGGGATCAAAAAAAAAATGTCATTGCCCACCATATTCACCATTGACTTCAATGTAAAAAAAAAAAAAATACTGACAAACTATGTTAAGGACATATCTCCGGTATACCTACAACATGCATTCATTGTTCAATCACTTCTTGATGTAGCATTCCTTATAACACATTATCAGTCTGCCTCTTTACATCTTCTTCATTTCATTTATGGAAAGAAAATCTAATCAATGCAATATAGGGACCATATAGATAGATAACATGTCCTAGTCTATTAAAACCAATGAGATGTGTAACAGACTGTTCTGTGTTTCTTAGTATCCTCTTGCACAGACAGAAGTTTATCTCCAGATGTTCAGGATCCAGCACAGGATGAAAGTAAAGAGACAGATCATTCCACCTCTTCGGATAAGGAGACTGCCAACAATGAGAATGAAGAGCAGAACTCTGGTACCAAAAGAAGAGGACCTAGGACCACCATTAAAGCAAAGCAACTAGAGACCCTCAAGGCAGCATTTGCAGCCACTCCAAAACCAACAAGGCACATTCGAGAACAGTTAGCGCAGGAAACGGGGCTTAACATGCGGGTGATTCAGGTAAATCATTATTTGCTCTTTATTTCCTTTAAACCTCTATTATTTCTTATTATAACCCAGATTTTATGTCTATGATTTAACATGATTATTAATACTTCTTATCTTGATCTTGGAGTTTGAGCTATTGCACATAAACGTCTTCTGATATTGTAGAAGGAAATGATTTTAAAAAAAAACTTAGCATATTTCTTACTCATGTGATTAGCAATGGTTACTAATTTAGAAATTCACTGACTAATTTGAGAACTGTATGTGTACTTTTATCTAGTTTATCGAGAATAATTTTAATAAAATGGTAAAATACCTAAAGGGAAGCTGTCACATTGAAAATGTAATTGGTCCTGTAGGTAAGTATCCCACAGTGGTCAAGGAGCTGAGCAGATTGATACATTTTTGTGGGAGAAGATTCAGTAAAACCTGTCATTATTGATCAAAATTCCTGCAAATCTGGGCTGGGGGGGGGGGGGTCTTTTAAGTGTAGAATATACCCCCTGCAGATCGAACTGCATCTCAGTGTTACAGGTTCTCTTTAAGGTGAAAGTCCATCTTTCATCATTATTTTGCTTTTAGATCCAACATTTCATGCCATTCATCCCTTAATGTATTATTATAAATAGTGGAGCTCAATTCAGAGCCCCAAATCCCCTGTGGGTCAATTGATAAAATGCTGCCTACATCTTCCACTAGGGGGAGCTTCAGAGCTCACTGCATACTGTTTTATTATACATCAATGTATGACCAGTTTTGGGGTATCAAAAATGGAACGCTAACTACTATAAAGATATATTAAGAAATCAATCAGCACAGAATTTTGAACTTTTCTAGTTGAAGAAAATGAAATGATGCTCAAGAGAAGACATTCACTTGTAAACTTTAAAGGGGTTATCCCACGCGAATAATGTAAAAAAATAAAAATCTGACATCATATAGTACATGACAATACCTTTCTAGCAAGGCTAGAATCAGCCCTGTACCTCACATAGGTCCAGAGATCTCCACATTCATTGCTCTGCTAGATTTATATCAAGCCAACAACTCAAGGGGAGTGTCTTCTCTGTTGCAGAGATGTGTCCATGCTCTCCTTATCACAGCTCAGGAGGCAGTTGAAAGATGAAACTGAGCATGTGTGGCCTTCTTAGTGAGCAGGTCAAAGAAATAAGAATTTTAAAGTGACACTATATACCGTATTTTTCGCCCCATAACACGCACTTTCCCCTCAAAAAAGTGGGGGAGCGGGAAATGCCCCTGCGTCTTATGGGGCGAATGCTGCCATTTTACATTGCAGTCTGCGATGTATCAGCTGGAGGGGGAGGGAGGAGGGGCCGGTGTCATGCAAATGCAGCGGGGGCCAATGCGGTCACTGTACTCCGGCCCCGCCGCTCACTCACTTCCTTAATGCCTAAACCTTTTATAATAATAACTTCAAATGAAGTTCCGATCCCCTGCCCCATCTGTACTACTTTACTAAATGTCCTGTAGCAGGCAGAGCTGGTGCGCCGCCTACTTCATTCATAAAGTAGGCGGCGCAGGCACGTGACATCAGTGAGTTACGGCCGGCCGCCCGCCCTGCTCTGCCTGCTACAGGACATTTAGTAAGTAGTACAGATGGGACTGGGGATCGGAACTTTAATTAAAGTTATTATTATAAAAGGTTTAGGCATTAAGGAAGTGAGTGAGCAGCGGGGCCGGAGTACAGTGACCACAGCGACCCCGCAGCATTTGCATGCCACTGGCCCCTCCCACAGGTTTAGCTCTGGTATATTAGGGCATCTGTGGATGCCACTATTATGGGGTTGGGGATATGTGGATGGCACTGTTATGGGGTGGGGGATCTGTGGGTGACACATATATAGCAGTGCCATCCACAGATCCACCCCCCATAACAGTGCCATCCGCAGATCCCCCTCCATAACAGTGCCATCCACAGATGATCCCCTCCACAACAGTGCCATCCACAGATCACCCCCATAACAGTGCCATCCACAGATCACCCCCCCCATTACAGTGCCATACGCAGATCACCCCCCCATAACAGTGCCATCCACAGATCCCCCCATAACAGTGCCCCCCTCAGATCCCCCCATAACAGTGCCCCCCTCAGATCCCCCCATAACAGTGCCATCCACAGATCCCCCCATAACAGTGCCATCCACAGATCCCCCCATAACAGTGCCACCCACAGATCCCCCACCATAACAGTGCCATCCACAGATCCCCCATAGTAGTGTCATGCACAGACTACCATTAGTTCAAAACCCACAAAAGCACACCTTTTGGTTAAAAAACATTTTTTTCTTATTTTCCTCCTCAAAAACCTAGGTGCGTCTTATGGGCCGGTGCGTCTTATAGGTCGAAAAATACGGTAGATATATTTCATTGAATAACTCAGTAGCTATACAAAATTTTTAAATAAATGCAATTTCAAAATTCAGATCCAGGTGCTGGTTTGAAATCTATAGAATATTTTTTGTAGGACAACCCCCTTAAGTACAAAAGAGGAATAGCCCACTAATGTCAGAAGCCTGACTAATAAAACTGGGGAACTGGAATTAGTGATGTGTGAGGAGGACTATGACATAGTGGGAATAACTGAGACATGGCTGGATGATAATTATGACTAGTGTTGATTGCGAATATTCTAATCGCAAATTTTTATCGTGAATATTGACACTTCGAAAATTTGCGAATATCTACAATATAATGCTATATATTCGTAATATCGAATATTCTAGATTTTTTTCATCAGCACCCATGATCCCTCACTACTTCTTGCTTGTGGGCCAATGAGAAGGCTTCAATAGACTTTAGGAGTAGTGTTGATTGCGGATTTTCGTATTGTGCAAATTTTTAGTGCAAATTTTCTGATTGCCGATTTTCACAATGAAGAAAATAATGATTGGAGATCACGAATTCTCGAATTTGTGAATTTATAGCGAATATTTGTGAAATATCGCGAATTCGAATACTGCCCATGCCGATCATCACTGGGCAGTTAATGTACAGGGTTACAGTCTGTTTAGAAAGGATCTCCAAAACCGGAGAGGGGGGGGGGGGTCTGCTTTTATGTAAAGTCCTGTCTAAAGCCCACACTCTGTAAAGATATAAGTGAGGGACATGAACATGTGGAGTCACTGTGGGTAGAGATACATGGAGCTAAAAACAATAATAAATTACTAATAGGAGTTTATTATAAACCAGCTAATATACCAGAGTCCACAGAAAATCTACTAAACGAGATAGACGAGGCAGCAAATGATAATGAGGTGGTTATTATGGGGGACTTCAACTACCCAGATATAGACTGGGAAACTGAAACTTGTATATCTCATAAAAGAAACAGGTTCTTGGCAATAACCAAAGACAATTACCTTTCCCAACTCGTTCAGGACCTGACTAGAGGGACGGCCATACTGGACTTAATATTAACCAATAGACCTGACAGAACAACAGATGTGCAGGTTGGGGGACACCTGGGAAATAGTGACCATAAATTAATAACCTTCCAATTGTCATTCAAAAGAGTGTTTCTTCAGGGAGGAACAAAAATACCAAACTTTAAAAAAGCTACATTTAGCCAACTAAGAGAGGCCATATGCCTAACTAACTGGGACAAAGTCCTCAAAAATAAAAATACAGCCACAAAATGGGATACTTTTAAAAGCATCCTAAAATCTAATTGTAAGAGGTACATACCTTATGGGAGTAAAAGGTTAAGGAACAAGAAGAAACCAATGTGGATAAATAGAACTGTAAAGAAAGCAATAAATGACAAAAAGAAAGCAGTTAAATCACTAAAACAGAAGGGTAGTGAGGAAGCACTGAAAAACTATAAGGAAAAAAAATAGAATATGTAAAAAACAAATAAAAGCAGCCAAGCTAGAGACCGAGTGATTAATTGCCAAAGAGAGTAAAACTAACCCTAAAATGTTCTTCAATTATATAAATGGTAAAAAGTATAAATCTGAAGGTGTCGGCCCTTTACAGAGTAATGAGGGGGGAGTTGCAGAGAGCGACGAGGAGAAAGGAAAGCTATTAAATATTTTTTGCTCCACTGTATTCACTGAGAAAAATATGAAATGCAGAATGTAAAAGTAAATTCCCCATTAAAAATGCCCAGGAAGAAGTACAGCGGCGTCTTAAAAAGATGAAAATAGACAAATCGTCAGGACCAGATGGCATACACCCCCGTATCCTAAGACAATTACGTAATGTCATAGCCAGACCCTTATTTCTGATATTTAAGGACTCTATACTGACAGGGAGTGTTCCACAGGATTGGTGCATAACAAATGTGGTGTGAATATTCAAAAAGGGTCCAAAAACAGAGTCCGGAAACAATAGACCAGTAAGTTTAACATCCGTTGTGGGTAAACTGTTTGAAGGTTTTCTAAGAGATGCTGTCCTGGGGCACCTCAATGAAAATAAGCAAATAACGCCATATCAGCATGGCTTCACGAGGGATCGGTCATGTCAAACTGATTTAATCAGTTTCTATGATGAGGTAAGTTCTACACTTGACAGCGGTGAATCAATGGATGTTGTATATCTGGACTTCTCCAAAGCATTTGACACTGTACCGCAAAGGTTAGTATATAAAATGAGAATGCTCGGACTGGGAGAAAATGTCTGTATGTGGGTAAGTAACTGGCTCAATGATAGAAAACAGAGGGTGGTTATTAACGGTACACACTCAGATTGGGTCACTGTCACTAGTGGGGTACCTCAGGGGTCAGTACTGGGCTCTATTCTTTTCAATATATTTATTAATGATCTTGTAGAAGGCTTGCACAGTAAAATATACATTTCTGCAGATGACACTAAACTGTGTAAAGTAATTGAAACGGAAGAGGACAGATAGATAGATGGATGGATAGATTGGAGGCTTGGGAACACAAGTGGCAGATGAGGTTTAACACTGACAAATGTAAAGTTATGCACCTGGGTAGGAATAATGCAAGTCACCCATACATACTAAATAGTAAAACACTGGGTAACACTGACATGGAAAAGGACCTAGGAATTTTAGTAAACAGCAAACTAAGCTATAAAAACCAGTGTCAGGCAGCGGCTGCCAAGGCCAATAAGATAATGGGTTGCATCAAAAGGGGCATAGATGCCCGTGATAAGAACATAGTCCTACCACTTTGCAAATCACTAGTCAGACCACACATGGCGTACTGTGTACAGTTCTGGGCTCCTGTGAACAAGGCAGACATAGCAGAGCTGGAGAGGGTTCAGAGTAGGGCAACTAAAGTAATAACTGGAATGGGGCAACTACAGTACCCTGAAAGATGATCAAAATTAGGGTGATTCACTTTAGAAAAAAGACAACTGAGGGGAGATCTAATTACTATGTATAAATATATCAGGGGTCAGTACAGAGATCTATCCCATCAGCTATTTATCCCCAGGACTGTGACTGTGACGAGGGGACATCCTCTGCGTCTGGAGGAAAGAAGGTTTGTACACAAACATAGAAGAGGATTCTTTACGGTAAGAGCAGTGAGGCTATGGAACCCTGTGCCTGAGGAGGTGGGGAGTTCACTAAAAGAGTTCAAGCGGGGCCTAGATGTATTTCTGGAGTGTAATAATATTACAGGTTATAGCTACTACAGATGGGTCGTTGATCCAGGGAGTTAGTCTGATTGCCTGAATGGAGTCGGGAAGGAATTTTTTTTTGGCTTCTACCTCACAGTTTTTTTTTTTTTGCCTTTCTCTGGATCAACTTGCAGGATAACAGGCCGAACTGGATGGTCAAATGTATATAAATTATAAATTATATACTATGTTACTATGTTACTATAATGAGGTGCTATGATATCTGGCAAGTTTTTGTGATGAGTATATGTCCCAATCTGTCCAGTAAGTGAACATCCCAGTCATCCAGTGTACAGATATCAATGACTATTTTGAGACTTGTAGATTCAGTTCTCCAGTGCTTGTGGGTCATTACCTGAAGGCCATGGCAGAGAAATAGAACCCACAGAAAGAATGTTAGCGTAACAGGCAGTGGTGTGGAATGATTGTAGGGAGAGATCGCTTCACCCCTATTTTTCCATTCTTCTGATTTGTCAGAACAGAAAAATAAAGAAAAAAAATGGATCCTGTAAAAGAAAATGAATCTTGTGCATCAATTATGCACATTTGGCATCTCTTTGAGCCATTTCCATCAGAGATCCATTTTTCAGACAGATAAAAGTACTGCATACGGTTTGATTTTGGGCTAATTCTAAGGGCGTTATTTTTGCGATCCCCTAGTTTTAACCCTTTAACCCCACATACAGGAATCTAGCCTTCCCTATAGGAGACCTAACAGGCCACTACCTTTTGGAATAGTCCCAGTGTAGTTGACAGCTGACCCAATGGGTAAGAGACACCAGTGCGAAGCACTAAGGGGTAAGGAAATATTAGAAATAGTTGGGAAACAAGCAGAGGTCAGGCCAGGCGCAGTACATGCAATTCTGTGAAACCAATCCAAGGACAGGGCAGGCATTGGAGTATTAGAAGAACAGGCATAAGTTTGGTACACAGACCTTCAGTATAGCACGCCTTCACTGAAAAAATTGAAACCTAAGCCTAGGCGAGCAATGAGAGGGCAGACCAGCATTTATAGCAGAAGCTGATTATTAATTAGAAGCAGCCATGCAACTGCACAAATAGCAAGGAGAGGAGGGAAGTAGTGATGATGACAAAAATGGGAGTAGTAGTAGTTTAATGAATAATGTTTCTAATAGAAATAGCAGGGCAGCAATGGACATGGACTGCAAATGTAACACTTAGCTTTGGTATTGCTGTTACGGTAATATCAGAAGAACTGTAGCCTAAACCCTTAATGTTTCTTAAAAGATTTGTGAGTTGTTTTGTAGAGTCTTGATTATTTTTGACACAATTTATCGCATAGTTTTTTGCACTTACGGCATCCTCACATTTTCTCTTTGTCTTCATTATGTTTACAATATGAAATGATTACATATGTGTAGATTTGCTTTTAAGATGGCAAATTTCTTGTATATTCCATATCATAGAGGCGGTTGTAATTTACTATGTGTAATAAGTATAGCATTTTATTAGAAGTTCAGAAATGGAAGAGGAGGTTGGAGAACTACTTTGCATATGCAATGTTGAATTGTCTATAATTATAGAGCTGGGACCCACAAAATTTAGGATGGCCACCAATGGTGTGTGATATTGTCAGCTAGCAAAGATTTTCACAGATGAGCCACTGAAGACAAGGGTATTGTGTAATATTAGTGGCCCCAGGGCAAAAATACATTGAACAGAATCAACCCAAAGGAAGACCATTTCTCTCTTTGTTTGTTTCCACTGTATGAAACAATATAACACTTCAATTCTTTGATTCTTCCTCATCTAAAATAAGGGTCTTTTTTTTCTTAAACTATGACAGATTATTGTATAGGCTTCATGACTAAGTTAGGGTAGGTTTACATCTGTGGTAGGTAAATCCAGTAGTCTATTATGGCAGAGGCGCAGACTATCGATATTACCGGATCCGGCAGGGATCTGGTGGGTTTCTAGATTGAATTGGAATCCAGCATTGCCCAGCAGTGTCCGGCTATGCCGGATCCGGTAACTCTGGTAGTCTGCTACTCTGCCAGAACAAACTACCAGATTTACCTATCAGAGATGTGAACCCTAAGATAGTCAGGGAAAACCATAATGAATCATAAAGATTATAAGTAATCCATGTCTATAGCTCAATATACTGATAAGAACTCATTACCAGCATTTACTGTGAGAGAATTATATCCAAAGTGACCTACTTAATCATCGTCTTCAAAATAATCAGGGACGCATCTATTTTTTTTCACGGACTGTCCAGAAATTTCTGGACGGTTGACAACCCTGACACTGATACAGGGACAGCTGTCCATCACTGTGTTTGTCAGGGTCAGCGGGACTCTAACTGTCTCTCCTAGGAGTCCTCTCAGGATTTACTCTGCTTTTCACTCCGAAATCCTGCTCCAAATCATATAAACTTATATAACACAGAACTCAGCTTCTGTCCCTCTATCATATGCTATTATCAACTATGGCAGCAAAAAAATCACCTGACATCTTATTAGCAATATACTCAAGTCACATAGAATAATACCCAATAATATTCCTTCTAAAAATGCCCAGCCATTAACAGTCATAAGTGGCAATGAGTCGGTTGCAGTGCCCGCTCATGGTTAACTGCTGTTTTATTATTGGCGACATCACACTGAGCCAATGATATGCTGCTAATATTCCCACTGGTGGTAAATTTTCTGTAATATACACAGTATATACCACATGCTCGTGTAAGTCTTAAAAAATGAATTGCCTCAAGGAAGTGATGAACCATGACCTATCCCCTGCTCCAAGAGATTGGAAAAAATCATAATTATACACATGTAAAATTCTCAGGAAAACTATTTTCTTTTATTTTCCAGTAATTCAAAATTTTGCAAGCTAATATACAATTTTGTGCTTTATTTAGACAGTAGATATCATTTAGTATTTAACTCGTAATTTATTATTTAATTTGATTATTTAACTCATCTGATTATCTGGAATGTTGAAATATGGTTAAAATCCTTTAATCAGGCAGCCATAGGACCTGACAGGCGCTGGATAATTAACCTGAAAGCTTGGTTAAAATATATTTAGCAGGACTATAATCCTTTCAAATTAAAATGTTGTTCCCATTTCTTCCACTTTTTAAGTGTTTCAGACAAAATCCAGAGGACGTGTTAGTCTTAATTAAAATGTAATACAATTAAAACAAGTTCAGTGATCTTTATTAAGCCAAAGAACTTTTGTAACACAGAAAATGTAGCTATACGAAATGTATGTGTTTATATAATATTAATGAATTATTTTCACTAATACAGTAGCATTACATTTAATATACATTTTATTATAATTTAAGGGTAAAATGTTGATAAAAATACATTTATGCTCCTTCCAATAGGGTTTTAGATTTCACATTTATGCATTATATACTAGCTGGATTTTCCATGCGTCTGAAAAGACTGAAAACATCAGATTTCCCACCGTTCAGTAAGAGCATATTTTTTTAATTAGAAATAGGACCTGTGACAACAGAACTCAAAAAACTGCCTAAAAACTGTTATAAACCTGTTCAATTACTTTAGATCAGTTGCTAATTTAAAAGAGGAGCTAAAATACATAAAAATAAATGCTAGTGTGAAGGAAAGTGCTACCAGTGAATAAAATGATGAATATGTAGCAGAATCACATAGCTCATTTTAGGAAAATAAGAGCCACACCTTAATATCTTATATTGTCTTTTATCTTTAAACCAGGTGTACATCTGTATGAAATGTCAGAGCTTGGTCTCTCTCATTCTTGGTTACATTTTTATGTGGGCCTTTCTATTTTTCTGTAGCTTTTTTTTTTTTTTTTCAAAGCCAATACTTTTTTTTAAGTCCCTGCCTATTATTGAGTTTGAAAAAAAGATTGGTGTTTTTTAATCCTCATTTCACCGGCAAAGGAGTGAGGTCCTTCCCTTGTCTCTCAGGCGGGGGTCCCCATTCATCGCTCTGAAAGAGTTGTAATCCGGATCCTATAAGCCCTTTAGAGGGGCTTGTACAGGATATGATGCTTTTGATAAAGTGGTTTTCATGTTTGATGGTTTTCATGTTCCTTCTTTTGCGGCTTATCCCAGTAAGAATTCCTCCAAAGTTCTCAGTAATCCCTCATCTTAGGGGTGTGACGCCATGACAGAACCGAACTCAAGGGATGAGCTGTAGACCTGTGGTTTTAAAATGCCATCGTCATTTCACTGCACTAAGACTGAGTTTGTAATTACCTTATCCTCTGTAACAACATGTTGCTAAATTTTAGATAGTCTTTTGCACAAGCACCGAACACTCAGAGAATCAGTGTTTTGCTATGCAGTTTTTGCACTAGTTTTATTACTGGATGAGGTTCAGGATACATTACAGTGTCATTAGTCACATGGAGTAATACCTGGAAGCTCATGGCTTCATACTGACACTAGATCCAGAGTTGTGACGCATTGATTATTTTAATACCATTTGGTTACTTGAAAAATATTTTTGATATTCTCTAAATTATATTTTTTATGTGTAATACATTTCTAGAATATTTAAGAACATAGTGACCTGGTTTTATGACATGTGCATACTATAAAGCTAGCACTGCTGGAGAATATAAATTTCTATACAGAAATAATCTTGATCAGCATAGCCAAGCGAGGCTGCACAGATAGGATTTATGCATTCATGTCAGGTCCCTGTCCCAATGGAGCTTACTATCTAATTTTCGTAGCACAGGCAAATAAACACACAGGGGTCAATTTCATAGGAAGCCAATTAACCTGCCACTGTGGTTTTGGGATTGTGGGAGGTAACCAGAGCGTCTAGAGATGACCCATGCAAATATTAGGTCATCCATTCAACCTGCATGCAGATGGTGTCTGATTCGGGATAAATGAAAAAATCCCAGCAATGCAAGACAGCAATACTAGGTGAAAAATACTTACCACCTACCTAATATCTAGTCAAAATTGCAGTTAAATTCATTTTTAAAGAGAAGAAACATACTTTTCAGTGGAGGTCACTGTTACTTAGCAACTCTTGATAAAGATACTCAACTTTGTCTATCAACCTTTGCATTCTTTGTTACATATAATATTAATAGATTTTATTATAGCTACATGTAAAGGTATCATTATAAGTTCACATATATTTTCTTTGTTTCAAAGAATTTCTGCACATTCACATCAGTGAATACACAAAAGTTATATTCATATCTTCAAAGTGTGGTTTTGTGGGGGTACTGAGTTACATAGTTATTGTTATGGTTGAAAAAAAAAGACGTGTCTATCAAGTTCCACCAAGGGATAGGAGGTGATGTGGATAAAGGGAAGTGGAGTGAGAAACCAGAATTATACAGTCCCCACTTTTACAGCACACACACCTGACATTTTAACAGGGGTGTGTAGACTTTTTATATCCACTGTGTGTGTGTGTATATATATATATATATATAGATATATATATACACACACAATGGATATAAAAAGTCTACACACCCCTGTTAAAATGTCAGGTTTCTGTGCTGTAAAAAAATGAGACAAAGATAAATCATTTCAGAACTTTTTCCACCTTTAGAGTGACCTATAAGCTGTACAACTCAACTGAAATCTTTTAGGTAGAGGGAAGAAAAAATATAAAAATAAAATAATATGGTTGCATAAGTGTGCACACCCTTAAACTAATACTTTGTTGAAGCACCTTTTGATTTTATTACAGCACTCAGTCTTTTTGGGTATGAGTTTATCAGCATGGCACATTTTGACTTGGCAAGTTTTGCCCACTCTTCTTTGCAAAAACACTCCAAATCTGTCAGATTGCGAGGGCATCTCCTGTGCACAGCCCTCTTCAGATCACCCCACAGATTTTCAATCGGATTCAGGTCTGGGCTCTGGCTGGGCCATTCCAAAACTTTAATCTTCCTCTGGTGAAGCCATTCCTTTGTTGATTTGGATGTATGCTTTGGGTCGTTGTCAGGCTGAAAGATGAAGTTCCTTTTCATGTTCAGCTTTCTAGCAGAAGCCTGAAGGTTTGGTGCCAATATTGACTGGTATTTGGAACTGTTCATAATTCCCTCTAGCTTAACTAAGGCCCCAGTTCCAGCTGAAGAAAAACAGCCCCAAAGCATGATGCTGCCACCACCATGCTTCACTGTGGGTATGGTGTTCTTTTGGTGATTTGCAGTGTTGTTTTTGCTCCAAACATATCTTTTGGAATTATGGCCAAAAAGTTCAAGCTTGGTTTCATCAGACCATAACACCTTTTCCCACATGCTTTTGGGAGACTTCATATGTGTTTTTGCAAAATGTAGCCTGGCTTGGATGTTTTTCTTCGTAAGAAAAGGCTTTCGTCTTGCCACTCTACCCCGAGGTCCAGACATATGAAGAATACGGGAGATTGTTGTCACATATACCACACAGCCAGTACTTGCCAGATATTCCTGCAGCTCCTTTAATGTTGCTGTAGGCCTCTTGGTAGCCTCCCAGACCAGTTTTCTTCTTGTCTTTTCAGCAATTTTGGTAATGTCACTGTTGTGCCATATATTCTCCACTTGATGATGACTGTCTTCACTGTGCTCCATGGTATATCTAATGCCTTGGAAATTCTTTTGTACCCTTCTCCTGACTGATACCTTTTAACAATGAGATCCCTCTGATGCTTTGGAAGCTCTCTGTGGACCATGGCTTTTGCTGTGGGATGCGACTAAGAAAATCTCAGGAAAGACCAACTAGAGCAGCTGAACTTTATTTGGGGTTAATCAGAGGCACTTTAAATTATGTCAGGTGTATGCTGACTCCTATTTAACATGATTTTGAATGTGATTGCTTAATTCTGAACACAGCTACATCCCCAGTTATAAGAGGGTGTGCACACCTATGCAACCACATTATTTTAGCTTTTTTTGTTTTCTTCCCTCCACCTAAAAGATTTCAGTTTGTTTTTTAATTGAGTTGTAGGTCACATTAAAGGTGGAAAAAGTTCTGAAATGATTTATCTTTGTCTCATTTTTTTTTACAGCACAGAAACCTGACATTTTAACAGGGGTGTGTAGACTTTTTATATCCACTGTGTAAATATATATATATATATATATATACAGTACAGACCAAAAGTTTGGACACACCTCATTCAAAGAGTTTTCTCTATTTTCATGACTATGAAAACTGTAGATTAGCACAGGCATCAAAACTATGAATTGACACATGTGGAATTATATACTTATCAAAAATGTATGAAACAACTGAAAATATGTAATATTCTAGGTTCTTCAAAGTAGCCACCTTTTGCTTTGATTACTGCTTTGCACACTCTTGGCATTCTCTTGATGAGCTTCAAGAGGTAGTCACCTGAAATGGTTTTCACTTCACAGGTGTGCCCTGTCAGGTTTATTAAGTGGGATTTCTTGCCTTATAAATGGGGTTGGGACCATCAGTTGCGTTGTGGAGAAGTCAGGTGGATACACAGCTGATAGTCCTACTGAATAGACTGTTAGAATTTGTATTATGGCAAGAAAAAAGCAGCTAAGTAAAGAAAAACGAGTGGCCATCATTACTTTAAGAAAAGAAGGTCAGTCACTCCGAAAAATTGGGAAAACTTTGAAAGTGTCCCCAAGTGCAGTCACAAAAACCATCAAGCGCTACAAAGAAACTGGCTCACATGCGGACCGCCCCAGGAAAGGAAGACCAAGAGTCACCTCTGCTGCGGAGGATAAGTTCATCCGAGTCACCAGCCTCAGAAATCGCAGGTTAACAGCAGCTCAGATTAGAGACCGGGTCAATGCCACACAGAGTTTTAGCAGCAGACACATCTCTAGAACAACTGTTAAGAGGAGACTGTGTGAATCAGGCCTTCATGGTAGAATATCTGCTATGAAACCACTGCTAAGGACAGGCAACAAGCAGAAGAGACTTGTTTGGGCTAAAGAACACAAGAAATGGACATTAGACCAGTGGAAATCTGTGTTTTGGTCTGATGAGTCCAAATTTGAGATCTTTGGTTCCAACCACCGTGTCTTTGTGCGACGCAGAAAAGGTGAACGGATGGACTCTACATGCCTGGTTCCCACCGTGAAGCATGGAGGAGGAGGTGTGATGGTGTGGGGGTGCTTTGCTTGTGACACTGTTGGGGATTTATTCAAAATTGAAGGCATACTGAACCAGCATGGCTACCACAGCATCTTGCAGCAGCATGCTATTCCATCCGGTTTGCGTTTAGTTGGACCATCATTTATTTTTCAACAGGACAATGACCCCAAACACACCTCCAGGCTGTGTAAGGGCTATTTGACCATGAAGGAGAGTGATGGGGTGCTGCGCCAGGTGACCTGGCCTCCACAGTCACCGGACCTGAACCCAATCGAGATGGTTTGGGGTGAGCTGGACCACAGAGTGAAGGCAAAAGGGCCAACAAGTGCTAAGCATCTCTGGGAACTCCTTCAAGACTGTTGGAAGACCATTTCAGGTGACTACCTCTTGAAGCTCATCAAGAGAATGCCAAGAGTGTGCAAAGCAGTAATCAAAGCAAAAGGTGGCTACTTTGAAGAACCTAGAATATGACATATTTTCAGTTGTTTCATACTTTTTTGATAAGTATATAATTCCACATGTGTTAATTCATAGTTTTGATGCCTTCAGTGTGAATCTACAATTTTCATAGTCATGAAAATAAAGAAAACGCTTTGAATGAGAAGGTGTGTCCAAACTTTTGGTCTGTACTGTATATATATATGTATATTTTTATATATATATATATATATATAAATAGGCCGAGATTTATTAAAGGGAACCTGTCACCGGGATTTTGTGCATAGAGCTGAGGACATGGGTTACTAGATGGCCGCTAGCACATCCGCAATACCCAGTCCCCATAGCTCTGTATGCTTTCATTGTGTAAAAAAAACGATTTGATACATATGCAAATTAACCTGAAATGAGTCCTGTCCCTGACTCATCTCATGTACAGGACTCATCTCAGGTTCATTTGCATATGTATCAAATTGTTTTTTTTACACAATAAAAGCACACAGAGCTATGGGGACTGGATATTGCGGATGTGCTAGCGGCCATCTAGCAGCCCATGTCCTCAGCTCTATGCACAAAATCCCGGTGACAGGTTCCCTTTAAGACTGGCGTTATGTCCTCCACTGGTGTGAGATGTGCCACAATTATTATGAGGAGCACTCCCGACTGTGACAAAGTTTTATGTGAAGTCAAGGAGGTAGTCCTACTAGTGATTGGCAATCTTCCCTCTACGACTATGCATACAGAGATAGCTGACAGTAACTGTAGAACTTCCCCTTGACTTTAAAACCTGGAACAAAACAAAAAACTGTATTATATCAATCTGCTCAGATCCTCCTGATCTGATGCCCTGCAGATTGCACTGCATTTTCAACGTGGCAAATTCCCTTTAACTGTTCCAGAAAATCAACATTATTCCATGATTTATCACAATTTAGGGGTCCTTTGACCAGCTACAAATCCCCCCTTTTCTTAACTGTTCATAAGTTGAACAGTAATGACCACTTTATGTACAAATTTTCCTAGATGACAAATAGAACATTTTCAGCGCATACTGGCATGAAATAGGAAATCTAAGACTCAATAAACATTAATTGTATAATTATAATACATAACCTTCCATCATCTCCAATACAAGTGATTTTGATGAAAACTCCCCACCTAATCGGGTCAGGTGGGATGTGCCTGAGTACTTTGATTTTTACTTACACTGTTCTACAGAACTCTTTTTTTTATGTGATCACATCTTTATGTGGTAAAACTTATTTTAGTATCTAGTATTTTTTTTACAAACATTCCTGCTCCAGTACCCCATACATGCAATATTCACACACAGCAGACTTGCTTTTGAAATTGGTTGTTTTGCTGGCAACTGGCAAGCACATAGATTTCTGCAAGCCCCATTCAGAGACTATACAGCTTATCCATAAGGTCAGTGAAATAGTCAGTGGAGTAGTCACTGCAAAAAAGGGTATTACAGCTCACCACTTGCAGTGTTTACTACTAATGGCAGGAGTTAAAAAGGCTGGAAAAAAATCTAATTTATATAATATGTTTTTAATCATTTTTGATAATTTTTTTTTATTTTCCATATAATCTAGATTTTAAGAAATCCTAAAATCCTGCAGTTTTCATTCTGGCCACTAAGCCTAAATAGATGCTGATACTTCCTGTTCTGTGGTGATCACATTTCAGCATTCATCTAATTATCATTACAGTCAGGATTACAATGAAAGCCAAAACCTCTATATAGATAAGTCCCATCATTCACTATGGGTGATGGTTACAGCTTAAATCTCACCCCCTCTGCACAATGACCTCTGCAAAGAGCTTGCCTAGAAAACTTTCCTAAAAATCAATGAGCATCTCCAGATTAAAGGCTTCTATGGTCATTGTGGCTAATGTAATGCATATCTCTAACTATATCTTTAACAGTAGCCCAGGAAAGATGGCTGCCTTCACAATCATGTTCAGAAAAACTAATAAAAAAAAAAAATACAAACAGAAATTTAAAACAGAAAAAAACATATGTCTCACTATGTTTTTTTTTTATTATTTAGTTAAAAATATATAGGTGATACAGTCCCTTCAGGTTGTTGAAAAAAAAAAAACAGCCTCATTAGTAAGCCATTATTGTCACCATGCTGATTAGCTGTTATGACATCTGTAAAATGAGTGTCCTTTTAGGAAGAGTAGATTATAATCTCTCTATTTTACCCCAAGGATGCTCAGTCTCTTGACCAAACCCACCATTTTCTTTTGAACACTTAGACAGTCTAATGTGTATGGGGGCCACTTGCATTTTAATGAACAGTCCTTTTATTTTTCCCTGGAAATCTGCTGATGCCAGAAGTGTTTCTTTCTCCCCTCTTCCCATTGACCACACAGTCTGGAGTGATAGCTATCTTTCAAACAAGTGTTCGGACAAGAGCTATTATATGTGTATGGGCACATTAAGTCTTGGAATCTAATTTATGTGACCATTTTTGGACACTGTAAACAATTCTAACCTCCCAACACTAAACCCCAGTCAGATCATTATTGTAATTTTTCAAAGAATACTAAAGTAATGATAGCTGGAATCCAGTTGCTTACATAGGTAGGCCAAAATGATAATTCTAAACCCACTCTACTCCTAGCCAAGGATGGCAAACCAAAACTTCCTCCAAAGTAAGGGTGGGTATCCTTGGTCATGACACTGGGAAAATATCAGCCATGACTGGCTTTTTAGGTGTCATGTAATCATCATGGACAATAAGGTCTTCAAATTGGATTGAAAAGAAATTCCATCTGAAGCACGCATCTTGAAATGGGCCATAAAACATTTTCCTTAGTTATACCATTACTTTTTTTATGTAGCTGATATGCTAAACCTCTCACATTAATGTAAGGTCCATAAATCTAGGTTTGTTATAAGGATACACTGTGCATCATCCATTCTCATGTCACTATTGCTATGCTCTACTAGTCAGTGACCTTGTATGGACCAGTGGAGTGTGATGTCACCTAGTCCTTAATCATATTGACAAGATGACAAGAAGCTGTTGATAGGGGTTTTACAGGACTCGAACAGGAAATTCACTGCAGAGACTGCTGCAATAAGTAAAAAAAATCATAATATATAAATAATCCTCACAAATACTTAGAGTACGTGTGACACGTAGCGAGTCCACAGCGTATCTGGTCTAAATCTGTTTGCTATGGGACCCTGTAAAATCTGTGTATGCCTCTTTGTGTTGCCATACCCTTATAGGTGCCAAAGTATCCAATATGTAGGTGTAGTCTTTCCACAGTCTTCTGGTCTTCAGTGTGGTTGAAAGATCTGTATGTACCGGATATCGCAAGGGTGATCTCTGATGTAATTTAAAATTATTTAATTAAATTGTGACATGCCAGGGGCGGACTGGCCATAGACCCTACAGGGAAATTTCCTGGTGGGCCAATGCCCAGGGGGCTGCCCAAGCCCTCCTCCCAGCCGCTGGTCAGGTACATAGAGATCTAATGCTAGCAGCATTAATTAATGCAAGGAGCATCTGTTATTTATGCACCTGGCTGCAAAAAGAAGGTGCCCTCCTATATTTAACTGTATTGGCCTCCTGGACAGTGACAGAGTTCAATGTTGCGGCAGGGGCAGCGGTATTTTGTGCTGCACTGTGTATTTGGTTCTGCTGGGGCAGTATTTTGTGCTGCCCTACAGTATTACTGGCACTGCCTATTTGTGTTGCCCTGCCTTCTGCAAATTTGGACCTGCCTACAACATGGGGAAACTTTTAGTTTTTTTTCCAGGGCCACTTTAAGTTCCCAGATTGTCCCTGGGCTTGCCCCAAAACTTATAATTATGTTATAGGGAAGAATCTCTGGGTTAATGCTACATAACATACTCTGGTTGCCTTAGGCAGTAGTAGTAAGCTAAATACAAAAAATGACCATACACCGTCAGATCCAGCTGACTCTTTGGCCAAGATGTGAGTAACAGTATCTATATTTTAAAAAATGTTGCTATTATGACATTGAGCAATCCAGAATGGTTTTATACACCATAAGAGCGATCAGTTAACATGTATGTATGCATATTATTATATGAACATCAATTCTACTTGGTACCTAATGGCTTGTGCAGATAGATGCGTTTCACCTCAGGAACATACAAGGCTGTTCGAATTCAACGCTAGTCTTCTCCTGAAACATCATTATCTTGTCTTTTGAGCTTACACCCTGGGATTATATTACTCTCCTATCTAGAGTGCAGGGAAAGTCAGAAAGGACACTGCATCATTGCCTAGCAGACCAAATAAGATATTAGTATGATTTGTATGTGAGTCTTGTGCAGCTAGACACTGTCTCAGGTTGGAGGGAAATTACTTGTTTGCAGCATTTTCCACCGTCTGTAGCTACCGGAGAGTAACACCTTCTTCTTCCCTGGTGACAAGCCATCTTTAAAACTACATGGGGCTTTACACATTTTTCTTGTGGGTAATAGCTATCATGTTACTATTTATCATATAACTAATTTTGTAACTTCTGATTTTATATATACATATATTTTTTTTTTATCATAGGTTTGGTTTCAAAACAGGAGATCCAAGGAGAGGAGGATGAAACAACTCAGTGCTTTAGGTGCTAGAAGGCATGCTTTCTTCAGGAGCCCAAGACGAATGAGGCCATTAGGTGGAAGACTTGATGAGTCGGACATTCTTGGGTCTGGCCCTTACAGCTACTATGGAGGTAACCTACAGCCTGAGTGTGATGTACCTTTAGACAGATGCTCAGCTGACTGGGATGCCACCTGTGAGATGGAAGGCAGTATTGATCCTTACTGGTGAATACCAAAATTGGAATATGGATATGAAGTTTTGTGAGACTGGACCATGCCTCGTTTGATCGACAGATCCACAGTGTTAATGTGTCTGTAATTAGTTTTCTTTTGTGTTTTTTTTATAAATAAAGTATATAGCCTATTTTTTTTTTATCGGAAATGAGTATTTGTTTAAGAACATGTAACTTTGGTTACCCTCACTTACTAATACTTCTAACCTACTCCAAAGTACAGACCATTATGAAATGGCACCCAAGCTGGGTACAGACAGCAGAGGGCCCCTGTGCAAGAACAGATAAAGCTCCTGGCTAGTCACAGAGCATTATGGGGAGATTTATTGCACCCTGTTCTTCAGAATTCTGGCTTCCAGATGTCTTAAAAAAAGGTTTTTGTGACTTTTTGGGCTTCCTTATTCAAAACCTGCGACTTACACCACTTAGTCCAGTTTCCAAAAGTGGCTGCGGTTAGCTATGTTAATGAGTTGTAGGCCAGATTTAAGGCATTGAAAAGTCGCAAGTTCATGCTAGGGGGTGGCATAAAAAATGGAGTAACATCAACAGACATATTAAAGATAAACCAAACTTATCAAACAACTAGTGACATTTGATAAATTTGGTACAAATAATGGCAACGCAGGCTCAAGCAAAACTGATATCAGTAATTCCCCTCATGATAAACTCCCCCTAAAGAGTTTGCTAATAATTTTGAACTAATAAATTAATTAGCTCAATGTAATAGACAGTAAGAAGATATTTTAAGGGGACAGTGGGCCACCTTACCTACTGAGCCCCTGGGCAGCTGCACAGGTCACACATATGCTATGTTTACCCTTAGATTGTACCTTATCTAGATACCTCCTAGCAGCAAATGTCAGGGGCAAATTCCTACGAATGGTTGATTGCCTTTTGCCCTGAAATGTTTTCTATATTGGAATTTGCAATCAACTGGGGGCGAAGGGGGCAGACCACCCTTATGTATTGTGAGCATAAGCCAGGAGCACCACACATGATGTTAGGTTTTGTCTGTCAGTATGCTTAATTTTTATTAAAATCCGTTTTTACACCACAAATCTTTTAGTCAAATCAATGTAGTCACCATATATTATGTTCAGCATTTTCAGGCCCCATTCTTAATAATCTCTCACTCTTTGCTGCTCTTGACAATGGGGCCAGCACTACGTTCCCATGATGCGTGACCAAAAGCATACCAAAATGTTTAATCTGTTTTTGCTTGCGACACTACGGGACTCATATAGAAAGTATGTTCCATGCCAAGCTCTGCACAGATTAAAGTTATCCAATCTCTTTAAATTCTTTTTTTTTTAAACAAAAAGGTCAATCATGAAAACCCATATTTTATTTAAGATGTATGACATTCCTTGTGTTGACCCCTATCAGTGCCCATTTAAGGAATAGTAAAGGATTTTAGTTTCTTTATCCCTAAAATACCTTTGCCCTACCCAGAAACCTCATTTTCAAAGATTAAATGATTGCAAAGCCGCCAAGAGAAGGATTTTCGTAAGGTTTCTTCCTGAGGTCTCTTTAATCTCCTTTTCCCTCTCAATCCTCTAACCACCATCACCACCTCCGCCTCTTACTGCAGCCATCACCTCTTAAAGGTCTCCTTCCTACTTCCTCTAAACTTTTTCTTGAGCGGCAAGTAAAAAGTAAAATAGAAGTGTCATTGTGGAGGTGGCATGCCCCCTCAGGGTTTTCCCTGCTATGTGCTCCCCAGCAGTCTGCTCTCCCCTCTCTTCCTCCCCCTTCTTACTCTCCGCTCACTCTCTCCATCTTTCTCTCTGTAGTGTTGTAGGGGACAATAGCACAGCTGCTTTCTTTGTACCTTATTCAGACAACAGTTGTTCCAATTACCTTCACATTGTTTGAACATATGGAGGGTGATTGGAAGAGAGCAGGGTACCCTGCCTTTCTCTGTTTGTTTTCTCCTTCTTCTGATTCACAATTTACCCATTACAATTATTATGTGTGTCATGTACCCGTGAATCTCAGACATCAATAATCTAAGAGTAATAAAATGCTGCGGCAGTTTTTTTTTCCCCGTTTTTCACATATTTGACCTATTCACCTATCTTTTCTATGTTTTCTCTCGTCTTCCTCTCTGTTCACCTCCTTACAATGTTACTGCCACTTACAATATGACCAAACAGATTCGACAAAGACCTCCACCATAAAGTGTTCTGCTCTACTAGCTCACATACATAGATGCATGGATTTCTTTAATATATCAAATCTATCTATAATCTTGTATCCATCTATTATCTATCTATCTGTCTGTCTATCTAAAATATTGTATCTATCTACTTATAATCTTATATCTATCTGTCTAAAATATTTATCATCTATCTATCTCATATCTATCTATCTATCTCTACAATCATCTTTCTTGAATATATTTCTTACCTATCTAAAATATCTATCTGCAATCTATCAAATCATCTTTCTCTTTATGTATTTCTATAATTATATCTATCTATCTAATCATCTTTCTAAAATATATGTCTTATCTGTCTAAATCTAAAATATCTATCTATCTATCATTCCATTCTAGTTCTAGATATATCCTGCTGTTTCTAGTTAATTTTTTTTTTTAAAATATATTTCTTAATATACATGTACAATAGTCAGCTTCTTTCACAAGCTTGTGCTATTAATGTCTATATCTTATATTGGTACGTCTCTTCCATTTTACCTGCTTCCTCTCTCACACCTCCCTTCCCGAGCGCCCCTGTCTTTCTTTGAAGAAATTTTCCATCCTTGTTCCTAACATACCGTATATTCCTCCTTCAAACCCTTCCGCATCTCTGCCTCCCTCTCTCCCGAATCTCAGATTTTCCCTTCTCCTCTAGACATCACCCCCCTTCCCACGTCTTTGTGATCTGTTACAAGTTAGATGTGTCTTGTTTCTTTGAGCTGTATGAATGGGGATGTCTGTTTACCAAGAGCTGTGCATTCTGTGCCCTGAATAGATTTGTATGTCAAGAGATTACAGAATCGGTTCTTTCATTCTGAGCAAAGAGCAAAACAAAAGAATCCAAATACATGGCTTTATTCCTTCTCCTCTAGGTGGTTTAGCCACAAATTCAATTAAAAGGATACTAAATCTGACCCATGGATCCTTTCAAACAGGATCCTTTTTACATTTACATCTAGCACCCCGAAATAACGGTGTTTATGTTAGAATTCCCCCCCCCCCCCCCTATTTATTCATTTAAATAATAGATTTGTGCTAAAGATCTGTAGGTTTGGCATCTATATTTTATATCATTTTTGTTCAGTCTTTTTCATTGTGTAATAAGTAGCCTAAAAAGTAATTATTTCCCCATCTGCTCCCTCCCTGCATCTTTGTATTCTCCTGTTCCTCCTGACGCAGCCCAGCATACCCTGAACACTTAATGCCTTGCCACACTTACAAATAGGTTTCATTCTGCTAGCGATGTGATTTATTTCTGCTAAGTGTTTGGCTTATTATTTACCATTAATTAGGGTATGAGCGTGCTGACCCGAGACAAGCTAGTATTGAGGGAGGTGTTTATCTCATTGCATCAAAGATGCTGAACTTTGTCAACATCTCAGGAAGACACTTGGCCTTTTCAATGATGGAGAAGATTATAGACCTGCATCCATATCTGGGAATTGTCATATGCATACTGTAAAACTGTACCAGCATAAAACATATTCTTTTTATGGACATGCCACCAACTTTTATTGATGAGTTAGACAATTATATATGTACAGTTGCAAGAAAAAGTATGTGAACCCTATGGAATGATATGGATTTCTGCACAAATTGGTCATAAAATGTGATCTGATCTTCATCTAAGTCACAACAATAGACAATCACAATCTGCTTAAACTAATAACACACAAAGAATTAAATGTTACCATGTTTTTATTGAACACACCATGTAAACATTCACAGTGCAGGTGGAAAAAGTATGTGAACCCTTGGATTTAATAACTGGTTGAACCTCCTTTGGCAGCAATAACTTCAACCAAACGTTTCCTGTAGTTGCAGATCAGACGTGCACAACGGTCAGGAGTAATTCTTGACCATTCCTCTTTACAGAACTGTTTCAGTTCAGCAATATTCTTGGGATGTCTGGTGTGAATCGCTTTCTTGAGGTCATGCCACAGCATCTCAATCGGGTTGAGGTCAGGACTCTGACTGGGCCACTCCAGAAGACGTATTTTCTTCTGTTTAAGCCATTCTGTTGTTGATTTACTCATATGCTTTGGGTCATTGTCGTGTTGCAACACCCATCTTCTGTTTAGCTTCAGCTGGTGGACAGATGGCCTTAAGTTCTCCTGCAAAATGTCTTGATAAACTTGGGAATTCATTTTTCCTTCGATGATAGCAATACGTCCAGGCCCTGACTCAGCAAAGCGGCCCCAAACCATGACCCCCCACGACCTTACTTTACAGTTGGGATGAGGTTTTGATGTTGGTGTGCTGTGCCTCTTTTTGTCCACACATAGTGTTGTGTGTTTCTTCCAAACAACTCAACTTTGGTTTCATCTGTCCACAGAATATTTTGCCAGTACTGCTGTGGAACATCCAGGTGCTCTTGTGCAAACTGTAAATGTGCAGCAATGCTTTTTTTGGACAGCAGTGGCTTCCTCTGTGGTATCCTCCCATGAAATTTATTCTTGTTTAGTGTTTTACATATCGTAGATTCGCTAACAGGGATGTTAGCTTATGCCAGGGACTTTTGTAAGTCTTTAGCTGACACTCTAGGATTCTTCTTCACCTCATTGAGCAGTCTGCGCTGTGCTCTTGCAGTCATCTTTACAGGATGGCCACTCCTAGGGAGAGTAGCAGCAGTGCTGAACTTTCTCCATTTATAGACAATTTGTCTTACCGTGGACTGATGAACAGCAACACTTTTGGAGATACTTTTATAACCCTTTCCAGCTTTATGCAAGATAACAATTCTTAATCGTAGGTCTTCTGAGAGCTCTTTTGTGTGAGGCATCATTCACATCAGGCAATGCTTCTTGTGAAAAGCAAACCCAGAACTGGTGTGTATTTTTTATAGGGCAGGGCAGCTGTAACCAACACCTCCAATCTCATCTCATTGATTGGATTCCAGTTGGCTGACACCTCATTCCAATTAGCTCTTGGAGATGTCATTAGTCTAGGGGTTCACATACTTTTTCCACCTACACTGTGAATGTTTACATGGTGTGTTCAATAAAAACATGGTAACATTTAATTATTTGTGTGTTATTAGTTTAAGCAGACTGTGATTGTCTATTGTTGTGACTTAGATGACGATCAGATCCTCTTTTTTTGACCAATTTGTGCAGAAATCCATATCATTCCAAAGGGTTAACATACTTTTTCTTGCAACTGTATATAGCTTTATCTTAGGCCTCCAAATTTCTTCTATATACGAATTGCATGAGTTTATGAGTAAAGCACAGCAAATTTTGCTGGATGATGTCAGCCTTGCCCCCAAGCAAAAGTCTCTTCTCGCCTAAATTGTTGTATTTTTTTTATAAAACAGTTTTTCCACCTAAGTTAAAACTTGTGAGGAAAAAAAATGAATTTCTCACCTTTCCCGTCTTGGTCTTAATTAATGCAAAGCAAGTTCTGGTTTCACAGTGGCTTCTCTCTCCTTTCATTCTTTTTGTCTTTTCTTCCACTTGTAGTTTTCATATGCCTGTCATCTGCTTTTTAATCCTATGGCGGGTTTTATCTGCAGGACTCTCCTGCATTGACAGAATAAATTATATATTCACAAGAAAACACACAAAAGAGCTGCTTTCTGGTGTTATCTCATGTACCACAGCCACCAAGACGAGCTTATGATTCTTTACGCTAGGTACTGCACTGTGAGAACATGCATAAAAGGCCAAATGTAGACCTTCTGGAGACAAAATAGGCTAAAAAGCTATGCATGCTAGGCCTTAACACCACAGACTGGTCTATGACGCTCTGCTCAAATGTTGCCTTTGTTACTGACAATGCCCAAGACATTTCCGTATGAGGATTAATTAGAAATGATAGATTATGGAATTATGCTTATAACCACACTGTCCTTATGAATGTTGCTTTATTTTCCACTATTTTCAATCTATTTTCCTGTCTCTACTTTTGCAGATTACCAAGGAGATTATTATGGAAGTGGAAACTATGATTTTTTCCCTCATGGTCCTCCGTCCTCCCAGACACAATCGCCGGCAGATTCCAGCTACTTACAGAATTCAGGGCCTGGTTCAACCCCTCTTGGTTCTCTAGAACCACCACTAGCTGGCCACCACCCTTCAGAAAACCAAAGATATGCGGACATGATATCTCACCCTGATACACCCAGTCCAGAGCCTGGTATGACAGGCTCACTGCATCCAATATCTGGGGAAGTGTTCGGCAGTGGTCCAAGTCCGCCATTTTCTATGTCTAGCAATAGTGGCTTTAATGGTCCTATACCCCATCAAAACCCTGACATTAACGAGGCCACAGTGTGGTAATAATTGGAAGCTTGGGGGATAAACTTACTCTTGCCATTGACCACTCATCAAGCATTTGTTTTTTATTTGATCCTTTTAAAGTAATAGGACAAAGACTTCATCCTGCATAAAGTAGAGTATAAGCTGTCCTGGAGTACCTCCTGCTCGACAACACAAAGCCCCATGCTGAGCTCGAAATAAACACTCCTTTGACAAAAGGGACAAAGTAAAATACCAAAATGAAAGAGTACAGACACAACCAAAAGCCAACTCCCTGACAGTACACCTCCAGCCTGTCTCCTTGTATCTTATCCTGAAATACAGGACCATTATATCGGGATAAGATTCTTCATTGGGACCAATATGGCACTGAAACCAAAATTCACCTCCATGGCTGTTGAATAGACTGCCTCCTCCCTCTTTATTGGAAAGCCAGTGAAACTCCTAGTTTACCAGATGGATTGGGACCAATTTTCCTACCTGTAACTTTCTATTACTAGTGTCTTCTGAATCAATTCCAAGAGATGATTAAAAGAAGAAATCATTTAACATTCAGATCATCAGCAAAAAGCTTATATTCCAAATAGTTTATTTCATCTCTGTTTTGCAATTCTTTATAGAATTTTCTATTGACAACAATACAGAAAGAAAAACTGAACCAGAAGCCAAACCTCATGGTCACTATTGAGTCATTTGTGACAAAAAGTTCTATATCTTAGGCATCCGCTGTGATGCTGGGCAGTTTTCGCAGCAATAAAAAGTGTTAGCAGACCTGAACATGCTAATATGATGGATTTAGATATTGCTCCCACTCTAAGTTTTTGCATTGATTAAATTCTTAGCTGGCATTAACCCAGTGTGCTTGAGAAATGGGTGTCAACTATATAACCCTTATGTTCTCACAATCGGAGGATAAAATTCAACGAAGAAAGAAAAACCTTTAAAAATAGTTCTAGAGGTTTGATGTGTACCAACAATGTGGTGTTAGGATGTCCTCTAGTGGCAAGTTTGTAGGATTTGTCTTTTGCTGATGTTAGGCAAAAAAAAAATCACCTTATCTATTACTCATGCACCTCGAAGAAATTGTGCAAAAATCTGTTGTTTTTTTTTCTGTAATCTCCCAGCCCCCCCACAAATTAATTCATGGGAGACGAGAGGAGGGGGCAGTATGGAAGCCCCTTTTACTGTACTATAATTTGAGAAGCTTCTAAGCTTACTTATTTTGTATAAAGAAATGAAAAAATAAAGTACGTTTTGTGTTTCCTTATTTATTGTACAATGTTCACCAGCCTTTTCCTTTCCAACATTTTTGTAGTTGCATTCTGTTAAGAAATCTGTATCTGTTGCACATAATGTGTGTCCATTATCTTTTTTTGTCTCGAATGCTTAATACAGAAATTTTTATGGCAGAAAGCCTTCCATGTTGTTTACCTATGATGTTTCCACCATACAACGTTCCATCTTTTCTTCCATCTATAATCTTTATCCAACATATTTATTTTATAAACATTTATTTTAATTCGGCCTCATGCACACGACTGTATCCATTTTGCCTTGCGCAAACTGCGGATCCGCAAAATAACGATATCTGCCGCATGCAACCTGCAATCTTCTCACTCCCTTCACTAGAACGGTTTATTCTTTTCCGCAAAATAGACAAGAATAGGACATGTTCTATGATTTGCACCATGGATGCGGACAGCACAATGATGACATCAGTGCTCTGTCTGCATTGCGGACACATAGAAATGAATGAGTTTGTGTGCAATCCGCCAAAAATTTGGATCAGACATGGACCAAAACTATGGTCGTGTGCATGAGGCCTTAAAGGGCTTCTGTCACCCCACTAAAGTCTTTTTTTTTTTTTGGGCTAGTTACATTCGTTATAGTGCGATATATGAGAATATAATGTTGTTACTTACCTTCATGCGGCCGTTTCTTAAGAAAACGAAGTTTTATAATATGCAAATCAGGTCTCTACCAGCAAGTAGGGCGTCTACTTGCTGGTAGCCGCCGCAAAAAAACGCCCCCTCGTCGTGTTGATTGACAGGGCCAGCCGTGATCTCCTCCTCCGGCTGGCCCTGTCAGCATTTTAAAAATCGCGCGCCTCTGTTCATTCGGCGCAGGCGCTCTGAGATGAGGAGGCTCGTCTCCTCAGAACTCCCTCAGTGCACCTGCGCCGATGACGTCTTCTCTTTCGGTGATGTCATCGGCGCAGGCGCACTGGGGGAGTTCTGAGGAGACGAGCCTCCGCATCTCAGAGCGCCTGCGCCGAATCCACAGAGGCGCGCGATTTTTAAAATGCTGACAGGGCCAGCCGGAGGAGGAGATCACGGCTGGCCCTGTCAATCAACACGACGAGGGGGCGTTTTTTTGCGGCGGCTACCAGCAAGTAGACGCCCTACTTGCTGGTAGAGACCTGATTTGCATATTATAAAACTTCGTTTTCTTAAGAAACGGCCGCATGAAAGTAAGTAACAACATTATATTCTCATATATCGCACTATAAGGAATGTAACTAGCCAAAAATAAATAAATGACTTTAGTGGGGTGACAGAAGCCCTTTAAAGGAATTTTCTAGAGCTAACTATTCTAAGGCTAGGTCATCGATGTCACATCAATGGAGGGCTAATTCTCAGCACCGCTGTTTTTACTATTTTGTACACATAGCTCCGTACAGTGTGTACTGGCTGTGCCTGGATACTGAAGCACTCATTCACTCAATTGGGCGTTTTTAAGTTTTTTGCAAGAATGTAAACTTCCTTCATTTTTTCTCTTAAGTTAACGGAACTAGTTTAAACAGATAGATTTATGACACAAAATAATCCCTGCACTATCCTGTACAAGGGTACGCTCCACAAGGGACATAAATGCAGCGGGTTTGCAGCAGCATATTTGTATACAGCAAATCCACAGCCTTTTACAGTACCAGCAAAGTGAATGGGATAAAAAACAAAACAAAAACATGCAACATATAGGTGAAACAGAAATTTGAATATCGTGCAAAGTTCATTTATTTCTGTAATGCAACTTAAAAGGTGAAACTAACATATGTGATAGACTCATTACATGCAAAGCGAGATATTTGAAGCCTTTATTTGTTATAATTTTGGATGATTATGGCTTACAGCTTATGAAACCCCAAAGTCACAATTTTGAGGTACCCTTTGCTCAGGGGGTATGGATTAATTAGCCGACTAGAGTGTGACACTTTGAGCCTAGAATATTGAACCTTTTCACAAAATTCTAATTTTAAGCTGCATTAATGCGATTCCTTTTAAGGTGCATTACTGAAATAAATGGACTTTTGCACGATATTCTAATTTTTCGAGTTTCACCTGTAAACTGCCTGCGGGTTTTCAATCCTAAGCAATTCAGTCTATGCTGCAAGTTTTACCCACAGTGTTCAACATTTGCAAAGTGATTATTGCGACGGCTGATTTCAGAGCACTACACTGCTCACCTCAAGTGATAGAAATTTAGCAGTGGAGTCATCCGATGTGGATGTACCCTAACAACATAAAATATGTGCACTCTGCCAATAATACATAATGGATGGCCAATAATACACAAGAACAAAGGTCACCATTTTTTCTAGAGTGCCTACTGCCTTTAGGTTGTATGGTATCCCAACTCCCCCATATACATATGTTCAGCTGAACATGCATGTGGGTAGAGAGGAGAAAGCCACTGCTGGATGTCATTGGTCAGGGAAGAGTTGGGAGCCATTTGGGTAGCGTGTGTGTGTGTGGGGGGGGGATTTCCCCAGGCGCCAAGTTGTAGGGGGCGCCAGGCAGCAGGCAGTATAATGAGGGTGATGGAAGCCTATGGCTCCCATCCCCTCTGTTCTGCCTCATAAGCTTCAGGCCAGGCCTGAAGCCTATGAAGCAGTAGAATAGCGCAGGAGATCGCAATTACATCACCGTGACCTCCTGCGCCAGGTTTCACGGGATGACGGGATGACGCAGCACAGGAGGGCACGTTGATGTGTTCCTGACTGCCTGCGCCGGGACACCCGAGCTAAGGCTACGAGAGGCGATGAAGAGAGGTGAGTATTTTTTTTATTTTTATGTAAGTACTAGGGGCCATACTGGGTGCGCTATGGAGGTGGGGGAAAGAACGGGGGCGATTACATATTATACAGAGGGGCCATTATATACTATACAGAGGGGTCATTACATATTATTCAGAGGGGCCAATATATATTATAAAGAGGGGCTATTATATATTATACAGAGGGGCCAATGAATATTATAAAGAGGGGCCAATGTATATTATAAAGAGGGGCCATTATATATTATAATTATACAGGGGGACCATTATATATTATACAGAGGGGCCATTATACAGTCATGTGAAAAAATTAGGACACCCTTTGAAAGCATGTGGTTTTTTGTAACATTTTTAATAAAAGGTTATTTCATCTCCGTTTCAACAATACAGAGAGATTAAAGTAATCCAACTAAACAAAGAAAACTGAAGAAAAGTATTTTCAAGATCTTCTGTAAATGTCATTCTACAAAAATGCCTATTCTAACTGAGGAAAAAGATAGGACACCCTTGCCCCTAATAGCGAGTGTTACCTCCTTTGGCTGAAATAACTGCAGTGAGACGGTTCTTGTAGCCATCTACCAGTCTTCGACATCGGTCTGAGGAAATTTTACCCCACTCCTCAATGCAGAACTTTTTCAGCTGTGAGATGTTTGAGGGGTTTCTTGCACGTACAGCCCTTTTCAAGTCACCCCACAGCATCTCAATGGGATTCAAATCTGGACTTTGACTTGGCCATTCCAGGACTCTCCATTTCTTCTTTTTCAGCCAATCTTTGGTTGATTTACTAGTATGTTTTGGGTCATTGTCATGTTGCATGGTCCAGTTCCGCTTCAGCTTTAATTTTCTAACTGATGGTCTCACATGTTCTTCAAGCACCTTCTGATACACAGTAGAATTCATCGTGGATTCTATGATGGTGAGCTGACCAGGTCCTGCTGCAGCAAAGCAGCCCCAAACCATGACACTTCCACCTCCATGCTTCACAGTTGGTATGAGGTTCTTTTCTTGGAATGCTGTGTTTGGTTTACGCCAAACATGTCCTCTGCTGTTGTGTCCAAATAATTCAATTTTGGACTCATCTGTCCAAAGAACATTATTCCAGAAGTCCTGGTCTTTGTCAACTTTATCTCTGGCAAATGTCAGTCTGGCCTCGATGTTTCTCTTGGAAAGCAAAGGTTTCCTCCTTGCACACCTCCCATGCAAGTTAAACTTGTACAGTCTCTTTCTGATTGTAGAGGCATGTACTTCTACATCAACAGTAGCCAGAGCCTGCTGTAGTTCTCGAGATGACACTTTAGGGTTTTTGGAGACCTCTTTTAGCATCTTGCGGTCTGCTCTTGGGGTGAACTTGCTGGGGCGACCAGTCCTGGGCATGTTGGCAGTTGTTTTGAAAGCCCTCCACTTGTAGACTATCTTCCGGACAGTGGAATGGCTGATTTCAAAATCTTTTGAGATCTTTTTAAATCCCTTCCCAGACTCATAGGCTGCTACAATCTTTTTTCTGAAGTCCTCTGACAGCTCTTTTGCTCTCACCATGGTGCTCACTCTCACTTCAACAGTCAGGAGCACACCAAACTAAATGTCTGAGGTTTAAATAGGGCAAGCCTCATTCAACATGCAGAGTAACGATCTACTAATTATGTGCACCTGGTGTGATATACCTGTGTGAGATCTGAGCCAATTTAAGAGGGAATACATGTGAGGGTGTCCTATCTTTTTCCTCAGTTAGAATAGGCATTTTTGTAGAATGACATTTACAGAAGATCTTGAAAAGACTTTTCTTCAGTTTTCTTTGTTTAGTTGGATTACTTTAATCTCTCTGTATTGTTGAAACGGAGATGAAATAACCTTTTATTAAAAATGTTACAAAAAACCACATGCTTTCAAAGGGTGTCCTAATTTTTTCACATGACTGTATATAATAATTATACAGGGGTCCATTATATATTATAATTATACAGAGGGGCCATTATATATTATAATTATACAGAGGGCCCATTATTAATGCCCCCTTGGTATAATTATAATATATAATGGCCCCTCTGTATAATATATAATGCCCCCTGTATAATTATTATATATAATGGCCCCTCTGTATAATATATAATGGCCCCCTGTATAATTATTATATATAATGGCCCCTCTGTATAATTATTATATATAATGACCCCTCTGTAATATTAGGATATATAATGGCCCCCTCTATATTATGATTACATATATATAATGGCCCCTCTGTATAATTATTATATATAATGACCCCCCAGTATTATTATAATATATAATTTGTATTATTAGTATTAATAATGGTCCATTATATATCCTAATATTACAGAGGGGCCATTATACTTTATACAGAGGGGGCCATTATATATTATACAGAGGGGACCATTATATATAATAATAATAACTAATAATAATAAAACTCTGCAGAGATGAGACGCAGCTGAAAGAAGGTTTCATGGCGGTCTTATCTCCAAATTAAGATGCTGAGGAAAGT
This sequence comes from Bufo gargarizans, assembly GCF_014858855.1. NCBI lineage: Eukaryota > Metazoa > Chordata > Amphibia > Anura > Bufonidae > Bufo > Bufo gargarizans. Next base: position 513,892,033 of record NC_058080.1, read on the forward strand.
CTACATCACAGGAGATGTCCCTGGATAGATGAAGTATGTGGTGCTGTATTCTCCTGTATATTTTGTAATGATGTATGTAATGTCCAAACACATATTCGTTTCACGGTAGGGTTGGGGGTTGATTGATAATATGGCCCACCCTGCGCATTATCTGTATTCAGAAAGGTATCACTGTATTATTACATAGGACTGCTACATTATCTGTAAAAAGGTGCACAGGTTGGGGGGGGGGGGGGCGCAATACAGGGCTTGCCCCGGGTCCTGGCAACCCACGCTATGCCACTGTTGGGAGCAGGGACACAGGCCGGAAGAGGCCTGCATCACATTGCTGACATGGAGGTAAGTATAAGTGTTTTGTTTTTGTTTTTTAAATACCCGACTGTTACTGCCACATGGGGGGAGCGGGAGGCACTTGATACTGCCACATGGGGGGAGAGGGTTGGCACCTGATACTGGCACATGGGGAGGGGGTTGGCACTATGATACTGGCACATGGGGGGGGTTGGCACTATGATACTGGTACATGGGGGGAAGGTGAGAGGCACTTGATACTGGCACATGGGGGGGTTGGCACTATGATACTGACACATGGGGGGTAAGGAGAGAGGCACTTGATACTGGCACATTGGGAGGGTGGAGATGACACTATGATACTGGCACATATGGGGGGGGGGTGGGAAGGAGAGAGGCACTTAATACTTGCACATGGGGGGAGATGACACTATGATACTGGCACATGGGGGGGTTGGTGGGAAGGAGAGAGGCAATTGATACTGGCACATTGGGGGGGGGAGATGGCACTATGATACTGGCACATGGGGGGGAGAGAGGCACTTGATACTGGCACTTTTGGGGGGGAGAGATGGCACTATGATACTGGTACATGGGGGGGTTTGGAACTTGATACTGGCACATGGGGGGGTTGGCACTATGATACTGGCACATGGGGGTGGGAAGGAGAGAGGCCCTTGATACTGGCACTTTTGGGGGGGCGAGATGGCACTATGATACTGGGACATGGGGGGGGAGGCACTTGATACTGGCACATGGGGGGTTTGGCACTTGACACTGGCATATGGGGGGGAGATGGCACTACAATACTGGGACATAGGGGGAAGAGGCACTTGATACTGGCACATGGGGGTTTTAACACTATGATACTGGCACATGGGGGGGTTGGTGGGAAGGAGAGAGGCACTTGATACTGGCACATTGGGGGGGAGATGGTACTATGATACTGGCACATGGGGGGAGAGAGGCACTTGATACTGGCACTTTTGGGGGGGAGATGGCACTATGATACTGGGACATAGGGGGAGAGAGGCACTTGATACTGGAACTTTAGGGGGGAGATGGCACTATGATACTGGCACATGGGGACGTTTGGAACTTGATACTGGCACATGGGGGGGTTGGCACTATGATACTGGCACATGGGGGTGGGAAGGAGAGAGGCACTTGATACTGGCACTTTGGGGCACTATGATACTGGGACATGGGGGGAGAGGCACTTGATACTGGCACATGGGGGGTTTGGCACTTGATACTGGCACATGGGGGGAGATGGCACTATGATACTGGCATATTGGGGGAGAGATGGCACTATGATACTGGCATTTTGGGGAGGGGGGCGAGATGGCACTATGATACTGAGACATGTGAGGGGGAGGAGAGAGGCACTTGATACTGCCACATGATGGGCGGGCATCTATGGAGACACTTACTGGCACATTATTGGCGGGCATTATGGGGGTCCCTTTTTACTGGCACATTATAAGGCCCTTAATCATACCCAGTGTCACTTATAGCCAGTCTCCTGCCCCCTTTAATCATACCCTGTCACCTTTGCCTAGCCCCCTGCCCCCCAGGGGACTGGACAAAGGTGACATGGTATGATTAAGGGGGGCAGGAGACTGGCTATGGGTGACACTGGGTATGATTGTACTTGTTTGCACTTGCACTTAAATTATCTGTAATTAAAAAAAACTGTTTGTTACAAAGATTGTTTTCCTCTTTGTGTATGTTTAGGTGAAACGGGGGGGGGGGGCACAAGATTAGCTCGCACAGGGCGCCTGAACACCTAAGGCCAGCCCTGGTTGGGAGCTACCCATATACATGAGGTTATCAGCCAAACCAGAGGTTCTCTCAGGGTTCGACAAACAGCACACTAATGTGTAAAGGGGCATTAAGATTCTGCTGCTAGTGAGTGGGCTTAATACAATAGTTTAGCTAGCCCTTTTAAAAATAGGCAGATTTTGTGCTGGCCACTCTGATTAGCAGAATCTATGGGACTCCAGATATTCGCTCTTTAACCCCCTATATAGGGATCTAGTCTTTGCTACTGCAAGTCTTTAGGTTATGTCTAGTCAGCTTTGTCAGGTGAAGAGCATCACCAAAAGAGGCCAAAAGTCAATACCAGGTATCAGCAGAGAAAACATCTAGAACAACCAAATTCTTAAAGCAGTGTCATAGACAGATAACATTCAAACCAGGAGTGAACTACAAGTTCAGAAGGCCCGGAAAATTAAAAGTCAGACAGTGCAAAGTCAATACCATATGAAATAAGGAAGGGTTAAAACAAGAAAATGGTCTACTGAGAGCAAGCAATAACCGGTGCATTCTGAAACAGTCATGAGTGTCGGAATCCCATAATGGTCACCCTATCCACCACTGATTGGCCCACCAATTTTTTGATTTGTGAAATAGCCAAGTCCTGGGAATGGACAAACAGCTATGAGCTTTGCGCATGTCCTGCACAGCATCCCCACCCGCACCAACCCGACGTACCAGTATGTCTTTTTTCAGCCTATATTACTATGTTACATTATTTTCTTAAAGGGATTATACCATGATTGATGTAAAAAACAAAAAGCAGACATCATTTGGTATAAAACAATACCTTTCTTACAAAGCTAAAAACCAACCATGTGCAATGGGCGGCTTCCCCCTAGGGCCGTCTATATATATCGCGGCTCAGGTGTAGGAATGCCGAGTGGTATAGTGCGGCCCAAATGTCTCTTTATGTGTCACGGTGCTCCTACCTGGATACTGCTGTACCCCAGACTTTGGCTCTGAAGCAATAAATAGGGGGAATAATTGAGGGATTGGAAAGAATAACTTGAGTCCAGACCTTGAGATGAAGTTCAATGGCAGCTTTACTTGAATAAACGTTTCTCCAAACAGTTTCAGGCTTTGTCTTGGTTCCAGCAGGCTTTAGCATAAACTGGCAGGCAAACTCAACCCTGCTATATCTTTCTCTCTGACTTTGCTGTACTGACAGGCTGGCTGTATAACTCAGCTTCTTCTGTATGCTGGACTTTCTCTCTGTATTCTGACTCTAATACCCTTCCCTTAACAGGGGGTAAACTAGACTGAAGCTAACTGGTCCCCACCCTTCCTGCAGGAAGTAGGGCTTGCCCACTTCTCTCCACAGGGGAGTTAGAATGGAATGGCAAGTTCCATTATATCTACATACAGCTCTGCTGTGTTTGCTACCACCTGCTGGTGAACCAGGCACATTGCATGTGAACATAACAGTTCCATAACAAAATAGGAATGCACATTGTGGAGGACCTGAAATAAATACACAAGATGACATGAAGTTAGACCAATAAAGACAGTAGCAAGGTGCAGAAGGGGTAACACTACTCTGCGGTGTTACACATGTACCTCACATGGATCCAAACATCTCCTCATTCACTGCTCCAATTGCTCTGCTAGATTCTCTTCAGCCTAACAGATCAGGGGGTATGTCCATTCTTCTGTAGCTCTTTCCCTGTAACTGTGATTGCTTCTAACAGAAGATATGGCTGATGACAGTTGAAACTGAGCACACCTGACTATCTCAGTGAGATGGACAAAATAATAAGGAAAAGAATAAACAGCAGGTGGCGCTGTACAGATACATTTTATTGAATAATACTAAATTTTTTATTACATGCAAATAGACAAGTAGTCACATCAGGTGTTGGGTTGAAAAATATAGAATATTTTCAGAAACCCTTTGAGGCCTTATTTTGAAATATACAGTAAAGATGCTGATTTGCAGTTTATTGAAGTGGCGTAGGAGCACTGGTGGTGCTTTCACAAGAGCATCCTCTGGATTATAGATTGCATTCATGTGCCCTTTTATTCCTTTTCTCTTTGTTGGTAAGATTTCATGGTATACCAGAACATATTGTTTATGACAGGGGTTGACAGTTTGTAGTTTGGTTTTGAAAGCTTTTTGTGCAACTTTAGGAACTGCTCTGAGCTTCTCCACCATCTATTATCCTTAGACTAAGGCCTCATGCACACGACCGTTGTGTGCATCCGCGGCCGTTGTTCCGTTTTTTTCCGCTGACCCATTGACTTTCAATGGGTCCGTGGAAAAATCGGAAAATGCACCGTTTGGCATCCGCGTCCGTGATCCGTGTTTCCAGTCCGTGAAAAAAATATGACCTGTCCTATTTTTTTCACGGACAACGGTTCACGGACCCATTCAAGTCAATGGGTCCATGAAAAATCACGGATGCACACAAGATTGTCATCCGCGTCCGTGATCCGTGTCCATGATCCGTGTCCGTTTTTTCCTATCATTTCAAAGGCAAACTTGACTTAGATTTTTTTTTTCATTTTTCATGTCCGTGGATCCTCCAAAAATCAAGGAAGACCCACGGAAGAAAAAATGGACACGGATCACGGAACAAAGGAAACCGTTTTTGCGGACTGCAAAAAAAAACGTCTGTGTGCATGAGGCCTTAGGCTAGTTTCATACTAGCACTAGAGATCCAACAGGGAACAGCCTACCGGATCTCTTTGCATTCCAGCTTTGCATGCAGCGATTTTCTTCCTGACGATTCTCAGTATATTTGCTAGAATGCGGCCGGATCTCCGCCGTTCCCCATTATAATTAATGGGGCCGGATGGAGCTTTACAAACTTCCGGCAATAGCAGAATGCAGAGTGATCTGGCAGGCTGTTCCCTGCTGAAACAGCCTACTTTATCGTTAGCGCTAGTCTGAAACAAGCCTAACAGTCAGACTGAGAGAGTGAATCAGACGTTAGCGCAATATCTCTATTGTTATGTTTCAGAATTACATGATAAGTGGCCTCTTACATGATGAGCTTCTGCAGAGGGGAGAGTTTGCTTAAATTAATTTGTGTCAGGCATCCACTTGTCTGTTCGTTCTTTCCATTCTTCTGTAATTTTGGTTTTCACCCCAAATTCACAGTAGGATGTCCCTTTAGTTCCTCCTATAAAGTAGTTATGCCCCGTGTGTGCCACCACACACTAATCATGCCCCTATGCAGTAGTTATGCTCACTTAGTGCCCTCTTCACAGTAGAATGTTGACTTAGCACCCCCTTCACAGTGTTCATGCCCTCTTAGTGCCACCCACTGTCGGATCCAGGGGGGGCAACGGGGAAATTGCCTCCCCCCTGAGCTGCTCAGAAGTGGGGGCGGCAGCCGCAGGGCACAGGGAGATGAGCGCTTCCATTGTGGAAGCGCTTATCTCCATAGTCATCTGTATCGCCGTCCTCAGGACAGCGATACAGATGACTGTGCTGCAAATGCAAATGAGCAGGGGAGGGAGAGGCGTGTCCCTTCCCTTTCCTCTGATAGGCTGCAGGCACTAGGCCGGCAGCCTATTAGAGGCCAGAACAGGCGGCGCAATGACGACATCGCGCTGCCTGAGCCGTACAGCGTGGGACACAGGCCGGAAGAGGCCTGCATTGCATCGCTGACATGAAGGTAATTATAAGTGTTTTTCTTTTTTTTTATATGTACAATAGTTTTACTGGCACATTAGTGGGGGGCTCTTGTTACTGGCACATTAGGGGGGCTCTTGTTACTGCCACATTAGGGGGGCCTCTTGTTACTGGCACATTAGGGGGGACTCTTGCTACTGGCAAATTAGGGGGGCCTCTTGCTACTGGCAAATTAGGGGGGTTCTTGTTACTGGCACATAAGGGGGTCTCTTGTTACTGGCACATTAGGGGGGCTTCTTGCTACTGGAACATTAGGGGGGCCTCTTGCTACTGGCACATTAGGGGGGCTCTTGTTACTGGCACATTAGGGGGCTCCTGTTACTGGCACATTAGGGGGACCTCGTGCTACTGGCACATTAGGGGGGCTCTTGTTAGGCTTTGTTCATATCACTGTTCAGCTTTTCTGTTCTCCTTCTCCGTTTAGGAGCAGGAGAATGGAAAGGATGGAAAAGTCACATAACTGATGCCAAACTGAGTCAAATGGAGCCCTTAGGACCCCATTGACTATAATGGGGTCTGTTATGTTTCCGCTCAGAAGATGATTTTGAAGCGGAGACAAAAGTTGTGCATGCAGGACTTTTGTCTCTGCTTCAAAATCATCTTCTGAGCGGAAACATAACGGACCCCATTATAGTCTAGGGGGCCTAAGGGCTCAATTTGACTCAGTTTGGCACATGATTGGGGGGCTCTTGTTACTGGCATGTGATGGGGGGGCTCTTGTTACTGGCACGTGATGGGGGCTCTTATTACTAGCACATGATGGGGGTTGCTATTGTTACTGGCACATGATTGGGGGCATCTATGGGGGCTCCGTACAGTAGCATTTATGGTGGGTACTATGAGGAAGGGGGGAGAGGAGTACTATGTGGGTATCTACGGGGGGCACTAGGAAGGGGTATTTTATACTTGCAAATTATGGGGGACACTGAGGGCATCTACTAGGGCACTATATATGGGGCATTTTATACTGGTACATTATGCGGGCACTAGGAGGAAGGGGGGAGAGAAGCACTATGGGGGCATTTACTGGGGGCACTATATAGGGGTATTTTATACTGGCACATTATGGGGCACTATGGGGACATTAGCTCAACTGGGGAATTACAAGGGGGTCATTTTTGCATTGCCCATGGTATGAGCCCCCTAGTAGCAGCACCAGACTCTCTCTGCTCTGCAGTCCCTCTGCCCCTTCTCCAAATCCTTATTATGAAATCTTTATCATTAGGATAAAACACAACATGAGCTCCACCGAGCCCCCCAGCCAAAGTGTTGAAGTGGTGTCCGAGATCCCCAAAGGCCAAGCCAAGTAATTGTAAGTTTTCATGTGAAATATGTTTATGTTATACACATATAGCATGCACTGTGCCACACAATATACAGTATACCTCTACACTGTGTAGTCTTGTGGCGGCGGACAGAAAATAATCTGGAAGTGCCCCTCCCGAGACCAGGCTCTGGATCCGCCACTGGTGCCACCACATAGTAGAATGCCCCCTCAGTGCCGCCACAGTATAGTAGTGCTGGCCTCTTTAGTGTTCACCTTACAGTAGTGTTGCCCCCTAAGTTCCCTCCTTACAGTAGTGCTACACCTAGCCCCACTCTAAGCAAATCATGCTTTCAACAGCAGCTCCGGGCTACCGGAGAATTAACTCTGGCACACTCTAGCTCTAGCTCTATATCTAAATAATGTGGTAGAGAGAATGTTGCTTGTAGACACCTCCCCTAGCATCAAGCCCGTGGAGCACATGCTTTGCCTGCCCCATCTAGCTGTGCCACTGGTTTGGTGGTATAGAGAATTGAACTTGATGGATGTAAGTTTTCTTCACTATATATATACACTCACCTATCAAATTATTATGAACACCATACTTTTTGCCCCCTTTTGCCTTCAGAACTGCCTTAATTCTATGTGGCATTGATTCAACAAGGTGCTGATAGCATTCTTTAGAAATGTTGGTGTCACCACCAGACATCTGAGAAGCTCTGACAGATGTTCATCAGAACCTCCTGCTTGAGGTTCCTTTTGTTTTGCTTTCGATTTCTCATCTCGTTAGCCTCTCTCAGCTGTCATGTAGTTGCACTGATTGCATCCCTTTAAATCCCTTCCCATACTGCATCACTTTCCGGTTTATACAACTTCCTGGAGTGTGCTGATGCTAGAAGCTGTTACTACTGCATCCACAAGATAAGTCTGTTTTTTTTATTTCTGTTTGCCTGTGGGCTTGATCCTAGGTGACCCTGACTCCCTCCGTATTAAGTGTAGGGAGCCGGTGGTCGTGTCTCCTCACTATTATAGGGTGTTCAGGTGCATACAGTCGAGGAACGAGGATATGCAATTTTCTACCATTGAGATTTTTGCATAGGCTGAGCAGTAAGGGAGAGAGCTAGGGCTCTTACAGGGCTTACCCTCCTGTTCCTTAGTTTTGGATCAAGTCAGTCGGATCTTCATTTGTGTCTTCTAGTTTTCTGTAACACCATCCGTGACAGTTGGCCCATATTGATAGGATAGCATCTTGCAGTTAATGGAGATTTGAGGGATGCACATACAGGGCATGAAGCTCCCGTTCCACCACATCCCAAAGATGCTCTATTGGGTTGAGATCTTGTGACTGTGGGGGCCATTTTAATACAGTGAACTCATTGTCATGTTCAAGAAACCAATTTGAAATGATTCGAGCTTTGTGACATGGTGCATTATCCTGCTGGAAGTAGCCATCAGAGGATGGGTACATGGTGGTCATGAAGGGATGGACATGGTCAGAAACAATGCTCAGGTAGCCTGTGGCATTTAAACCATGGCCAATTGGCACTAAGTGGGCTAAAGTGTGCCCAGAAAACATCCCCCACACCATTACACCACCACCACCAGCCTGCACAGTGGTAACAAGGCATGATGGATACATGTTCTCATTCTGTTTACGCCAAATTCGGACTCTACCATTTGAATGTCTCAACAGAAATCGAGACTCATCACACCAGGCAACATTTTTCCAGCCTTCAACAGTCCAATCTTGGTGAACTCATGCAAATTGTAGCCTCTTTTTCCTATTTGTAGTGGAGATGAGTGGTACCCAATGGGGTCTTCTGCTGTTGTAGCCCATCCGCCTCAAGGTTGTGCGTGTTTTGGCTTCACAAATGCTTTGCTGCATACCTCGGTTGTAACGAGTGGTTATTTCAGTCAACGTTGCTCTTTTATCAGCTTGAATCAGTCGGCCCATTCTCCTCTGACCTCTAGCATCAACAAGGCATTTTCGCCCACAGGACTGCCGCATACTGGATGTTTTTCCCTTTTCACACCATTCTTTGTAAACCCTAGAAATGGTTGTGCGTGAAAATCCCAGTAACTGAGCAGATTGTGAAATACTCAGACCAGCCCGTCTGGCAATAACAACCATGCCACGCTCAAAATTGCTTAAATCACCTTTCTTTCCCATTCTGACATTGAGTTTGGAGTTCAGGAGATTGTCTTGACCAGGACCACAACCCTACATGCATTGAAGCAACTGCCATGTGATTGGTTGACTAGATAATCGCATTAATGAGAAATAGAACAGGTGTTCCTAATAATTCTTTAGGGGAGTGTATAAGGGCTCATGCACACAAACATATTTTCTTTCAGCTTCCGTTCCGTTTTATTTGCGGACCATATGCGGAACCATTCATTTTAATGGGTCCGCAAAAACAATGGAAGGTGCTCTGTGTGCATTCCGTTTCCGTTTGACCGCATGGCCGTTCCACAAAAAAGTCAATGGGGCCGCAAAAAATACGGAATGCACACGGAACACATCCGTATTTCATCATTTTTTTGCGGATCCGTGCTGTAGATGCTTAGGCCCGGCCCACAATAGCCATGTGCTTGTAGTTTGTCAATAAAGATTTGTAGACAGGTGCAGTGTGGAGTAGGCCAGAGCAAAGATTCAAGCATTCTTCGCATGTATGTTGAGGAGCTTATTTCTTTAGTGCAGAAAAGGCTAGAACTGTGGGACACACGGCCAGCAGGGTCGGTGTTGGGGGGGGGGGGTAAACTGGGCAATTGCCCAGGATCCCCACTGTCTACGGGGCCCCCTGCTTCAGTGCTGCTGTTCAGCTGAACGTCTGAGGAAGCAAACGGGCGGACAGCTAAACAGATGCACTTTACAATGCAGTGTACGGTCTCCTCCCTCATAAGAGAAATCATTACCCTAGTGCTGACAGGACCTGAAATAATGGCAGATGCAGGAGGCAGAGCTCAGCAGAGAAGAGGGGATGAAGGACCTGTGATGACCTCACCATCATGTGACCAGAGCATGAGGCAGAGCTCAGCAGTGCAGTAAAGTAATGAAGAAGACCAGCCATGCATGTGAAGAAGTATGGACTCAATGTAAGTGCAAGGAAAATGCTGGGAGTTGTAGTCCTCTCCTCTTATACCTCCTGTTATGTAATATCAAAGTACATTACAAGAGGAGGTATGAGAAGAGGACTACAACTCCCAGCATGTCCAGCTTGTTAAGTAATAGAGTACATTACAAAAAGAGGTATAAGAGGAGAGGACGACAACTCATTTTTAAGGATGACAGGAATACTCTCCATTTATTGGTAAGTATTCTAAATGCACACTCCACATATCGACGGGCTCTACTCAGCCGATAGTTGAATATACTCTGCTGTCATCCAGGTCACATCTGGGGAAGGGTCGCATGACATGGGGTGTCAAAGCATCATCATCAGTCACTATTACAAAAGGAGTCGGTGGTCCTGCAGATCATGGCAGTTGTCTGAGCTCTGGGAGGGCAAGTTGGTTGGCTTCAAGCCGATCACCTATTCTCAAAGTACCGAAAATGCGCTCATCTGCGGTGCTCCCATAGGCCCCGATATCAACAATGATAAACTTGTAGATACGATCAGCTAAAGCTAAAAGCACTATGGAAAAATATTGTTTATACTTGTAGAACCACGACCCTGAGTGAGGCTACTTCACACGGATGTGTTTGCCATCCATTGCCCCAATGCAGTTTGGGAACTGCACATCACATTCAAAGCCCTCATCGATTCGCAACCAATCATCTACCTTGGGCTCCAGCATCTCCGTGTTCTGGAGTTGCTGCCAAATGACTTCACACGTTTGACGAACAATTCTAGACGCCCAGCAGGAACTCAAAATGCAGTGAAGCAGAAAAATTGCCAGTGGCCAGGAATCTAAAGTGTAAAAGAAAACAAAAAATGCTCCACAAAGCCAACAGGAAATATATATACATTGAGAGTATAAAAGTTGAAAAAAAAATACAACACAAAGTTATTTTAAATACCTACCTCAACATCACTATGAGCAGTTCCTCTGGTGAAATGCAGCTCCTCATATTTGTGTCCTGGTATGTGAGGCCAGGACGCAGAGCCACTAACAAAATGTCAAAGCTGCTCATAGACATACGACAGAACCCATGAAATTTTTCAGGATGCTGTCGTAGATCCATGTACAGCGTGTGAAAGTGGCCCTTCCTGCGCGGCTGAGAGACAATTGGGTGAACCCAATGCCTCCTCCTCGGTTCCTCAGTCTGCATAGTTGGCTGCTGTTCAAAATTCCGAGAAAAAAGACAGCTCAGAAGAACCGCTTCCTCCAAATTATCAGACATGATCCAACAGATAGCAGTGGCCAGAAAACAATACCAGCCAAGCACAGTATTCCAACAAATAGCTCTCAATGCTGAAACAAGCTGAAGAAAATACTGTGAATGAAATCACATGACTATCTTATATAGGAGGAGTTAAAAATGGGAAGTGCCTAAAATCTGTAACTCTTTATTTGTTTATTTTTTCGTCCATATACAATCCGCAAAAAACGGACCAAATACGGAAACCATACAGATATGTTTTGTGGAATAATGGAACGGAAGAGGACTTAAGTCAGAGAAAAAAAGACCTCAGATACAGAACAACGGATCCATGAAAAACAGACCGCAAAACAACAACGGTCGTGTGCATGAGCCCTAACTCATAGATGGTCTGAGGTGTTCTTCTTAATGAATGGGTGCCCAAAAACATTTCTAGTTCTTTAAACAGTAAAGGGGACATTTATCATTTATGGTTGTTTTTGTTAAATTTTTAAGTCTGTCTTTGCTTTGTGTGTCTGCACCAAATTTATGAAATGGCTCACCTTAATAATATTTTTGGTGTGACTGCAATGTGGTTTACACTTATATGTGTAAAAGTAGATCGAGGACAGCCTAGAGTAGGTTGTGACTTTTCCTGACATTCGAAAAAGTCGCAAATAATAAATGTAGTCTAAAACAGGGGTAAATGTAATACCCCAGAGTTGGGGGTATCACTATTTTGTACCTTGGTTACTGCCTTTTATACATTTGCAGCAAACATGCAACAGAAACTAAAGCCGTGAGCAAGGTCCTTTAATAGGACCGAAACGTTGGCCAGTTTATATTACTTATTCCTGAATGGATTTATGATTAAAAAGCATAATTGATTCAACCTTAAATAACGAGTGCAGTGGTTTATCTTTACCATATTGACCTTAACTACCATTGAGCACCGTACTGAAGAAAGAGGAGTGCCGTCCAATCAAAGTCTTAACAAGAAAAAAAAATGCACCTGAGATCTGCAACGTTTCAAGTTACGTGTCTCAATGAATGGACTCAAACACCAGTAACGTTGTTTTTGCAACAATACAAGCCAGCACCCAAGGAATGGATACAAATAATTACCTGAGCTCCTCGTGCTCATCATTTGTGTTACCAGGACTCTTTGTGCAGAGTCGCAAGTGTGGGACCCATTGTTCTTGCAACATTTAAGCACCTTACCCATTGTCAGGGACCCTAATGGATCTGAGCCACAGTGTGACCTGGCTTTGTGTTTCTGGGACTTTAGTGTTTTTTTAAGTGGACTTTTATCTATTTTAGTATAGATCGATAGCTAGCACCCCTCCTTTGCGCTATCATGGACCGATCCTTGGAACTCTAGTCTTTTATGTCCCCCTGGAAGTTACAACTGTTAGCCTATGCAAAGTATGTATGTGTAAGCACTTATGTCCTTAACCTGGTATCTTCATACCAATGGGAGGGAGGAGATCAACAAGGACTGCTGCCTTGGACAACTGATGCAGATCTATCAGGAGGAGACCACAAGCACAACCCAAGGATGGCTTGCCTTTTACCATGGGGGATGTAATACCCTAGAGTTGTGGGTATTACTATTGCTTACTTTGATTACTGCATTGTGTATATTTCATATGCAATATCTCTTGTATGTTGTCATCTTATCAGGCAAGGGGAGGTATTGGTTGGCAACATCTGGCTGTAACAAGGCTTAACCACCCTGTTTCACCCCTCCTGGCAGACTGGACTCTTATGACTTCCTGCCAGGAGGGGGAAGTGTAGTGTGATTCAGCATTCTATAGTCAGAGTTAGGCGAAGAGGATAAGAAAGGGGACCCTCTCCTTCTGAAGAGCAAGGAAGCAGCTCCTAGAGCACAAAGAGTAGGGAAGCAGATCCTGTAGCACCAACTTTCTTGATTTGAATTAAGGACCCAAGTCTTGGGATTCGAGACAGCACAGTGAACTGCGACATTGCTTCTACAGACACTGCGGTGAGGTGAAGGAAAACGGGTCAAAGACAACCTCATCACCGAAGACCACTAGGCCAGCAACATCTTAAGGTGGATTTACACAAGTCAATTATCCGGTAAATTATGCGAACACTCGTTTTCGACAATCTGCCCGTGTAAATGTGCCTCCGATCACTCGATGAACGAGTGAAACGCTTGTTCATCGGGTTGTCCTGTAGTTTGTGCAGGCACACCAATCACCAATCTACACCGGCTCCCGCAGGGGCTCGCTGCATAAACACATTCACTTGTCATATACATAGAACACTGTGAAAAGTGGAGTCAAGTGGCGTAAAGAGGCAAATGTCCCAAAATTTACCACAAAAAATAGTGTGACATTTCATGAGACAAATATACACCAAAAAAGAGCATTAAATTTATTAGTAAATGTCCCCCTAAATGTATATATAATCCTGGATATACAACAAACTCCCTTCTGGTTATTTGTAGAGGTCAGACATCAGATTATTTGATTAAAGTAAATACAATCCTGAACTAGCCTTCTTCTGGTGGCTTTTCTAGATAACACCAAAATGTAAGATGTGCACATAATTCTATCTTAGCAATCAGTTAGCCAGTGACAATCATAATGTAAATTCTTGTCACCAGCGTGCTGTGGAGTATCTGTTGTAAGCAGATAGTCAGCTCTGCCAAGTCCAAAACAGCTGCATAATAAGACGCGTGTTAAGTAATGTCAGCCAGGGATCCCCTTGATACAAGCAGCAGTCACTTTATCTGATTTTCCTTCTGCCTTCACACTGAAGTATCCTGTAATGTGACTTACTTTTGTCCATTTATTTTCCTCATTTCTTAAATGGCAAAGCTTGTCAAAACAGTGCTCTTCTGTCACCTGTAACTCCCCTTGGATTGTCTATCACCACGTTTTATCGTCCATTGTTTGAACTCACAGTAAAGAAAAGTATAATAATGTTTGGCAATACATGTAAGGCAGGACCAGCCAAACATGATAGTTGCAGTGTGATGGTGAGCGGAGACTGTGATGCCCCAGGACCTGGACAACCTATGTTATTCAAAGAGTATTCATCACTATCATTTATAATGTCTCATAACATCTTATTGAAATGCAGCCAATCCATTGACCAGCTGATCACCATTGGTGATATGCAAATTGCTCGTTATGTTTTATACTAATGTCATATTATTTTTTATGTGTCTGCCGTAATCTTCAGAGTGATAAAGTATGGTTGGTATTAGGAATGGAACTTTCTATTCCATTCCTTCCTTCTTGGTAGGAGTGGGCTGGTTATACTTCCAGGTAGGAGGGAGAGTTCCAGAGTGAGCTTAGCAAGCCTGAAGTGAGGGAGCACATCCATCTGCTCCTGTTCCAAGATACCGGGGACTACAAAAACAGCTCTTCTGTAAGGACCACTAATCCAGGGAAACTGCAGGGTTCCAGGCCCCCAGAAGAACTGCAAGCTACAGTGTTTACAGTCAGCAGAGTGATCAGCACTACAGCTATATAAACTCTGCTGCATGTGAGGGGATAACGGGACAACAAATCGCCCATCACCAGAGTTCAGGACAGGCACTTACAAAAGTCTGCATTTCACAAGTGGACACCTATAGCCACAAGTGCCAGCTTATTGCTGTTAAGGAAGGGAAATCAGGGAAGAAATAAGGACTACTCTAAAGTGACAGTGTCTGCTATCTTGCCTGCCACCATACGTCATTATCTGGGGAATAGAGATATTGCACCTTGCACAGATGACCATTGGATGTACTGTAATTCATCCTTTGCACTCAGTAAAGAAAAACATTTGTTGTTATTCTATGATCCTTTCACACCACCTTTTCGCCACATCGAACCCCAGAGAACAATGGCCTGAGGAAGTGACACAACATCTCATCATGGGCCACTACCACTCCCACCCTCTACATCAGCTCCTCAGGGGAGGAGCTGATGCAGAGGGTTTCAACTGATTGCCAACAAAAGTGGAAGTTGTGTTTTGGTATACATAAATGTATACATAGGCAGATCTGTCAGTGGGAGCCAATAATATTTAACAGCTCTTTAGTCTGGCTCATAGATGGGAGTATATGGACAACCCCTTTAAGGGAAATGTCTGGCAATCTGTAGATTGGAACTGAAGCATAACCGGCTTATGCAGCAAAATTGATCATCAAAACTGGTCCTCATCAAAATGCCAGAGATTAAACAAAACTGAAATCTAAGGGGATATTTAAGGGGTGTAGGTGCAATTTTAGCAGAAAATAGCAATTTTGTATAAAATAACCTTTACTCATCGTGTTGATCCCCTGCTGCTGCTTCTGCTCCGGCCCCTGCTCCTCCCCACTTCCTGGTCTCTGGCTTTACACGCCAGAAATTACTGGCCTCAGCTATCTCGTGGCATATACCAGTACGGGCACTTTTCACATATGCAAATAAACATAGGTGGAAGCTGACATTTCACAGCAATCATCAATATGAATGATGCCAGTCTTTATTTCCAGCATCATATCAGGTACATTTACAGAAGACAAACACTTCTGAATAAGCCAACAGTTTAGTTATGCTTCCTCAAGACTAGATGGCAGATATGGAAATAGTGCTTAAATCCATTGATAATGACACATATTGTAGAAGACAAAACACATTTCTAGTACAAAAAGCACAAAGATATAATAAAATGTCATAAAACACAGAAAGGATGATGTAATTTCCCAATCCCAATATGCAGTACCCCAGAACAGGGTCACTGAAAAGGGTATATTGTTCTAATGTTATGATGTTAAGTGAAATGTTGCGATTTACTATATTTTTATACCTAATAGTACTGTATGGACAGTTTAGGGTTAACACCTGGGCTCATCCTCTTAGGTTGTCTGAAGATGGATCCGGGTCCGCCTCCCTCACAGCAGGACCCAAACTCAAAGAACCTTCATCTCTGAAGGAATCGACTTTTTCAATGTTACAGTTGGACGTACTCCTGCTCCTGTCAGAGGTGGACGGGCCATAGACTCTACAGGGAATTTTCCTGGTGAGACGATGCTCATAGAGCCACCTGAGCCCTCCTCACTGTCTCTAGCTGGGTATATACTACTAGGGGAACTATAGGGGTCAGTATTAGAGGATGTTCAGGCAGCATACTGAAGGTAGGGTTGGCTTGATGTTGTGCCCCACATAAACCCCCTGCTACATATCCATATTAGAAACAATTAGAAGAGAAGGAGGACAGAACATGGTGGCTATTGACAGCCACCAGATAGGGACAGCTTTTGGGGAGGTATTTTATGCTGCACTGTGGTATTTGGTTCTCTGGGATGATATTCTGTGCTGCAGTAGGGTATTACTGACCCTGCCAACTTGTATTGGCACCATCTACCTTTGTTGCCCCTCTTTTTGTCAATTTGGACCCAGCTACAACATTGGGGTCACTTTAGTTTTTTTTTTCCAGTGACACTAAGTTCCCAGTCCCAGAGAGACTTGTTTATTGATACCAACTGGCCTGGTTATTGACTCCTCCATCATCTGCCAGCCATTTTATACACACTCCTGCCTTGCACCCTGCCAAAACACTTAACATCAAGGGCACCCCAATCACCATCAGGCAGGAGCCTCTAGACCAGGGTGTTCCTCGAGAGAAGAAAGGGTGAGCCCTCCAGTCACCGCACAGGTCCAGGGAGGCCCAGAGGGAGCAATTGCCCCTGTGACTACTACTACCACCCTCAGGGCCAAAACTACCCCTTCTATCCGATGCTCCTCTTTCCCAGGCTGGCTGAAAATGTAGCCAAGGCATAAAACTTCAGAATCCGCGCTTACTAGTAGGCACCTATCACTTCTTGTGGGGTATTGGTGCTGATATCAGTTGGATGCCAGTTTTATTAATATTCTAAACCCACTGATACCTATTGCGCCAACTGCAATATAAATAGAAATAAGACTCCCACAAAGAAACTTCTGTGCCTTATTTTGATGCATACAATTTAGTACAATGTTCCAGACGTCTTGCTACAGGTGTTCCATTGGCCTCATGCCACCTCTCTCAGAGGCTATTATGGTGCACAGCAAGATGGCAATGGAGGATGGAGAGGAGGTCTATCCTTTTCAGCAATGAGTCGCGCTGTTGCAATGACAAACGGTGATTGGTCTGGAGACTACGTGGGTAAAACCATAAAGAGGTTTTCGCAAGGGAATGTCACACAAGTCTTACTCCCAGAATTATGGTGTGGGGTGGCATAACGCACAGTATCTGCACCCTTCTAGTCTTCATTTTAGGTTAATTACCAGATCGACATAACATTGATTTGGTTGTGGAAACAGTGGTTTGGTCATTTCTCCAAAGTGACCCAGGACCCGCTTTTCAACAGGACAACGCCAGGCCGCATGTTGCTTGTGCTAGTGTGAGCAGCCTGCATGGCTTAAACCTGCTACCATGGCCTGTAATTGCAAAGGGAGCTGCCAGCAGTGGATCTTGATTTGTGTGCTAAAGTGCATTAAGCAGGGCAGAACATTCCTCAGACAACCATTAATAACCTCACTGATAGCATGCCAAGGCATGTAAGTGCGTGTACTGTATTTCTGAGCGTGCTGCTCATACTCAATACTGAATAAATTGACATGTTTTGAATATTTAGTTTCCATTTTTATAACTTGCATATAATTAACATGTTGATCCTGTGATTTCCATAATTCCATGACTTTTCCTTCTTAGTGCTGCAATTTCCATGTTAAAAGTGTATTTGCACATCTATAAATTCAACAAAATTCCCGCCATAGTTAGCTGTAAACTCAATATTCACATCATTGGCATCGATATAACAAACTAATTTAGAGATCTGCTGTTCTCTCCTCAACCAAACTACTAAGATGTTACCTATAAAGCAACACAATATCGATATCAATGTATCTTGTGTATGGATTCCTCACATTGTACACATGCTGCTCCGCCCACATTGCCAAAAACAAATTTGGAAAAGTTAGGGTCGTCAGTCTCCCCATCATCATTCCTCTCTCCTGTCTGTACCACCTATACCCAAAACTGAAGACATTGTTAACCATAACAAATTGAAGTTCTTCACAAATGAATCCATGCATAGGTTCACTTTACCAAACCTCTGCAGAAATACTATGTCCACGTCCATGGCTTAAGGACATGCGCTGTAATCGGGCGGGTGCAGGAGATGCGCCCGTCCGATCCGCAGCAGGGGTCCGGCAGTCACTGATAGTCGGACCCTTGCTGCATGTCCCAGCATCGGTAAAATCACAGATGCTGGCGCATTAACCCTTGATGTGCCGCGGGCAGCGCTGACCGCGGCACATGTGATGTCCTTCTGGGTATCGGAGCTGCCATTGAGTCCCCGTGCTGCTGTGACGGGGACTGGATGGCATGGAAAGCAGCACAATACTTTCCTTAGGCATGGTGAGGGCCTTCTGGGAGAGCCTGTGAGATCCAGCCCCCTGGATCCTACAGGCAGGAAGGCTGTAAGTGTATTACAGTGTGTAATACACTTACAGCCAATGCATGACAATACAGAAGTATTGTCATGCATTGTAAAGGGGATCAGACCCCCAAAAGTTGAAGTTCCAGAGTGGGACAAAAAATAAAGTGAAAGAAAAGTTAAAAAAATAAAGTTTTTCCATTTTGTTTTAAAAGTTTCAAGTAAAAAAAAATTTAAAAATATCCTTTTGCCCAATTAAAGGGAATTTTTATTTTTTTTAAAGGGGGGAAAAGAAAAGTATACATATTAGATATCGCCATGTCCATCGTCTCTAAAAAACTATTACAAAACCTAACCCCTCAGGTGAACACCGTCAAAAAAATAAAATAAAAACTGTGCTAAATAAACAATTTTTTGGTCACCTTACATCACTAAAAGTACAACACCAAGCGATCAAAAAAGCTTATACCCCCCAAAATAGTACCAATCTAACCGTCACCTCATCCTGCAAAAAATGAGCCCCTACCTAAGACAATCGGCCAAAAATAAAAAAAACTATGGCTTAGAATATGGAGACACTAAAACATCCTTTTTTTGTTTAAAAAATACTGTTATTGTGTAAATCTTAAGTAAATAAAAAAAGTATACATATTAGGTATTGCCGTGTCCATAACAACCTGCTCTATAAAAATACCACATGACCTAACCCCTCAGGTGACCACTGTAAAAAATAAAAAATAAAAAAAGTGTCAAAAAAGCAATTTTTTTGTCACCTTACATCACAAAAAGTGTAATAGCAAGCGATCAAAAAGTCATATGCACCCCAAAATAGTGCCAATCAAACCGTCATCTCATCCCGCAAAAATCATACCCTACCTAAGACAATCGCCCGAAAACTGAAAAAACTATGGCTCTCAGAATGCGGAGACACTAAAACATGATTTATTTTTTGTTTCAAAAATTATATTATTTTGTAAAACTTACATAAATTAAAAAAGACATATTAGGTATCGCCGCTTTCGTAATAACCTGCTATATAAAAATATCACATGAACTAACCCCTCAGGTGAATACAGTAAAAAAAACTGTGTAAAAAAAGCATTTTTTTGTCACCTTACATCACAAAAAGTGTAATAGCAAGCAATCAAAAAGTCATACGCACCCCAAAATAGTGCCAATCAAACCGTCATCTCATCCCGCAAAAATCATACCCTACCTAAGACAATCGCCCAAAAACTGAAAAAACTATGGCTTTCAGAATACGGAGACACTAAAACATGATTTATTTTTTGTTTAAAAAATGATATTTTTGTGTCAAATTTACATAAAAATAAAAAAGTTGACATATTAGGTATCGCCGCATCTGTAATAACCTGCTATATACAAATATCACATGACCTAACCCCTCAGGTGAATACCTTAAAAAAATAAAAATAAAAACATTGTAAAAAACCAATTTTTTTGTCACCTTACATCACAAAAAGTGTAATAGCAAGCGATCAAAAAGTCATACGCACCCCAAAATAGTGTCAATCAAACCGTCATCTCATCCCGCAAAAATCATACCCCACCTAAGAAAATCTCCCAAAAACCGAAAAAACGATGGCTCTCAGAAATATGAAGACACTAAAACATGATTTTTTTTTGTTTAAAAAATGATATCATTGTGTAAAACTTACATAAATAAAAAAAGTTGACATATTAGGTACTGCCGCGTCTGTAATAACCTGCTCTATATAGATATCACATGACCTAACCCCTCAGGCGAATACCGTAAAAAAATTTAAATAAAAACAATGTCAAAGAAGCAGTTTTTTGTCACCTTACATCACAAAAAGTGTAATAGCAAGCGATCAAAAAGTCATATGCACTGTAAAATAGTAGCAATCAAACCGTCATCTCATCCCGAACAAAATTAGCCCCTACACAAGACAGTCGCCCAAAAAATAAAATAAAACTACGGCTTTCAGAATGTGGAGACACTAAAAAATCATTTTTTTTTTCAAAATGCTGTGATATTTGGTATTGTTGCGTCCGTAACAACCTGCTCTTTAAAAATACCACATGATCTAACCTGTCAGATGAATGTCGTAAATAACAAAAAATAAAAACTTTGCCAAAACAGCTATTTCTTGTTACATTGCCTCACAAAAAGTGTAATATACAGCAACCAAAAATCATATGTACCGTAAAATAGTACCAACAAAACTGCCACCTTATTCTGTAGTTTCCAAAATGGGGTAACTTTTTTGGAGTTTCTACTCTAGGTGTGCATCAGGGGGGCTTCAATTGGGACATGGTGTCAAAAAACCAGTCCAGCAAAATCTGCCTTCCAAAAACCACATGGCGTTCCTTTCCTTCTGTGCAATGCCGT
Organism: Bufo gargarizans; assembly: GCF_014858855.1. Taxonomy (NCBI): domain Eukaryota; kingdom Metazoa; phylum Chordata; class Amphibia; order Anura; family Bufonidae; genus Bufo; species Bufo gargarizans. Next base: position 513,913,146 of record NC_058080.1, read on the forward strand.
GGGCTAGTACAGCAGTTTACGACAGTTTACGGGGTGTTTCTGTAAACTATAGAATCAGGGCGATAAATATTGAGTTTTGTTTGGCTGTTAACCCTTGCTTTGTTAGTGGCAAAAAATGTATTAAAATGGAAAATCTGCCCAAAAAGTGAAATTCTGAAATTTCATCTCCATTTTCCATTAATTCTTGTGGAACACCTAAAGGGTTAACAAAGTTTGTAAAAATCAGTTTTGAATACCTCGAGGAGTGTAGTTTCTAAAATTGGGTCATTTTTGGGTGGTTTCTATTATGTAAGCCTCACAAAGTGACTTCAGACCTGAACTGGTCCTTAGAAAGTTGGTTTGGGAAATTTTCAGAAAAATTTCAAGATTTGCTTCTAAACTTCTAAGCCATCTAACGCATTTTTTTTATAAATAAAATTTTAAAAATTTGGCTCAATTTTACCACTGTCATGAAGTACAATATGTGACGAGAAAACAATCTCACAATGGCCTGGATAAGTTTTAAAGTTATCACCACATAAAGTGACACATGTCAGATTTGCAAAAAATGGCCTGGTCCTTAAGGTGAAAATTGGCAGGGACCTGAAGGTGTTAATGCCATTGTTGTGGCAAATTCTTGTGTACAGACCAGCCACTTCAATGGTCTAAAAGATGGATGCCCTGTAAGTTGATTAAAGTTCTGTGGCAATGTATCGATCAAGTACGAAACTTGAGTGACTTGAAGGAACCGGTGACCCTACTGCTGTTTACCACAATTGGCCTAATGCCAGTAGAATTGACCATTGTTTTGTGAATTTTGGATAAGAAATGCAAGTTTAAAGGTCTGAGAGTATCAACTGCTCCACTAATTTCTTGGAAAGGATGCTTAATTCTACACCCTTACACAACAGGCTAAGATTTCTTAAGAGTCTTATACCAGCAGTTGTAGCAATAGGAGAGAAAAAGGCACCCATAGAGTAAGTATGTTTAGAACATGTACAGTCATGTGAAAAAATTAGGACACCCTTTGAAAGCATGTGGTTTTTTGTAACATTTTTAATAAAAGGTTATTTCATCTCCGTTTCAACAATACAGAGAGATTAAAGTAATCCAACTAAACAAAGAAAACTGAAGAAAAGTCTTTTCAAGATCTTCTGTAAATGTCATTCTACAAAAATGCCTATTCTAACTGAGGAAAAAGATAGGACACCCTCACATGTATTCCCTCTTAAATTGGCTCAGATCTCACACAGGTATATCACACCAGGTGCACATAATTAGTAGATCGTTACTCTGCATGTTGAATGAGGCTTGCCCTATTTAAACCTCAGACATTTAGTTTGGTGTGCTCCTGACTGTTGAAGTGAGAGTGAGCACCATGGTGAGAGCAAAAGAGCTGTCAGAGGACTTCAGAAAAAAGATTGTAGCAGCCTATGAGTCTGGGAAGGGATTTAAAAAGATCTCAAAAGATTTTGAAATCAGCCATTCCACTGTCCGGAAGATAGTCTACAAGTGGAGGGCTTTCAAAACAACTGCCAACATGCCCAGGACTGGTCGCCCCAGCAAGTTCACCCCAAGAGCAGACCGCAAGATGCTAAAAGAGGTCTCCAAAAACCCTAAAGTGTCATCTCGAGAACTACAGCAGGCTCTGGCTACTGTTGATGTAGAAGTACATGCCTCTACAATCAGAAAGAGACTGTACAAGTTTAACTTGCATGGGAGGTGTGCAAGGAGGAAACCTTTGCTTTCCAAGAGAAACATCGAGGCCAGACTGACATTTGCCAGAGATAAAGTTGACAAAGACCAGGACTTCTGGAATAATGTTCTTTGGACAGATGAGTCCAAAATTGAATTATTTGGACACAACAGCAGAGGACATGTTTGGCGTAAACCAAACACAGCATTCCAAGAAAAGAACCTCATACCAACTGTGAAGCATGGAGGTGGAAGTGTCATGGTTTGGGGCTGCTTTGCTGCAGCAGGACCTGGTCAGCTCACCATCATAGAATCCACGATGAATTCTACTGTGTATCAGAAGGTGCTTGAAGAACATGTGAGACCATCAGTTAGAAAATTAAAGCTGAAGCGGAACTGGACCATGCAACATGACAATGACCCAAAACATACTAGTAAATCAACCAAAGATTGGCTGAAAAAGAAGAAATGGAGAGTCCTGGAATGGCCAAGTCAAAGTCCAGATTTGAATCCCATTGAGATGCTGTGGGGTGACTTGAAAAGGGCTGTACGTGCAAGAAACCCCTCAAACATCTCACAGCTGAAAAAGTTCTGCATTGAGGAGTGGGGTAAAATTTCCTCAGACCGATGTCGAAGACTGGTAGATGGCTACAAGAACCGTCTCACTGCAGTTATTTCAGCCAAAGGAGGTAACACTCGCTATTAGGGGCAAGGGTGTCCTATCTTTTTCCTCAGTTAGAATAGGCATTTTTGTAGAATGACATTTACAGAAGATCTTGAAAAGACTTTTCTTCAGTTTTCTTTGTTTAGTTGGATTACTTTAATCTCTCTGTATTGTTGAAACGGAGATGAAATAACCTTTTATTAAAACTGTTACAAAAAACCACATGCTTTCAAAGGGTGTCCTAATTTTTTCACATGACTGTATAATGCACGTGGGTTGTAGGATCAACAATGCTCACCCTATGGTGGTGTGCTAAATTAAGCACAACACTAATGAATATTTAGTGAGGTCTGAACATGATGGTGGTGTCAAAATCTTCTTATCATGGTTGCCATAAAGAAGAATACAGGAGACACTTTCTTGGTTACTCGTGAAGTTGTAGACACCATGTGGGGTGCAAACTATCAGTTATAAATTTCAATGCAGGGTCATGTTCTTAAAATCCTTGGCGAAAACTCACAGTAGGAGATCTTTCTCCCTAGAGTTTTGTGGCAAAAAAAGATGCAAACATCATGTTTAAATGCCGTTGCAACAAAATTGTGTCATAATTGGCATTTCTGCGCCCGTTCTTGTAATCCGGTCCCAAGCCAGCGGCGCAGACCTACAGAGAGGTGAGGTGATTCCCTCCACCTCCCCACAACTCGATGGCCCTGATAATTGTGGAAGCCAGGATCGCCATGTGTGCACACAAGCGCCACCAGCCCTGCCCCCCGCTATAGATCAGGCCCCAAGTACTCCACAGCAAGGAAATCTTTGCTCACAAAAAAAGGGTGCTTTCTTCTACTGACCCTGAAGATGCAGCACATGAGGCCAGTCTTCAGGACTTTCCCACATCTGATCTGCCGGCCTCTGGATCTCTCCTTAAGGAGATGCTATTGGCGTTAAGCTCATCATTACAAACAGGCTCAGACTGGCCCACAGGGGTACAGGTGAATCCCCCGGTGGGCCCCTGAGCAAGGTGGGCCCCTAGCCCCCACCACCTGCACAAATGGCACATAACAAAGTAGACTTACTACCACAGGGACATGCCTTTTCAAATTTGCTTCAGGGACCCCCATAATTAATGATCTTGTAGCGTCTTGCTGCTGTGTGAGCAGGTAATATTTGGATGTATCCATATCGGGGGCCCCCAAGATAAATTTTAGTGGTGGGCCCTAGACATCCCAGTCCGACACTGATTACAAAACAAAATGGCCGCACTGATCTCCCCCTTACATGTCTCCATCACTGACCTGGAGGGCAGAGTCTCTCATGCTGAAACAAAAATGGGCGAATTTGCATCATCTCATAACCACCTTATTGATGCCCATAACGCACTAGCGGAGGAAATTGAGATGATAAAAAATAAACGTATTGACCTGGAGGATAGGTCGCAACGTAATAATGTCAAAATTAGAGGTATCTCTGAAGACACTCAGCCATAAGAACTGCGATCATACCTGCAGGGTCTAATGCAAGCGCTTATATCTTTGCTTTCTGCACGAGACCTTATCATTGATAGAATACATAGGGTGGCGCGCCCTAAACACTCCAGCCTGACACCCCAAGAGATGTCCTAGTGAGAATACATTTCTTTCATGTAAAAGAGGCTCTACTGCGACATAGCAGAAATGTCGGGACCCTTCCTGCTCCCAATGATGATATCAAATTGTTTGCGGATCTGTCAGCTGCCACTCTACAGCAAAGAAGAACGCTCGCCCCTATTACAGCTGCACTGGGAGAGCACGCCATGCCTTACAGGTGGGGTTTCCCCACAAAGATCCTCATCCAGCACGGAGGGACCCTCGATTCCATATCCTCCGTGGAAGGAGGACGTAACCTGCTACAAAAGTGGAACATTTCCTTCCTTGAGAGCTAGCAAAGCCAAGCTATGTCTCCGCCTCACCTACCACAAGAGTGGAAAGAAGTCTCCTCCAAGCGGAAACCAAGAGGTCGCAAACCCGACTAGCTGTGTTCCGGAGCTTGGGACTAAAAGCTGAACCTACGTAGATCCATTTGGTACCTGGGTATTAGCCGTGAGTCACCAATGTACCTCCACACACAAATGTCAGATCACATTCTACTGACAGTATCTATGCTGCTTCATAACATGTTTTAATGTTTATTGTTATTTTGTTTATGTTCCTTCAGTACCTTATTTCGGCACAACTTGGTTCTACCTACTTGAGATTATACACACTACAAAATTAAGCGATCTACCTCCACTTATTAGATGACAATTAAATTAGCATCGCTTAATGTTAAGGGCCTAAACAGCCCTCACAAAAGAGCATTTTTGTGGAGTGAAATCGCCAGTTTACAATGTGATGTATTCAGTGCCCAGGAATCACATCTCCTGGCATCTGACGCTAAACGTATATTTCACCGCTCATTCCCGGTCCTCTTTCATTCCCATTTACACAAGAAAAAAAGAGGAGTGATTTTGGGAATTAAAGACACGGAAGCTTTTCAAAGCTCAAAGGTTATCCTTGACTCTAATGGCAGATTCATTATATGTAGTAGGGTGCTTGAACAATGTAATGTACACGTTGGTAGCGGTTTACGCTCTAAACTCACATCAACTCACCTTCCTCAATAGATTGGCCAAGAGAGTCGACAGGGAAAAACAGGGACATGTTATATGGTTGGGAGATTTTAATAGCGTAGTGCACCATGACATGGATACTACATCTTTGGCCTTTAGGTCATAAACTGGTTTAGGAGATTTTCTGCTAGTGAATGACTTATACTGATATTTGGGGGATCCAACATGCAAATGAGCGAGATTTTTCCTTTTTCTCACCAGCTCATAAGTCCTATTCTAGAATCAATCTCGTTCTGATAGGAAGATCCCTGATTCAAGCAGTGAATAGTTCCTCAGTTGAAAGCATCACCTGGTCAGACCACGCAGCCATTAGAATTGCAGGAAGACTATAATCCCAAGCGTAATTTTTTCTAGCGGTTAAATCCCTTCCTTCTGGAGCATGATACCCACAGGGAGGAGATTCGCTGTGCCATCTCAGACTTTTTTAGCCACAACACAGGGTCGGTAGCTAGTGCATTTTCGCTATGTAATGCACATAAGGCCTACATTAGGGGCATATTAATAAAAATAGAGAGCAAAGCAAAAAGAGAAAGATAGCGTAAATGTTGTCTACGATTACTTCCTTAGAAGCCCTCAACAAAAGGAGCATTTCCCCCACCCGTATGTCCCATCTAAAGGCACTTAGAACTCAACTCAAAGAATTACTGCTTTATAAATATGAAAAGGGCCTCAGACGGATTAAAGCGACATATTACTCCCAAGGGGACAAAGCCGGTAAAATATTGGCAAACTAAACTAAACAAACTAAAACAGAGGAATGTGAAATCTAAAGTCCCCTACCTTAAAAAACAATCTATGGGATCGATTATTTATGATCCTGACCAAATTGCCAATGAAATAAATAATTATTATGCCTCTCTATATAACCTAGAGAAAGGTGACTTTTTTCATCGCCCAGATCAGGCCGCAATTGATACTTTTCTAAAGTCCTTGAACCTTCCTAAAATAACCCCGTCCCAACTGGAACAGTTAACGGCACCGATTGGCCCGGACGAGATCTTGAGAACTATTTGCACGTTACCGCTGCACAAAGCCCCGGGCCCCAATGGATTTTCCAACATTTATTATAAGACATGTGTAGATCTCTTGGCCCCATATCTGACTCTCACTCTGCATCAAGCTATGACAGAAGGGTTATTCCCGCAACAAATGTTAGAAGCCACAATTGTTACCTTCCCAAAGCCAGGTAAGCCCCCTGATGTCCCGCAGAACTTTAGCTCAATCTCCCTTCTGAACTCGGACATAAAAATTTGAGCCAAAATCCTAGCTAACTGACTAGCCAAAATAGTCCCTTGCTTAATCTCCCCCGATCAGACGGGATTTGTGAAGGCCCGCGAAATTTATGAAAATACGAGAAGAGTGGTGAACATTCTGGACAAACTGGAGAAAAACAAATCTCCAGCAGTGCTGGTGACACTAGACACGGAGAAGGCCTTTGACCGGGTCAATTGGTCGTTCACCTTCTCCGTGTTGAAACATATGGGATTTAATAAGACCTGTCTCAACGCAATCGCGGCCCTTTACTCCGCCCCGTCTGCCCGTGTACCAGTAAATTCCTCCCTTTCAGACCATTCATGATAACAAAACCCTGGGTGCAGCTGGAGCTGGATTGGTGGAATGAAGATTGGAAGAAACCCTGGGTGAAGCCGCCTCTGTGACCCCATCATCTCTTAAATCCCTTTTGCTGACCTCATTACTCCCTTCCTTTTCCTCCTCCACCTATCCTTTCTTGGTAAAAGCGGCTCTGAAACATTGGAAACAGGTGCACACCTTAATTAGTAAGAGCCCTACTACGCTTCTAGATGTATTGCCTCTCGACAGCATAAATCTCCTCACCCCAGACATAGACATATCTAAATGGACCAAGCTGGGCCTTAATACAGTCACCCAGTTAATGGGGGAATCTGCTATCCACACATTTCAACACTTAAAGGATAAATTTGGTTTGCCAACCGGAGATTTCTATAAATACTTAAGGATCCGGCATTTACTCCAAACAACACTTGGAGACCCAGTTTCTATTGATAGGTCCAATTTGAAACTGTGGACGACACCCAGATCCCTTAACCTACCCCTTAGGCCTTAATATGCGAGCTTAGGGAATAAGGAATCATTTACTAAATCTACACCCTTCCTATCCTGGGAAAAAGAACTAGGTCACACATATTCAAGTGCCCAGTGGGTGTCAGCATTACGCCTGTCTGCTAAATTGTTAAAATGTACCTCTCATTATGAATCCATAATGAAGACCACTCTAAGGTGGTACTACACCCCAGACAGGCTGAGTTACATGTTTCCTACGTCAACAAACCTATGTCGGAAGGGTTGTGGATGCAAGGGCACACTATTGCATATTTTCTGGTCATGCCCAAAAAACATAGACCTCTGGAAAGAGGTATTTGGAGTCGCTACTGTAATTCTAGGTCGACCATTGCCTCCTTCTCCTTCTCTGGCTTTATTATATATAGATCTGGACACCCTTCCAAAAAAATTTAGGGTAACTTTGGCAAATCTTTTTCTTGCTGCGAAAATGTCTATCACCTGTAACTGGAAAAGCAACAAAATTCCAGTACTCTCAGAAATATTCTGAGAGTTAACACTACATTCATATATGAAAAGACCTTATCCTTTATACACCAATTCCCGGATTACCATATTGTAATTTACCCCACTTGATTACTGCATGCTTGTAAACCTCATTGTATAATGTCCTATTATAGAACTGTGTCGGTGCCGATTAATGTTCTTTTTCTGGTTAACCTTTACTGATGGTTTCAAAACCTCATGGATGTTACCATTGTATCCCTTGACATGAGGTCTTTGTATGTCAAAATACTTTTTCTTTGAAAAATTTCTATAAAAATGTATTGATGGAAAAAAAAAACAATGACGCCGTGAGCTCCTGCAATGCCAGTCTGGTATCTCATGGACCGTGTTCCACGGACGTCTGCATGAGGCTTTATACTTGTTTTCAGGTGTAAATGAAGACTGAATTCAACACCATTTCTTCCCAGGTGAATTGACTGCTGGAGGACAAGGCGTGTAAATTATGTGGGGGGCATTCACATGTGAATAGTGCAGATGAGATGCAGAGCTGTGAGACCTAGCAAAACCGGTGTAGTGAAAAACTGGCTTAGTTGCCCAAAGCAACCAATCAGATTTCACCTTTCATTTTCCAAAGGAGCTTTGAAAAATAAAAGGTGAAATCTGATTGTTTGCTATGGGCAACTAAGCCAGTTTTTCACTACACCGGTTTTGATAAATCTGCACCAATCACTTTCAGAAAGTGGATTATTTTGCAAATTCTAGAATTCGTGATCTCCAGTCATTATTTTCTTGATTGCGAAAATCAGCAATGTAATATGCGCGTATTGCGTGCGCAATACAGGCGTAGCTCACTTTTGCTACATTTTTCAAGCTGCTAGAAGTTTCCTGAGACTGGAGAAAATGGTTGGCAGCAACTTTTGTGACTGTGAGGAAGAAATCCTGATCACTGTAAGTAATTTTACATTACAGCACTGTTTTTGATTACATTTCGCATGCATGGCAGAACAATAGCTTTATATGCAGACAGTGTGCTCCAATATATTTGCGATTGCGCAAATCGGCAAACAGTTATCCCTATCACAGCACAGAAAAACAGACAGCAAATGACTTTTTTTTTTTTCAAAGACAAAAGACAAAGACACTAATCCCTATCACAGCACAGTAATTCCTATCACACTACCTAACACCCTGCACTGGAACCTATCAGCTACACTATATCACTATCTAACCTACACTGACTATCTCCCACTAACTATCTGTAATATATATATATATATATATATATATATATATGATAACTATCTAATTTAATTGGATAAGGAATAGGATCCATATGAAAGCACAGAGCACAGCAATGTCACTGCTCTCCCTCTCAGAACTGCAAAAAATGACAGAAAATGGCTGCTGAGGAGTTTCTTATATAGTAAAGGGGTAGGCAACTTTCCTATTGGTTGCTAGGGATGTTGCTAAGCTCAGACACAGATATTGCAGCCTTCTCATTGGCCCACGAGCAAGAAGCAGGAGGGTACTGATGAAAATAAATCTAGAATATTCGTGATTACGAAGATATAGCACTATATTCTACAGCTTCGCAAATTCTCGAAGTTCCGATATTCACAATAAAAATAACATACCAACCTGTCTCCACAATGTCTATGTCCTCCTGTTGTCATGACTTCAGACATCCTTGTCACACTAGCAGTATGGCTGGGCAACGATTGCTCAGAAGTCCCCACCACCTAGTCAACCATGGGGATCACGGCACTCGTTTTCAGATAATCAGAAATAGTTAATTTATTGTCCATCCCAGAATTGGATCTTTTTAATAATGGCCAATGTTTCGGACCACTAGGACCTTGTTCACGGCCTCAGTATTGTAGATTGGGAGACATCAGGTGGACTCACAAGTCCAACTGATGTCTCACGATCTACAATACTGAGGCCGTGAACAAGGTCCTAGTGGTCCGAAACATTGGCCATTATTAAAAAGATCCAATTCTGGGATGGACAATAAATTAACTATTTCTGATTATCTGAAAACGAGTGCCATGGTTTCTTCCTATTTCAGACTGATTATTTCCACTGAGCACCAACAGCTATACAAGGAGTGCCATCCACTATAATTATTATAACCATAGGGATCAGATATCCAACTAATCCAGAGGTCTAGCCAATTGGCAGTCATTTGGCTTGGATGAAGGAAGGTTAGTGCAGCCAGTCTGAGAGCTTGGCTACTGCAAATCCTCAGGTTGTGTCTGCAGATTCCTTTAAACCAAGTCCAACCCTCCTTGTGTGCGTTCGTCAAGGGAGAATACCTATGGTCCCTTAGACTCTGCTAGCTAGAGTGGCCACCAAGTAAAGCCTGACTGAGGAAATAATAAAACAGGTAATTCCCTACCGTACCATTACAGTTTACAGAAACAGAGCGCCACCCTCATCTATGGGCTGTGTGTGATATTGCAGTTCACCATATAAAAGCAGTACCTTTTCCCCTACAATATTTCTGGATTAGGGGGTATGCCAAATATTAATTGAAATGTTGCAAGCTCTCGCCGGCAGGGCCCTCTGTCCTTCTGTACCAGCTTGTAACGTGTCTTGTTCATGCTTTTTGCAATTGTTTTGACTTATGTATGTATATATACCCCTTTTTATATGTACAGCGCCATGGAATTAATGGTGCTTTAATAATAAATAATAATAATAATGTTGTAATTACAATACTATAAATACAAGTACCAAATAACGTAGAACATGTCACTTTAGAGAAATCTGAGATACTTTCTTGAAATTTATTTCAAAGCACTTGCTATTTTATTCTAAGGGGTCTTATTGTCAAAGGTGTCAATAGCAAAAATAACCCCTGTAGTATAACCATTATTTGTAATAAATAATTTGACTATTATTTTAGTTTTCTTTTTAATATTATGCAGTTGCCTGGAAAACCTGCTTACCTAACATCACGCCAACCTGGAGAGTTCCAATTATTAAACATTTACTGCAAAAAGAGATAGATAATAAAGATATAGATGGATAGATAAGAGATGGATAGATAGATGGATACCAACTGCATATTGGTGGCTTAAATATTGATTTTTTCCAAAACATTTTCTGCATCCCCTCCAGCCATTTCAGCGGGGAAGGCCACTGTCTGGGTTAAAGGGGCTGTAGATAACATATTACAGCTGGAGGGAAAGCTGACTTGCAATAATTAATGGTGCTTCTGGTAATAGGATTTCCCAGCCCCGAGGTACCTTTTTACATAAGATATTGGCTGGAGAGTTATGATTTATAGAGGTCTGATCCCAAAGAGAATCTGCAAGAGGACTCATGCTAGAAGGAAATTCATCAGTAGAGACGAGAGTAGACAGAAGCAGAGGGCTAGGAAACTGAGAAGTCTGGGAGGAGAAAAATGAAAAGACCAGAAGGTATAGAGAAAATGCAAGAGGGCTGTATTGATCAATAGCAAGAACGGAGGTCAAAGGTTAATAGAAATCTTGCAAACATTCTGTTCTCATCAATGTAGAAGGTAATTGCTGGTCTCCGGACTCCCTCCAGTGGAAAGACCACGTTAGCTGAATCACTGCAAGTGCTATTCATTTACGTGACTTTATTCAGGTGATCAAACCATTCCCAGTTGGGATTTGAAGTTCTGAAGTTCAGACATACTTATTGAACTTCCTCCACAAACTATCATTATCAGTGGTCCGGCCAATGGTTCCAACTTGCCCTCCTTTTGCAAGCGCTGGATGTGTCCAGAATACACGGCAGCAAGGGCAGCTCCACATGAAACTTCCACTAACATCAGTTCATCCTCTGCAAGAAAACATACATGAGATGGAGTGAGAGGAGAGGGTGGAACAAGTAGTACATGGGTCCACCACAAATGAGATATTGATACTAGAGGGGGTACAACATATAAAATGAATTGCTGTAGGCAGTGTCGGACTGGGGTACCTAGGGACCACCAGTAAAATTTATTTTGGGGGCCCACCGTACGGATACATTAAAATATAATAAATAACCTAACAAGTTTTTTATATGAACATAAGCTGGTTGAGGTGCTGTACATTGAATATATGTATGTAGTGTACTAAATATAATGTGTTATGTGCCACTTGTGCAGGGTGTGGGAGACTAGGGGCCCACCTTGCTCAGGGGCCCACCGGGGAATTCCCCTGTACCCCTGTGGGCCAGTCCGAGCCTGGCTGTAGGATAAAATGGCCCTGCCGAAGGGCCTGAGATCTACAAGGAAAAAGAACAGGGGACTCAATAGACAGGAGAGAGACTGGCGGTGTGGGACTTGTCTAATTATAATGAGGAATAAGGATGGGAATGAAGATGGATAGGCAATTCTGAAGAAGAGGGATTTGAAAGATTGTTTAAAGAGTTTAAAAACGGGATGAGCTTAATAGGATGAAGATGGAGTGAGAGGAGAGGGTGGAACAAGTACTACATGGGTAGGATAGGAGAGGATAGGAGCAGCTGGAGAGAAGTTATACTTGTGATCGAAAAAGGGAAGAGGACAATTTATTTAGCAGTTTTTATATTTAAAGAAATTTAATTTTTCTCAAATAAATTTGCAATAGTAGAATTAAATGCGATAACCATTGCCTGTATACGGTTTTCTGTTAAGCTGTTTTTCTGTTACCCAGTATATAGTGTCCTGGTTCTATTTGTCATGGCTTCTTTTCCAGGTCCCAAAAATACAATATAAACCGTTTGTAAAAAAAAAAATCTGTTACGAATAGAAAATTGGACATATTTTGGACTAGGGGTGAGCAAATTGATTCATTCATCTGAACAAATTCTCAATCTGTAAGGGACTGTCCCGCTACATACGATTCCCCACTGTGCCAGCAGATAACGTGACTGCACATCTTGCGCAGCCTTAATAATCTCACGCACCATTACTGTATCAGTGCATGCGCAGATAATATACCTGCAGAAACAAATCAGCAATTGTGCATGCGCCTCTAAAACTTGTTAGCGGTGCTTGCAAACTCTTTGATGCGGATTTGTAGGCGTATCAATCGCGCATGTGATGATACATTTCCAATGTTAATCTGCAGGCACAGAGAACGTCTAGAGCAAGGGGGCGCTACCTCACAAGTGCTAACTGACATGTTAACTAGTGAGATATAGGAGACACAAAAGACAGAATATTGGGTTTAGACAGCATCAGGGGGTAAAGCTACAGAATGCCGAGTTAGGGCTCATGCACATGACAGTATGTATTTTGCAGTCCATGTGCATTCCGTGTTTTGTGGGACGGAACATATGGCCCCTAATAGAACAGTTCCATAATTGTCCGTAATGCGAACAATAATAGGACATGTTCTAATTTTTTGCCGGAAGGACATACGTGTCAGTAACATTTTTTTTATTTATTTTTTTGCAGACCCAAAACAAACACAGAAATAAAATATGTTTGTGTACATGAGCCCTTAGTTAACACAGTAACATAGTCTACACTTCAGTTATTTGGTCAGTTATTTTCATCAGTTATTGTGAGCCAAAACCAGTGGTGAAATCTACTCAGGGATCAGGTGTAATGGAATAATCTGCACCTCAGTGGCGTGTTTAGAGTGTTTGGCACTTGGCACTCAGGGCGTGTCCTCTCACTGGCACCCCCCCCCCCCCCAAAAAAAAAAAAAAACGTTAAAAAAAATGTTTACCCCTTACAGTAGTATTGCCCTCATTATACAACCTTCACAGTAGTTTTGTACAGATGTGCGCCCCCTCACAGTAGTTATGCCCACATTGTGCCCTCTCACAGTAGTTATACCCACATTGTGCCCCCCCTTACAATAGTTATGCCCTCTCTGTGCCCCTTTCACAGTTGTAATGCCCTCTTTGTGCCCCCTTCACAGTAATAATCCCCATTGTGCCCCTTCACAGTAATAATCCCCATTGTGCCCCCTTCATATTAATAATCCCCACTGTGCCCCGTTTATATTAATAAAGCCTACTGTACCCCCTTGATAGTAATAATGCCCATCGTGCCCCCTCCACAGTAATAATGCCCATTGTGCCCCTTAATAGTAGTAATGCACACTGTGCTAGTAATGCCCTCTGTGCCCCCTCCATAGTAGAAATCTCCACTGTGCCCCTTCACAGTAATAATGCCCACTGTGCCCCCTTCACCGTAATAATGCCCCCTGTGCCCCTTTTATAGTAATAATGCCCACTGTGCCCCCTTCACAGTAATAATGCCTATTGTGCCCCCTTAATAGTAGTTATGCCCACTGTGCTAGTAATGCCCTCTGTGCCCCCTCCATAGCAGAAGAAATCCCCAGTGTGCCTCCTTCACAGTAATAATGTCCACTGTGCCCTCTTTACAGTAATAATGCCCACTGTGCTCCTTCATAGTAATAAGGCCCATTGTGCCCCTTTCACAGTAATAATGCCCATTGTGCCCCCTTAATAGTAGTAATGCCCACTGTGCTAGTAATGACCTCTGTGCCCCCTCCATAGTAGAAATCCCCATTGTGCCCCCTTCACAGTAATAATGCCCTCTGTGCCCCCTTCACTGTAGTAATGCCCTCTAGCTCTGTTCCCCCTCCATAGTAGAAATGCCCATTGTCCCCCCTTCACATTAGTAATGCCCTCTGTGCTGCCTCCATAGTAATAAAGTCATCTGTGTCCCCACCATAGTAATAAAGTACTCTGTGCCCCCTCCATAGTAATAAAGTCCTCTGTGCCCCCTCCATAGTAATAAAGCCCTCTGTGCCCCCTCCATAGTAATAAAGCCCTCCATGCCCCCTCCATAGTAGTAAAGCCTTCTGGTCCCCCCATAGTAATAAAGCCCTCTGTGCCCCCTCCATAGTAATAAAGCCCTCTGTGCCCCCTCCATAGTAATAAAGCCCTCTGTGCCCCCTCCATAGTAATAAAGCCCTCTGTGCCCCCTCCATAGTACTAAAGTCCTCTGTGCCCCCTCCATAGTAATAAAGCCCTCTGTGCCCCCTCTATATAAAAAAAAAACACAGTAACTACTCACCTTGTCCCGTTCCTGAAACTCACATTCCTCTCTTCCCTGCGGGCACAGATCGCTCTGCAGCACTGTGTGGGTGGAGCTTATACAGATTTCTGGGCTGCAGGCTCCACCCACACAGGCCGGCAGCGTGATCCATGCCTGCAGGCTGAATGGTGGAGTGGGGAGAAGTCTTCCTGCTCTACCATTCAGAGCGCCGCCGGCATGAAGGAGGGGAGGAGAGCGCGGAGCTGAGGGGTGAGTGACAGGACTGCAGCTCCCAGTGCTCCAGCAATGAGCGCTTCCATCTGTATTGATTTGATGGAAGCGCTCATTGCTTCTGGCACCCCCCTGAGAGCCGACACCCCCTTTAGTACGCCACTGCTGCATTTTTTTTTTTGACCCGCACCTAGTTTTGGCTCACAATAACTAATGGAAATATCTGACCAAATAACTGAAGTGTAAACTCAGCCTTGGCAGGGCCCAAAAGCCCCTTTGCCACATGAGAACACACCCGTGTTATAAATGGCACATGTCAGGGTGTGTTCTGTAGATGAGCTTTCATGGGGCCCCAGTTATACCTCTGAGCCAGTATGTGGTGTACAGTACAAAACATGATTTAAAAAAAACTGATTAGACAGCAAGAATCAAACTATATCAGTAAGAGCCAGTGATTAGAAAGAGAGAGCGGTGCTGCATCCACCGACCTAAGAAGCTCTCCACTGCCTGCAATGCATCTCTGTCGTCCACAGTCAGGGAGATGACTCTGTACTTCCTTGCACACTCCAGTGCTCTGTCACATACTGTTTTTGCACCTAGACACTTTGCAATGCTGCAAGAGACAGACATGTTAAACATTATTATAAAGGGAATAATAGAGACCACTCCACCAACCTATGGACATGAGAGCGCAGCCGACTGCCTCTGACCTACTCATGTGTGAGTGCCTGGGAGAAAGGGACAGGTCTCACTTCAGACGTGTCACATTGTCACAGTTAATTGAACAGTCCAATCTGATTGTGAGCAAGATGCTGTCAGGCACAAACTGGGTCTTAATAACCCTAGTAAATTGCAGCTTGAAGAGGGGCTGTAATTACAGGTACTTTTCTTCTCTGTGAAAGACAGGTGAGCTCGCTATTCTACGCTTAGTGTCCACTTGGTCAGTGGAATGAGAATTTAGCTAAAATACTAAAAAACTAGCAATTATTTGCTTGTATCGCGGCAGTATACCCTTCTGTATGAGTCCATTTCTGGCACATGCCCCATTGACTGTTTAAATGTTACTCCTTATCTACAAAAATGACCTCTATAGGTTTCTCTACTTATAGCCTGAATATTCTACGTAGCAGAAGTTTAAGAATTACGTTTAGCAAAAAAATAAAAACATATATCTTTATCATAGTGTCTTGGGCTCATAGTATATGGCGGCCCTGGTGACCCCTCTTCTGAATTACCGTATCTTTAAGGCTTAGCTCACACTCACATTATCCATGTTCCTTCTATTTCTTCAGTTGGGAATTACTTGGTAGAAACAGAGTTTTCATCTATTTATTCTATTTATTACCCAACCATCACTTTACACTGGAAAAACGCTCTTTTCTAAAGTCAAAGCAATTCTGTATCCTATACTTTAAAGACAAGTATAGGATACTGTATGTTACATGGTTAGGACTCCGGAGAACCAATTGGCAATCTGTTCCCTATGGTGCTATATATTCTGTATATTTGTACAGGTGTTGTAAGCATTCCATGCACTTCCATATGATTTCAATATGGTGTTCCATACAGGTATTATACGTATTATATGTATTTTCTACCATGTCAGTAGTTAAGCAGGGAATAGTATACGCATATTGTTATATATTCAATTATACTGTACAAGGATGCAATTTCTCAGATTTCATGCAGCACTGATTACGTGAAGCAAGATTTCTTTTCAAATAAATATAGATTGTGTTAAAAAATATGTGTGATGGCATATGCTTATAATATGGTCATATATATGCCAATCATAATATTGATTTATGGTTGTCCCCAGCCCCTTTACATATGAAATGTCCCCTGACAATTAGCTATTCACAGTGGGCTTCGCTGCCAGTAACATCCATGATCAGCTGTTATCAATATGGACTAGCAAGCCAATCTTTGCAGTGACTCTTGGTTTTGGTAATTAGAGGAGGTCTATGTGACCTAATGTGTGAAAATGGGTCATTTTCAGCAGAAAACCACTTTGATCATGGTATAATGTGCAAAGAGGTATCTCCCAAGAAAGAGAATCATCTCCCCAGCGCCACCTTTTGGAAGTGAATCCTTATGAGTCAAGATCTGACTTTTCAACAAGCCTTGGGAATTGCCAAATGAATATATCAGGTTATGCAACTTGATTACTGAACCAAGGTTACAATAGGGTTATGCAACCTCATTGCTGAACCAGCACGATGGCAACATTTGTTCTACACTGACAAATTGTAGCAAGCTATGGTGATGGTGATTTGTCTCTCTCTTATGATATCTCACCTAGTAATGTCAGGCAATGTCACTGATTTCCCGGCCTGGAGGGCTGCATTCAGGCAATCAGCACCCAAAGTCTCCATGGCAAGAATTGGCACATCAGACCAGCCCACCTTGACAATTCCTTCAACCAACCCAGCCAGGAGGCCTCCACCTCCAACTGCAACCACAAAAGCTCCTGGTTTTTGATTCCCAAGAGAAGCTTTCAGTTCAAATATAAGACTGGAGTGACCTTCCCTAGAAAAAGAAGAATACAAGACAATTAAGCAATAGTTTGTTTCAGGGCCTATTTATTTGCTCTTTAAATTGTTCTAGAAAGTTTCAAGTAAAATATTGGCTTTAGTGCATCAAATATTTACATATTTAGCATCTGTAAGAAAGTATAAGTATGGAAATAATATGCATGGACCTATTGCTGAAAGCCTGGGAACTACTGATCTACTGGTTTTCACTCTACTTACCAAAGCAAGGGGTGATTAAATGGAGAGACATATACAGAGCCTGGTGCGTCAGTCAGGCCATGAGCGTAGGCGTCAGCATCATCCCAAACCTATCGGAGATCTATTTCATTATACAGACTACAAATGTCATGCAAACGTTTGTGTGACTTTTTACACATATGGCTTCATGCCCACATGATCATTATATTTCAGATGCTTCTTGAAACACTCTAATGGGTTTTCCAAACATAAAAAAGTATAAAAACACCAATATATGTGTGTGGGAATACTCATCAGGTGATGCTACTATAATTCGGAAATCGGTTTTATCATTTTAATTGCCTTGCTATGTGCTGCACCTTTGTTTTGATGCTGCCTGGGCTTGCTGAGGACAGAATTAAAGAGCGACAGTTCCCATAATACTTCTTCCCCTTTTACAGACACTGTCACTGTTAAAAGCTACCTGCATGCCCTTCTATTCCTAGGTGTAAAGCAATGGTGCAATCACTTCCTATTCCCACTATCTACTAATGAGAAATAGCTTTGCTTCTCTATTGCTCACTCAGCATCATATGATCTGCTGTCCAGCATGTGAAACCCAGTGATCAGGGTATAGGAGGTCACACGAGCAGCAGCTAAACAATAGGAGCATGGTCAAGTGGCTGCATGTGAAATCTCTTTTAGATACACGGTACAGTCATTTCATAAGTGATACATATTACTGCATGTAAACTATTTGCAGATCATTTTTAAAGACTAGAAACTCTCTTATGGGCAGTGACTTGTCATATTTGGGACACCAACTTTAACAGTTGATCAACACCACTTAAAAATAGTCAAACCCATAGCAATCAGTTGAGCGACAGACCAGTTTTATACTAAGAAGGGTTGGTACTGCTTAGACAATCCCTTTGGAGGATACAATATTTCAAATTGTTCTTGTCCATTGATATTACCCCTTGTTTTCTTCCTCTACTATATTTCCCCATTTCCACTGATTTGCTCACCTTTCCAGTTACCACCACTTCTGCTCCCAATTCCTGCAGTTTACATATGATTTTTTTAGAGGTACCTTCAGGGACAACAATAGTGGCTGGCAGCCCCAGTTTACTACAGGCATATGCTGCTGCTAATCCAGCATTCCCACCTAGGATGAGGGAGAATAAAAGGAGTCAATGATCTTACACAGATATGTATGGGATATTTATGAACCTGGGATATTAAATAAATCTGTGCACAAGGGCTTTGGTGTGGGCTTACAGAGAATATTGTAGAACATATTGTGGCTATGTTATTGATTATCTCATATATGGTATTTTGAAATGTTGGTATTTGGTTACCTGAAGAGCAGACAAATTTCCTACATCCCTCCTTTGCCAACTGCAGAACAAAAAAATACTTGAAATTAGACAAAAGTGTTTCATTTCCCAGTGAATGAAGCAGTTGATATTAACTGTGTGCAACTGACCATAACATGTGCTGGGTCACGGCAATATGTACTTGTGTATAAAGTGAAACATTTCTTTGTATCTCATGTAAATATAGCAACAGTAATCTATCAGTATGTACCTCCTTACATATCCCCCCTCATCTCCATCTACCACTCTACCCATGCTCTCTTTTCTGATAATGATCTAAGGCCTCTTGCACACAATCATATGTATTTTGTGGTCTGCAAAAAACGGATCCGCAAAAAATACAGATGGCATCCGTGAGCATTCCTTATTTTGCGGAACGGAACAGCTGGCCCCTAATAGAACAGTACTATCCTTGTCCGTAATGCAGACAACAATAGGACATGTTCAATTTTTTTGCAGAACGGAAATATGGAAATGGAATGCACATGGAGTACCTTCCGTTTTTTTTTTTGCGGACCCATTGAAATGAATGGTCCGCAAAAAAACCGGAAGGGAAACGGAATAAATATAAGTTGTGTGCAAGATGCCTAAACATGCACACGTTAAAAACGGACATTTATTTCACTGATGCCTTTCTGAGAAATGGACATTAAAAATTGACCCATGTGATATACACTTTTTTAACGGCTATCACAAGTCTGTTTTAAGATCAATGGTAGTCTATGGGGTTGTTCACACAGCAGTTTTTTTCACTGTCAGTGAAGAAAGGATGTAAAAAAATAGAACATGTTCTATCTTGTCCGTTTTTCACTGACAGACTGCCCCCATACAATGAAATGGGTAAATTTTTTACATCCGTTTCTCAGAAAGGCATCAGTGAAATAAATGTCCATTAAAAATTTTTAACGGAAATTTATTTCACTGATGCCTTTCTGAGAAACGGATGTAAAAAATTTACCCATTCCATTGTATGGGGGCAGTCTATTAGTGAAAAACGGACAAGATAGAACTTTTTTTTTCACTTTCGTGTGCATGTAGCCTAAGACTGACATACGCCATAATAAGAACCTCTCACTCCCATCTCCAGTTCTGTAGAATGCACTATCCCTGATAATCAGTGTTAGGCCTCTTGCACACATATGTATTTTATTTCTGTTTGCGGTCCGTATGCGGAACCATTAATTTCAATAGTTCTGCCCAAAAAATGAATGTACTCCGTGTGCATTCCATTTCCATATATCCGCTCCGCTAAAGGATAGAACTTGTCCTATTATTGCCCGCAAATAACGTTCCGTCGCTCCATTCAAGTCAATGGGTCTGCAAAAAATACGGAATGCATACGGAATACATCCGTATGTCATGCGTATTTTGCGGATCCATGCCCACTTTGCCCATGTGTTTACTGTTTACAAACATTACAGTACATTACAGTAATAATTACAAATTTTATGTTTCTGTTTGCGATCTGCAAAAAATGGATCGCAAACGGAAACCATGTGGAGATGTTTTTGCGGAAATACAGAACGGAAACACAACGGAAACAAAAAAGGAACAACAGATCCGTGAAAAATGGACCGCAAATTACAGAAAAAGGCCTCTTGCACACGACTGTATGGCTTTTTCAGTATTTTGCGGTCCGTTTTTAACTGATCCGTTGTTACGTTATTTGTTTCCATTGTGTTTCCGTTCCGTTTCCATTCCGTAGTACCATAAAAAATCTCTGTATGGTTTCCGTATGCGATCCGTTGTTTGCAGATCGCAAACAGAAACATAACATTTTTTATCATTAATGTAATGTACAGTAATGTGTTTTAACAGTATACACATAGGCAAAGTGGGCATGGATCCGCAAAAAACGGATGACATATGGATGTGTTCCGTATGCATTCCGTAATTTTTGCAGGACCTATTGACTTGAATGGAGCCACGGATCGTTATTTGAGGACAATAATAGGACAAGTTCTATCTTTCAGAGGAACAGGAAATACGGAAACGGAATGCAGAGTACATTCTGGTTTTTTTTTTCGGAAACAATTGAAATAATTGTTCCGCATACGGACCGCAAACGGAATCCGCAAAAACGGAACGGAAACTGGAAAAAAAATGTTTGTGTGCAAGAAGCCAAATACATACGGTCATGTGCAAGAGGCCTTAAGTTCTGTTAAATATGTTGGTGCTATATAAGGATGATGATAAGTAGGATGATCATTATTATTAATATTATTATTAAAGTGAACCTCTCACCATGAAAACGCAGTTCAGTCTGCAGGGAGCATGTTATAGAGCAGGATGAGCTGAACAGATTGATATATATGGGGTATTTACTATTGGGAAATACACCTAAATTAGGTGTATTTCAGGTGCAGATGGCAGCGCAAAGGTTAGTAGTGATTTTAGTGGACTGAGCTCGTCAGTATACTACTCTACTCTTTAAAGTAGACTGAGCTGTCTGCTTCCGGAATGGAAGGTATCGTCAAACAGCTGACTGGTGGGGGTGCAGGGTGTCAGACCCCCGCTGATCACTTAGTCATGGCCTACCCTGAGGTAATAGAAATAAAATAATGGTCAGCCCATTTCCTTTTGTTTCCATTTGCTAATAAAAGGGAAGAATGTAGGTGGACAAACCAATCCTGACAATGTGCTCAGACAAGTGTTTTTTTGTTTTTGTTTTTCATTCAAAACATAAAACTGTGTTAGTAACTGGGTTTATGTTATTTACAGACATAATAGTAATGAAACTAATAAAAAAAACTTTCATTTTCTTTAGATTTGACAAATTGATCCATATGACGGAACTTATGCAATGTTGGCTGCGGCTACAAATCAGAAACATGCTAATATCTGCAAAAAAGGGACAATTAATGCTCCTCCTCTAATTTCTAACTTACTAATGAGCATTTCTTTATGTTTTGGGTGGAAAGCCTCTTGAAGTGTATTATATTCATCATATTAAATGATCTCTTCACCTGTCAGCAGGATTAGGACACAAGTTTGAGGGTCTTGAATGAAAGCAGTGAGTGAGGTCTGTGACATTTTGGTTTTGCAGTTCAGCTCCATTCATGTGATCTGCAATACCAGACACAAATACCATAAACAAGAGTGGTGCTGTTTCAGGGGGAAAAATGGTTTTTTTTTGTATTTTCATACAAACCCCTTTAAACTCAGAGTCAACAAAGCACTCTACCAGAACCAGGATGTGGCATTTATTGACCATCTTACCTTCTGACAGAAGTGTCCTATACCCCGTATCTTGAAGGACCCTACTGGTTGAATGTTTTCCAGTTTCATTAGGACTTGGGTACCAGCCAGCTTGGAGAGAGCTAAACTCTCCTTTAGTGGACTAACAAAGTGAAAAGGAGTTTCATCTTGGGAATCCATCACTTCTAGGCATAAAATATCTGTTATTAGAAAAGATACAGGATATGGTTCAACATTAACAGGAAACTCAGGGGAAATGTATCATTCCCTTATGACTTTTTATTAAAAAGTTGAAAAAACACTTTTTTTTTTGTTGGAAATGTTATTTTTACTTTGCCCTTACCAGTTTCCTATAAGTGAGCGTGGTGAGGGTGGGGGCGGGCGATCAGTCTTGGCACATGCATCATCATTTATGCCAGAAACTGAAATAAACAATGACCGAAATCTACAGCAGCTTCGAGGTGCCATACATTTCATTCTGGCACATGGACTATTGGAGAAGGCATGTCATTTATAAAAAGACATGTGCCTAAATTATGTCTCCTCTGGCAGCGCAGATGCTTACGTGCTACGCTGATCTTGATAAATCAGGGCCTTAGTATTTTAGTGGGAAAATAGAAAACAATAGAATACATTTACCCAACAGTAAACCATTAACCTGCCATCATTACCATCTGTATAGTGAGGATTCAGTTAAATACCTCATACTTCACTCATATGCTTCTTATAGAGCAATTGAAAGAGCTGCCCGTTTTCTGAAAGGAAACCTCTCATGAGGATTCAGGCCCTCAAACAGCTACCAACCTGTTGCTCAGGATGGTGACAGGTTCACGGTGATGTCCTTCTGCGGTACACTGCAAACTGCAAAAGAAAGAGTTATACATGTATTTTTACATGGATCTCTACATTGCCTGCATATGCACAAGGTATTGATAGGCCATATCCACGGCCACTACTAGTTGGGGCTGGTGTCACCATCAATATGTATAGAGAGGAGAAAACATTCTAGTGAGTCAGTGAGGTCAGGTTAACCTGCAAACAGAACAGATGCAAAAATGTAGTCCTGACACAACAGACTGTCCTGGAGCAGACACCAACCAGGGCAAGGCAGCAAAAGAAAACCTACATAAGCAGGTGAGTAAAAGGAGACTAAAGAGGGAGTGTAGAGTTACCACCATTGTAGAATTACTGTTGTAAGAAGACCACTAAGTATCCATTGCTCTGTGTTCAGGAGTATTCCTCTGATGCCTGTACACACACACTGCAGATTGGCCATATGTGTGAGTACACTGCCCAAATCTCACATCAACCTGTGCAGAGAGTTGGCTTGCCGTTAGGAGGACCGCCCTGTTTGCATTGCATTGCTTTATGAGAAATGCTACACCCCATGTTTGGATGTATAAAGGGGTTGTCACTTCAGAAGATGACATTTATTATGTAGACAAAGTTAATAGAAGGAGCTTACTAATGTATTGTGATTGTCCATATTGCTTCCTTTGCTGGCTTAATAAATTTTTCCATCACTTTATGCAATTCCTGTTTCCAGGTGTTATGACTGTGAGATTGTGAAACAGCTCTTATTGCATGAACACTGTTATTTTGCTGTTTGGCCACAAGAGGCCGCTGTTTCCTCACACAGCTAAACAGACTGCTCAGATTGAAATATTCATAGGAGGTGGAGCTGTGTGTCTAGAGGAAGGAAGCGAGTGTCCATTTTAGTTGCAGACTGGAAAAATGTGTGAGAGAAGAAATATATTAACATCCTAGCATAGAATCACCCTTTTGCAACCAGGACTGCAGCCAAGTGAAGCTGAGCGTGTCAAGGACCCGGGTCCCTTCCAGGAGAAGGAGTACAGCTGCCAGGATCGCTGATGAGAGCTGAAGAGCAAAGCAATGGACCCTGCGGTACCGCACGTGTGTTTGATCAGCCTTTGTTCAGTTCACAGTCCTCAGCTGAGGCGGAGCAGACCCAGGTTGGTCTAAATACTAGAGTCTGAGATCAAACCTGCCAGTAGTTAGTTAGTGTTGCTGAGTGGCAGGCTACCAAGATTTGCTGTTTGTTTATCACAAAGACTTATCAGTTAAAGTTCTGGTTCGCTCCGGAGAACAGAGAGGACTTCACCATAATTGCCAGTTACCCCAGCGTGTTTATCGGGAGTGATATATATTAGGCATGTGCCACATTACCAGTTTTGGGGAAAAGGGAGGGGGATAGTACTGTATAGTCTGGTAAGATTGTAAGCTGCTGTGTCGCACCGCGGGCTAGCCTGTATCTCACACACACACACGATTGTTCCTGTTCTTCAGGGTAATAACAGGTATGGCGAGGCAGAGTTAGATCTGCTCGCAGTAGGTAAATTGCAAAGAGTTTTCCGGCTACCATCGTAGGGCGCAATGCTGTGCGACAAAGGGGTCTCAGCCTCCGGGCTGAGTGTATGTATTATGTTCACTGCATTTGGGAGTGTGTTTGATATCCCGTAACAGTAAAGCAAAGTCTGTTCTACAAGAGCTGGTGTCAGAGTCGTTTTCTTTGTTCGTGACTTCGCTGTATCCTGGGGAGCCCATCCTGGTACATGGCTTACATGACCACCCTGCAATCCAGCAGAGGTGGCCATGCTTGCTCTCTATAGAAAATAGCACTGGCCTCTTTGGTGGTCGGGACTGTGGTAGCATGCATAGGCACGCATGTGCAGCAGCTCCTGTCCCAGCCACCTTGTATCTCTGCTGCAGCTGTGGCCATAACCCCTGGAAACTAGCAATACAATCGAAAAATGAATCTAGCCAGCAAAGGAAGCAATATGGACAATCACAATACATTAGTAAGTGGCTTGTATTAACTTTCTCTACATGATAAATGCCATTTGCTGAAGTGAGACAACTTCTTTAAGTACAGGTCAGCTAGAAAAGCATAGTGTGAGGAAGACTACTTGAAAGAAATACTTTGGCCTATTAACTACCTATGCAGCCGTGAAACTTGTAACATCTGTGGAAAGTGAACCAACTGCCTGTCCACTACATGCTAAAAACTGTCCTGATCTGTTTGCATATGAATTCTTCAGTAAAGAACTGTTCTGCTGCACAACTGCCTCCTCATTGCTTCCTGCAGTACTAACACTCTGAAAAGTGTAGGTATCTTGACCAGGAACCCTGCCTTGCCTCTCAAAGCCGTGAACACCAAAAGGTATCTCAACCATCATCAGTCAGGAGAACCCCAGAATCCTTTTTGAGAACAGTACAGGCGGAAGAAGAAAAAGAAAGGAGAGATACTAAAAAAAAAAAAAGGGAAGGTAGGGAGAGCAGTGTTCACATTTAAACACACCAATGGCGTTGAACATAAAAAAGCCATTATGAATATTTGCCATCTCCTTGTATATGATGAGGATTTGAAGGAAAAAACAAGAAATCCACCACTAGTAAGTTTTAGGAGAAGTCAGACATTAAAAACAAGATAGTACATACCAACTTTGAGAGTAGAAAGGAAAATTGGCTAGAAAAGGGAAATTGTAAATGTGGCCAATGTACAGCCTGTAGGTACATAATAAAATCTAGGAATTTGAATATTGGAGGAGTGAAGCACGTAGTAAGACAATTTATTTCATGTAAAACACAGTTCCTGGTTTATGTGATTTTCTGTCCATGTGGAAGGTTCTATATAGGGAAAACTATAAGATGCCTTTATGTAAGGTTCAGAGAACATAATAAAATCCATAAAAACAGGGATAGGTTCACCAAGATTAATCGAACATGTGGAAGAAGCACATGGGGGGGGGGGGGGGGACAGTAATGTCCTCACATGCGCAGGTATAGAAGTAGTGGGAATGTTGTAAAATGGAGGCGATAGCCATCGCCACCTACTGCAGAAGGAGACCTCTTGGATAATTAAAACGAATGCTACAGGACCTTTGGGTTTAAATGATAAAAATGATCTAGCTGTCTTCATTTAGTAATTTATATCAATAGAGTTTTGTTTTTAGATATATGCATGTCGTTGTGAACGTGATGACATCAGTCGCAAATAAAAAGAGAAGGACGCACTGACGCCATCACATGAGTGGCCAGACGAAGCGCAGCCCGTGCGAAACAGACATCGCCGCCTGTGACTGAGTGTATGCCCGCATCCGCAACCATGTTTTTATGCTTTGAATAAAACACTGAAAGAATAGGGTGAGTGCCGCAATTTATTGTTATCTATTTTTCAAGAATTTAGGAACCACAACAACTCACCACAAAGTGACAGAGCGCGTAAAGCTACAGAGCTGGGTGCCCAAGTGCAGAGGTGCATAGTGTATAAAAGCCTCCAGTGCTCTGCTGCCTCCATAACTGCAGAGCTCCAAACCTCCATTGGCATTAATATCAACACAAAAACTGCACACTGGAAGCTTCATGGCATGGGATTCCATGGCTGAGCAGTTCCACGTAAGTCTTACATCAAGTGCAGTGTTAAGCGTTGGATGCAATGGTGGAAAGCGATGGCATGAATAAACTCTCAGGCAGTGGAAACATGTTCTGTGGAGTGACAAATCCAGTTTTTTGGGCAGTGTGATGGACGACTCTAGATATGCAAATTCCAACAGAATGTTACCTGTCTGACTGCATTGTACCAACTGTTTGGTGGAGGAGGAATAATGGTATGGGGTGTTTTTCAGGGTTTGGCCTGGGCCCCTTACTTCCAGTAAAGGGAACTCTTAATATTTCAGCATACCAAGACATTGGACAGTTGTATGCCTCATACTTAAAAGAACAGTTTGGAGAAGTCTCTTTCTGTTCCAGCATGGCTGTGCCCCAGATCACAAAGCAAGGTCCTTAAATGCATGGTTGGTTGAGTTTGGTGTGAAAGACCTTGACTAGCCCACACAAAGCCCTGACCTCAACATCAAGTAATACCTTTGAGATGAACTAGAATGGAGAATGGAAGCCAGGCCCTCTCCAACATCAGTGTCTAACCTCACCAATGCTCTTGCTCTTGAATGGGCAAAAAAATCCCAGGCACACTCAAAAATCTGGTAGAAAGTCTTCTCAGAAGAGTGGAAGATATTTTAGCTGCGAAGAAGGAATCAACTCCATATAAATACCTATGAATTAGAATGGGATGTCATAAAAGCTCCTGTAGGTGTCCCAGTACTTTTGCCCGTATTGTATATTGAAATTCTACAACCTAGAAATCCTACAGTATCTAGTATCAACAAAATTGGTTGTCCCAGCTCGACAACAGATATCTATTTTTCACATTTGTACATGTACACTTTTTTATATTGGCTTGAGTACAGATACAAGCTTTTGAGACTCCTTACATCTCTTCATAAGGGCTTGTTCACATAACCATATTCTTTCTGTGTGCTATCCATGTGCTAAACAGTCTGCATATAAATAGCACACTTATGGCTCGTTCACACGACCGTTGGTGTCCCGTTCCCGTATTGCGGACCGCATTTGCGGGCACCGTTCCGTTGTCATTCCGCATCTTGGATGCGGACCCATTCATTTCAATGAGTCCGCAAATCCGGAGATGCGGAACGGAACACTACGGAGTGCTTTCTGGGGTTCTGTTCCGTGCCTCCGCACCGCAAAAAATATAGAACTTGCTCTATCATTTTGCAGAATGGAGGGATCGCGGACCCATTCAAGTGAATGGGTCTGCGATCTCCATGCGCCTCCCCATGGAAAGTGCCCGTGCATTGCGGATTGCAATTTGCGGTCCACAGCATGGGCACAGGCTTCACACGTTCATGTGAACGAGCCCTTACCCATAGCAGTAAGTGGTGCTATTCACGCCACCGAGATCTCAGAGCATGTCCTATTTTGAACTGGAGACCAATGGATAAAATTTTCTCTAGCATTTGCCAGGTCTGTGTCCTACACTTACATATGGACCTCACTGCCATGTTAAAACTAATCTTTGTGCTGCGGCTTTAACTTTTGAATGATTGTTAATACGGATGTGTGAATAAGCACTAAGGGTACTTTCACACTAGCGTTATTCTTTTCCGGCACTGAGTTCCGTCCTAGGGGTTCAATACCGGAAAAGAACTGATCAGTTTTATCCCCATGCATTCTGAATGGAGAGAAATCCGTTCAGGATGCATCAGGATGTCTTCAGTTCAGTCACTGAACGGCGTTTTGGACAGAGGAAATACCGCAGCATTCTGCGGTATTCTCTCCATCCAAAATTCCGGATCAGTTGCCGGAATGCCGGATTTGGCATTAATTTACATTAAAATGTATTAGGCTGGGTTCACATGGGCGTGTCCGGATTAGGTCCGGATGCGTCTAGGTGTATTGCGGCAAACCCGCGCGATTAGGTACGCAGTTTTGACTGCAATTGCGTTCCGATGTTCAATTTTTATCGCGCGGGTGCAATGTGTTTTGCACGCGCGTGATAAAAAACCGACTGTGGTACCCAGACCCGAACTTCTTCACAGAAGTTCAGGTTTGGGTTCAGTGTTGTGTAGATTGTATTATTTTCCCTTATAACATGGTTATAAGGGAAAATAATAGCATTCTGATGGTGATGGACCATGTGATTGGAGCATGTGATCTGACGTCACCACAGGTCCTAGCCGGTAATTCATCATTAAAGAAGTAAGAAGAGACCGGGAACTACGCGATCAAGAGGAGAAGGTGAGTTAATTTTTTTATTTTTTTAACCCCTCCAGCGCTATCTTACTATGCATTCTGTATTCAGAATGCTATTATTTTCCCTTATAACCATGTTATAAGGGAAAATAATACAGTGAATAGACTGTCACCTAGCAACCATGCGTGAAAATCGCACCGCATCCGCACTTTCTTGCGGATGCTTGCGATTTTCACTCAGCCCCATTTACTTCTATGGGGCCTGTCCTGCGTTAAAAACGCAGAATATAGAGCATGCTGCGATTTTAAAGCATTGCAGAAGTGATGCGTGAAAAAAAACACTCATGTACACAGCCCCATAGAAATGAATGGTGCCGGATTCAGTGCAGGTGCAATGCGTTCACCTCCCGCATTGCACCCGCGCGGAAATCTCGCCCGTGTGAACTCAGCCTTAGTAAAAATACTGCAACTCAGTAAAAATACTGCAATGCCGGATACGCAGACCGGTAAAAATGAGCAAAAAAAATTGAAACGGATCTGTTTGTCCGTATGACAAACAGAGAGACGGATCTGTTCTTGCAATGCATTTGTGAGATGGATCCGGATCCGTCTACAAATGCTGTTCGTTTGCATGCAGATTGCCCGATCCGGCAGGCAGTTCCGGCAACAGAACTGCTTGCTGGATCACTCTGCCGCAAGTGTGAAAGTAGCCTAAGGCATTGTAAGCAACTAAGCATATTATGAGGAAGTGACATGTTTCAAAGCATGCAGAGGGAATATACTCAGTCAATAAAAAATGCATCATACAAGTACTATTGGGAAGGCTAACGCTACCACATTCTAGTCCTGCACCATCTGTGTATAACAATGTAATAAGTACCATTTACTCGCTGCTCAGTAATCTTCTCTCACAACATCATCTACAGCAGAGCTCGCACTACATTTATTCCGGAAGAGTAAAAATACTCCTCTTACCATTTTTGAGGAGTATTTTTAGCCGAATTGCAGTTATTCATATACTGTATATATAATACTTAGGCTTATATAATATTAAGGGGTTGCTATTCATGCAGGGAAACCATTACCAGTCTCCTTTATAACATCTTCAATACAGAAATAGCAAATTTTGACCATTTTTTATTTCTCTCTCAGAAGACTGAGTCCCTACCTTTCTTGAAGCACCAAATCTGTCACTTAGGGATCGGAGCGGTAGACTGTGCAAAACTCAATGCAATAAGAACTGAACAGGGAGGTCAGCTCGTTGTGGCAGCGAGCAGTGGGTGGCTTGGTGGCAGCGGGTGGGGTCTGGGACGAATGCACAGGAGGCAGCTATAGGACAGTCCTATACACAATATATTGGACTGTTGCACAGTATAGTGTACCGTATAGACCTCTCTGTGATCACTGGACACTGCGCTCCATACATAAACGGGAAAATAGAACTTACATAGAAAAGCTAATAGCCAAGAGCCTAAAGAAAACCCTGTTTCTGACCCTTATGTTAAAACATAACTTTCATTTGATTGCTCTAACACCTAAACACCTAAAGGAAAACAGGAATTTTAAAAACCTGCTGTTTCTCTAGTTGACCTTATGTTGATAGTAGTGTTAATAGAGTCTCAAAGATCTGTAAAAGTAGGGTAGCTGCTTTTACAGACCTTTGAGACTCTATTAACACTACTATCAACATAAGGTCATCTAGAGAAACAGCATAAAAACATAACTTTCATTTGATTGCTCTAACATAAGGGTCAGAAACAGGGTTTTCTTTAGCCTTTTGGTTATTAGTTTCTCCATTCATAAACCTCCACATGGAGCTCCCAGCAGCAGATAGGAGCCTGCAGGGCACTTCTGGTGTGACATCGAATGGGCAGATGCTCCTATCCCACCATGCTGTCCCTGGCACTTCATCAGCAGCCAGCGATGGCACAGGGGTGGCGCGCTCCCCGTTTTCATAATAACTGAAAAGGAAGCTGCTGCAGCTTCTGTGTTCAGCGCGTTGGAGAAGGGGGGGGGGGTGAGAGGATCGGTCAATGGCGTGGCAGCCCGCTGATACTGGCAAATCAGCAGCCTCCTCAGCAAAGCTCTGCACTGTACGGAGCTCTGTTATCGGAGCTTTCAGGCACCAGCGGTATTGCCGTGCTGCCTGTGCCGTTCACAGCGCTCATGAATGGCAGTGAAATCATCGTGCGTATTCATACGCATTAGACATTTTTTAGGGAGTAAAACTGTCTGTACAGGCGTCTCTGACACTTGTACAGGCGTCCTCTGATCTACAGTATGTGAAAACTCGGCAGAAGACGCCATGATTTTAGTAGGTTTTGTAGTTCACAATGCGATCTCAAATATGTAAGAAGGAACATTTTCTGCTTTGTGAAAAGATTAAAAGATTTCCTAGAATGACTGTGTTAGTGTGCAGAAAGTATACAGAATCTATACCCATGCCGTTACTAGACCCCAGATCTCTTTAGCCATACCTTAGCTATTCACCAGCGTCTGTAGGACTAGCTTCTTGCTTCTTACCTTGGTCAAGGTCCTGAAGGGTGTGACATGAGGAGGGAGGGAGCTTCCAGATCACTGGAATGTCCGTCATAAAAAAAGGATCTGTTTTAGACTGCACTTAATACAATGTATTATGATCAATGTCCATATAAACCGGAGGTCCCCATCCTTTTGCCTGTTGTGAGCCATATTCCACTTTCAGTGATGGCCGAGAGCAAAGGACAATTTCAAAAATAAAGGGGAGACATTTTGAATGTGGATAAAGAAAAAACATGAAATTACAAACATTTGCTTAGAAATATTTCAGTCTTAAATGCAACACTAGTATTATACCAACCAAATTGGTACTGTTTGGTGGTAAATCTATTAGGTCTGCAACAATGTCAACTGCCAGGACATATGGTCATAAATCAGGTCTGCCATGGCAAGCCACACAGCAGAGGGTCATGACCCACTGGTTGGGGACAATCGATATAAACAGTTGTAAGAATTTGTATACACTGTATTATAAAGGGCTGCTTCTTCTGTAACCTAACACATTGAGCAATGCTTGTAGATATTTAAGTCAAGTTGATTTTGTGGCGTCCTATGTTCTCCTAAAAGAGCAGGAATGGCATTCTATCCTGTACCAGTCGCCGATACAGCAACTATGTCCTTACCTCTGTGTTATTCAGTCCTTGCATGGACTTTTGTACTCATTTCATTCGGAAGCCGAGTACTTATCTGTATTCTGCAGAGTCAGGATCTCATGATTAACAGAATATCGTGTAACAAGCTGACCTGTAGCCATCCCGTCATACTGTCCATTCTAGTAAGGATTTACTATAATATATTTCCTATATAAAATACATGTAGAAAGGCTTAGTCTTAAAGGGGCTGTCTCACTTCTGCAAGTGGAATGTATCAGGTAGAGAAAGGTAATGTATCCAGTGTATCTCTAATGAATTGTTATTGTCCAAATTGCTTCCTTTGTTGGCTTGATTCATTTTTCCATCACATTATACACTGCTTGTTTTTTTTTGGTTACGACCACCCTGGAATCCAGCAGTGGTGGTCGTGCTTGCACACTGTAGGAAAAACCAGCGGTCTATGATGCGCACTCCCATAGTCCCAGCCACTAGAGAGCCTGGATCTTTTCCCTATAGTGTGCAAGCGCGGCCACCGCTGCTGGATTGCAGGGTGGTCGTAACCATGGAAACGAGCAGTGTATAATGAGATGGAGAAATGAATCAAGCCAGCAAAGGAAGCAATATGGATAATCCCAATATGTTAGTAAGAGCCTTGTATTAACTTTCTCCACATAATAAATGCCATTTGCTAAAGTGTAATAACCCCTTTAAGTTTCAGGTATATGAGATATAGATTGTACGATCCGTACACCGCTACTCTGTACACTGAAATATATTACATTTCTGGACCCAATGTGGGTTCATTTAGTCATGCACAGCTGCCATGGAATATGTTAACTGCACAACAGTGCTTTTTCTAAAGGATGAAGCCTAAGCCATTGTATTGATGTCTCCGTGTAATTTACCATCAAGTGAGAGTCTTTAAAAGGCATACAATGTGCCTATGAACTAATTGTTATGCCAACAGGAAATGAATGAAAAAAGATATTCACTTACAAAGCACTCGGCTGCATTATCTGGCACAATATCATGTACAATGCTGAAGGACAACACTCAAAATATAATGCAAATATGAGCAAGTCATTTCAGCATCTCACTGCCTGAACATTTTGCCGCTCGGCCCTGTCTCCATTTAAACGGAACAAATTACAGTTCTCTGAATGTATGTCTATTTTATCATCACGGATGGAGCTCTGTATGGCCCATGGACGTAACTGCTGAATACTAATACACGTTTTATATAGTTCTATTTGGATCGCATAAAACATACAAACGCACCTCAATCTTTATCTTCTATGTACATATGGGTATATAACCAGGGGCGGATTGGCCATAGACCGTACAGGTTACATAATGACCTGATACTCTCAGCATTAATTAATGCTAGGGGCGTCAGGTACTTTTCACCTGGCCTTCTACTGTATCGCTGTCCTCAGGGGTGACAGTATTTTGTGCTGCAATGTGGTATTTGGTTCTGAGGTATTTTGGGCTGCACTAAGGTATGGCTGGTCCTGCCTACTTCTGTTGTCCCTGGCCACTTGTGTTGCCCTACCGCCTTTTAATTTGGACCCGACTACAATACGGGGCTATTAGTTTATTTTTCCAGGGCCACTTTAATTTCGCAGTCCACCCCTGTATATAACTGTGGAAACTCATGCACGCGGCCATATTATGGCTATGTACACCCTCATGAACATAAGGATCTGTGATACAGAGCCCACAGAAGTGTACAGGTCCATACTATTCAGTGTCAAACTGAGGTCTAGAGCTCACCAGTAAAATTCATTTTGGGAGCCCACTGTATGGCTACATGCAGGGGCGTAACTACCATAGTGGCAGACTATGCAACTGCTATGGGGCCCAGGGCAAGAGGGGGCCCAGTTGGTATTGTCTCCTCTTCTACTTGGTCAGGACTCTACCCTCTAAAGGAACAGCTTTTAGCATATGAAGCAGTGGAAAAAATGGCCCAAGGGTCATTGAAAGGGGTTTAGGCAGAAACCCTTCTGTCCTGTGTGGGGGGCCTGGTTTGATCCTTGCTATGGGGCCCTTACTTCTCTATGTACGCCACTGGCTACATGCATACATTACCTGAAACCCATTTGCAGATCCCTAAAACTGCAGCAACACATTTTTTCAGTAGTAGCCTGCTGCGTAGCCTATACCTCATACTGTTCTGTCACGGAGACCTTGTCTGTATCCTACTGTCAGGCTCTTGGACTAAGACCCTCTTAGCTATGGGAGCCATGAACACATGCTCACACAGCGGCAGGCAGCAGCAAGATGATTATGGGATCCCTGCAGCGACTTTCAGAAGGCAGGTCCCTGGGGTAAGAGGATAAGGGCTAGGCCGCCTCTATGCCTAGAAGCCTTCAACCTAATGCATCTATAATAATACACTGAGTAGTTTGATAATCTAACTATATTTATATATGGATGCAAAGGCTGGCTGAGATGCTGTAGACTGCCTATCTATATGTAGTGCAGTCACTGGGCTGTGACTGGGGTCCATCCTTGCTCACGGGCTCTCCAGGGAATTCAACTGTTCCCCTGTGGGCCAGTCTGAAGCTGACAATATTTCATGTAGAGAATAACGGATAATAGGGAGGCTCACTTGCTCACTGTCTGGAATTGGTGCTCTAATCCTGGATTGTCTCACCCAGGCATCAGGTTAAATTGTTATAATAAAAAGGGATTGGCACTCTATTTCCGGAATCACCTTGAGGCAAAGATTATTATAAAAATACTATTTTATTAGTGGGTGTCACCCATGTAAGTTTAAAAATAAAATAAAAATTTAAATAACACTCATATATAATCACTCAATGTACAACACTAAATAAAATATAAATACTCTAGAGATTGCAACTGATCTAAAATAGATACTAGTAGACAATATGGCGGATTCAAAATATAACTCTACGAGATAATGTTCATGTAGACAATATGGCACTCTGGGGGTATAAGTAGATGGAAAAAATTGGACAATATTTCTAATGGTCTCCCAATCCCAAATTCCAGTATTAAGGTAGAATATTTAATTCAGATTCCAGTCCTGAGTAAATCCTCCGGTGGTTTATCTTCAATAGTTGTGGGCAACATATATTATATTGCTGTAAAGCCTTAGCGCAAGTACATAGTGTATATTCTCATAAGTCCACTATGTAGCTGATTTCCAGACAAACAACTTCTCAGTCAGCCTCCTTATTACTGCAACAAATCTCCCTTCACATGAACTTAGGGTTAGTGGCTATGGGATCGGTATCTCATGCCGGCCGTGGCGTCCCACGTGTCTTTCGGCATGGAGCGATCTCACCTCAGATGTTGTATCAGTTGTATCTTGTGCACTGGGGATCGATGGATTCGGCTGTTTCCTGTGATGTCTGTGGTAAGCGTACCTCGTGGTCTGTATCGGCCAATTAGTCAGCCCTTGTGCTTGTAGCTAAAAATGTTGCGGAGCGTTCCGTGTAACTTCAAACTCATGAGTTACTGTACACTGTAATGTTGATGTATGGGGGGGGGGGGGGTCTGCAAGCACCAAACGCGTTTTGGGACCCTTGACTGGTCCCTTCTTCAGTGGTCAAAGTGGTTTGAGGAAGTCAGTGTTTTTTTTATTATGATGATAATATTTCATACAGAGGCATGCATAGCTATTCACCACAGACTGTAGGACTAGCGTCTTACATCCTAAGGTACCCATGGCTATGAGCCTATCAGCAGTTATCTCTCCCAATTCCCAAATGCACATACATATCCAGACTGGCTGAGCGTGTATGTGTTTTCAATGGAGACGGAATAGAAAGCCACTGCCAGACCTCTGGCTGTGCCTTATCTCATGGCAGAACCAAAGGATCTGCCATTAAACACACCCATCCTTTTTTACCCCAACATTATCTGTGGGGAAGAGTTAGAAGCTCACCGTCCATACACAGATACACCATACACTGTCTGCCCGTCCTGCTGAAAATAGTGAGCTCAGCAGGCAATAGTCTAATGACTGTATGGGGGAGCCTTTACCCTGGTCAAGTTCCTGAAGGATGTGCCAACATGAGCAGGGAAGAAACTTCTAGATCACTGGAATGTCTTTGTCATCAAGAGGATTTGTACTAAGATTACACTTGAGAATGTGTATCATGATCATTTTATACACTGTATGGACAAATGTATCGGGTCACTCCTTAATCAATGAATTCAGGTGTTTCATTCAGTCTCATAGCAAGAGATGTATAAATCCAGCCCCTAGCCATGCAGTCTAGAAGAATGTCTTGTGCTAAAGAGCTCCGTGAATTCCAGCGTGGTACTGTAATAGGATGCCGCCATTGGAACTAATCGCTTATACTCCACTGATTCAATAACTGCATGAATGCAATGTGCGAACTGTACAGTTTGGCGGAGGAGGGATAATGCTATGGGTATTTTTCAGGGGCTGGTTTAAACCCTTAGTTCCAGTGAAGGGATATCTTAATACTTCAGTATACCAAGTCATTTTGGACAATTTTATGGTTCCAACTTTCTGAGAACAGTTTTGGGAAGACCTTTTCTGTTCCTGCATGACTCTGCCCCAGTGCACAAAGAAAGCTCCATAAAGTCATGGTTTGGGGAGTTTGGTATAGAAGAACTTGACTGGATGCACAGTCCTGATCTCAACCCCATTGGGACCAACACTTTTGGTATGAAGCAAAACAGAGATTGCGAGCCAGGCCCTCTCGTCCAACACCAGTATCTGACCTTAAAATGTTCTCCTGGAGGAATGAGCAAAAATTCCTACAGACACATTGCAAAATCTTATAGAAAGCCTCCCCAGAAGAATGGAAATTGTTTAGCTACAAAGGGGGGACCAACTCCAAATTAATGTCTATGGGTTTAGAAAGGCATGCCATAAAAGCTCCCGTAGGTAGAATGTGTAGTTGTTGCAACACACAGTATGTCTATGTAAAACAGCTTAGAATAATAACTGTCCTTAGGGTCCATTCACACGTCCGTTGAATGGGTCTGGATCCGTTCTGCAATTATGGAGAACGGGTGCGGACCCATTCATTTTTAAATGGGGCAGGAAAAGATGCGGACAGCACACAGTGTGCTGTCTGTATCCACATTTCCGAAGCGCGGCCCCGAACTTCCGGTCCGCAGCTCCAGAAAAAAAATAGAACATGCCGTATTCTTGTCCGCAGCTGCGGACAAGAATAGACATTTCTATTGGGGTGCCGGCCTGGTGTTTTGCAGATCCTTAATACACTGCGGACGTGTGAATGGTCCCTAAGGGGGTTGTCTCATCTGAGACAATGGGGGCATATCGTTAGGTGCGGGTCCCACAGCTGGTATCCTATCTCCTAAATGGATCCCCGAAAGTGGTGGAGCCACCCTCCATTCATTTCTATGGGGCCGCCGAAAATAGCCTATTTCCGTCAGGTCCATAAGAGTGAATGTGAGTACACCACACCATTCTATGGCCGCCGCTGGGACCCGCACCTATCAGACAATGGGGACATATCCTAGCAATATGCCCCCTTTGTCTCAGATAAGACAACCCCTTTAACAAGCTAAACATTTATCACAAAGTTGTGTACTGGTCTTTTATATCATAGAGCATTGGATCTGATATAACATAACACACTGAGCAATCCTTTAGGATTTTTTCATTTTCACAGGTTGAGAAGATTGCTGATGTTTTCGGGTCCTATGATCTCCTAAAAGAACAGGATTGTCATTCTATCCTATAGAAGCTGTTGATGCAGCAAGTGTGTCATTATCGCTGTGTCACTCTCTTTTGTGCTCGCTTCTTCCAGGAGCTGAGTACTTATCTATATTCTGCAGAATCACGATTTTATGATTAACAGAAGACTATGTAACATACTGACCGGAAAGTTATCCTCCTGAGTGTAGATCAACTAGAATATATTCCCAGTTATAGAATTTTATTTCACTAGTCTTAGTTTTCAGATACACAGGATGGAAGTTGTGTGAGCCATCCACTCAAACTACCATGTACTTTTTAGGACCCAATTTGGGGCTCAGAATAAAGATGGGATTATTGCGTTATGTGGATAGCTGCCACTGAATATGTTAGCTGCACGACATTATGACTGCTTTTTTCAGCTGTTCTGAAAATGTAACTCCCAGAATGCTCTATTCACTTATATTGAAGTTATAAAAACAGCCGAGTATGGGCATGCTGGGAGTTGTAGTTTTACAATGGCTGGAGTGCTGAAGACTGTTGAACCATGAAGTAATACCGTGTTTCTCCGAAAATAAGACAGGGTATTATATCATTTTTTTCTCAGAAAAAAGGGCAGGGCTTATTATCGGGGTAGGGCTTATTTTGGCTCCATGAACAACAATCACACATTTATGCTTCAACAAAAAAACATGGAGATCTGGCGCGAGAGATGACAGGGTGCTGATTGGTGGAGGCGGGGGAGGGAGCAGGACGCGCTCACCACCAATCAGCACCTCCAGCTCCAGGCAGCAGAGAGGAGAAGGACATCCTCCTGCTGGCTCATTGTTAGAACGTGTGGGCTGGCGGCAGTACAGGGTAGAGAAGCCGTCCAGCCCGACCAGCGATGTACCCATACGGTAGATGGATGCGCTGCTGCCGGCATCATTTTGCATTTAGTGAAGCGATGTATGCGAAGGCTAGCGGCTTCACTGAAGGCTTAGTGCTGGCAGCCTGCGCTGCTGTAACTCCTGCCCGCCCCCGCCTCCGATCAGCTGGGAGAGCAGAGATTTCCGGCGCCAAGGTTCTGCCCGCCCGTCCTGGCAGCTCAGGAGCCATTAGTGAGCGCTCCTGAACTGCTGAATCACCCACACATCCATAAATATAAAATTTATCTAGAGCTTATTTTTGGCATAGGGCTTATATTTAAGCCCTACTCCCCAAACCCTGCAAAATAGGGCTAGGTCTTATTTTCGGGGTAGGGCTTAATTTCGGGAAACACGGTACATCCAGACAGGAGATGCAAATGAATCACATGAATCATTCAAACATGCACCTTATTTTTTATCTATTGTTTGGCTATGTGAATATAACTGTTAGAGCTCATGCACACTGCCATATTATTGCTCTGCCCAACCTCCAAATACAGAACCCATAGAAGTCTTGATAATGCGTCTTTACTATAATAATATTATCCACTTGGCTGTTTGTCTCATGCTGTAAAGACAAACATATAGTTTCTTCCATCTGCAATGTTTAGCAGGTGAAACTGCATTTTATTGTCCTCTATTATCTTTTGAATCACCTGTGGTCTCTAATGGAAAAGGTACACTCCCAAAGTATACAAAGTAACACAACAGAAAAGGAGTGCATAACACACCAATGTAGTGTAATAAGAATCTAATTTTATTAATGTATCAATAAAAGATAAACATGATTTACAACACATATGAGTAAACAAGCAGGGTCTAGCCACAGTCGTACACCACCCTATTGTCAGCCCTGACACTGTGATGAAAGTGGATTTACCCCTAATGATCAGTAAAGGATAGAAACAAAATCCGGATAGATGTAATCAATCTGAGAGGTATAAAGTATATATGCAATTTGCAAATACCAGTGTGCCCCCCTATGAATAACGGCAATACTACCAAAGCTCAAGGCAAACAGGTCTAACCCTAAGTTCACACCTGAGCGTTTTACAGTGCGTTCCTACGCGCTGTAAAACACTCAACAAGGAGAAACTAATGCTTCCCTATGGGAATGGTTCTCACCTGGGCGTTTTACAGCGAGTACGATCGCGCTGTAAAACGCCCGACGCTCAAACAAGTTCTTGAGCTTTTTTGGGGCGTTTTGTCGCGCGTTCGCGTACATAGATATTCGGGAACGCGCGACAATGGGCGTTCGCTTGTCTCTGTATGCGCGATTGTAAACGCCGGTACATTCGCGCATACAGAGTGCTCCTTTCAGAACGCTCAGGTGTGAACCCTGGGTAAAGGCCAAGAGATGCACAAAATAGTACGGCAACATACCAGTATTGAAGGGGCTGACAGCAGGAGGAGTTACTGGCCAGGGGAAGGGGACGAGTTTAAAAAGTGCCGCTTACCAATCAAAAATCCCAATTTGGATCATGTGATGTATCACATGGCTGCGTGTCATTGCGCCCGCCACGTCAGACAACTTCCGCCCTTCCCCTGAGGCCGGTGGCGGAGAGGGCGGTCACACAGTGATGATGCTGATCGCCGTCGCCGCCACCAGACCTGCGCTAGAGAGAAAGGATGGAAGCGGACACACGAGCCGAGCGGACATGCGCACAAGTGACGCCGGTAAATCGCAGCAATTACAAACATTCGGGAGTTACTCAATGACACTTAATTGTATCACTGTATAACCGATGCGGAGGTCCCATATATAGCAGGTGATTGCAACACCCTCAATTAAAAATAGCATACAATGTAAAAGTGCTAAGTGCTAATAAAATTGTGCCATAAACAATCAATATCTTTTATTGATGCATTAATAAAATGTGATTTATATTACACTACATTGCTCTATTATCTTTTATTGATACTAAACCAATAAAAACTATTGAAACAGAAGTCTATGGGCCCATACAATATGCTCCTATTTCACAAAGTCATGCAAACAGGGGCACACCAACAATTAGGAAAGGTGAGGCAATTGTCTCAGGAGGCATCACCTAAGGACTAGTGGGGACAGTGGCAGGGCTGTGGGCAATGAGCTTTTCCATTGTGGAAGCGCTTATCTCTCTATACTCAAATGTATACAGTTGAATGCTACGGAGGGGCATAGGAGCCGTCTCACTGCCCTGCTGTCCCTCTGATAGGCCAGTGCAGTCGGCACTAAAGGGGGGGGGGTATTTTTGTACTGGCACACATTATAAGGGGAGCACTATGAGGACATCGGTTCTATTAGGGGCACTAAAAGGGTGTATGTTTTGTACTAGCACATGGTAAAAAGGGGCATTTTTGTACTGGTACATATTATAGGGGGGCACTATGAGGACACTAGTTCTACTAGGTGCACTAAAAGGGGATATTTTTATATTGGCACAATTTATAAAGGGCATTTTATTGTAGTGGCACACATTATAAGAGACATT
Source organism: Bufo gargarizans (assembly GCF_014858855.1). Taxonomy (NCBI): domain Eukaryota; kingdom Metazoa; phylum Chordata; class Amphibia; order Anura; family Bufonidae; genus Bufo; species Bufo gargarizans. Next base: position 513,953,909 of record NC_058080.1, read on the forward strand.
TTTCTACTGGCACACACTATAAGGGGCATATTTTTGTACTGCCACTTATTTTAAGGGGACATATTTTGGACTGGCACATATTATAAGGGGGTGTTTTTGTACTGGCAGAAATTATAAGGCACTTTCTTTTATATTGGCACACATAAGGAGATTTTTTTTGTACTGGTACACATTATAAGGGTTTTTTATGTATAGGAATTTTTGGTACTGGAACCCATAAGAAGTTTTTCTTTGTACTGGTGGACTGGGGGTATTTTTTGTACAGGCACACATTATAAGGGGGCATTTTTGTACTGTCACAAATTATAAGGGGGGATTTTCTATAAGGAGGGGCACTGTGGGGACATTGATTCTACTAGGGGCACTAAAAGGGGTATTTTTATTGGCACACATTATAAAGTTCAATTTTTTGTAGTGGCACACATTATAAGAAAAATTTTCTACTGAAACACACTATAAGGGCTCATGCACACGACCGTTGTTGTTTTGCAGTTTGTTTTTTACGGATCTGTTGTTCCGTATCTGAGTTATTTTTTTCTCTGATTTAAGTCCTCTTCCGTTCCATTATTCCACAAAACATATCTGTATGAGATCAGTTTTTTTACGGATCAGAAACGGAAACAGTAACTTATTAATCACCAAACACATGAGCAATATGGGCTGGGCATAGCATTTCTACAGTATGGATCCGCAAAATACGGATGACATACCGATGTGTTCCATGTGCGTTCCGTATTTTTTGCGGACCCATTGACTTGAATGGGGCCTCGGACCATGATTTGCGGACAATAATAGGACATGCACAACTTTTTTGCGGAACGGAAATACGGAAACGGAATGCACAGGGAGTACCTTCCGTTGTTTTTGCGGACCCATTGAAGTGAATGGTTCCGCATACGGTCCGCAAAAAAAACCGGAAAGGAAGCGGAAAGAAAATAAGTTTGTGTGCATAAGCCCTAAGGGGAATTTTTTTGTGCTGTCAAACATATTCAGGGGGCATTTTTGTACTGGCACACATTATAAGGGTGGATTTTTCTTACCGGAAGACATCATAAGGGGGGCACTATGGGCACATAAGTTCTACTAGGGGCACTAAAAAGAGTTTGTTTGTTTTATTGACACACGTTATAAGGGAGCATTTAGTGTGGTAGCATACATTTTTTCTACTGGCACATAGGGATGAGCGAACCCGAACTGTATAGTTCGGGTTCGTACCGAATTTTGGGGTGTCCGTGACACGGACCCGAACCCGGACATTTTCGTAAAAGTCCGGGTTCGGGTTCGGTGTTCGTCGCTTTCTTCGCGCTTTTGTGACGCTTTCTTGGCGCTTTTTGAAAGGCTGCAAAGCAGCCAATCAACAAGCGTCATACTACTTGCCCCAAGAGGCCATCACAGCCATGCCTACTATTGGCATGGCTGTGATTGGCCAGAGCACCATGTGACCCAGCCTCTATTTAAGCTGGAGTCACATAGCGCCGCCCGTCACTCTGCTCTGATTAGCGTAGGGAGAGGTTGCGGCTGCGACAGTAGGGCGAGATTAGGCAGATTAACTCCTCCAAAGGACTTGATTAACTGATCGATCTGCAGCTGTGGATCATTGAGCTGCTGATCCTCAATTGCTCACTGTTTTTAGGCTGCACAGACCGTTTGTCAGTCTCATTTTTCTGGGGTGATCGGCGGCCATTTTGTGTCTTGTGGTGCGCCAGCACAAGCTGCGACCAAGTGCATTTAACCCTCAATGGTGTGGTTGTTTTTTGGCTAAAGCCTACATCAGGGTGAAGCTGTGACACCAAGTGCATTTAACCAGCAATAGTCTGTTCATTTTTTGGCCATATACAAAATCAGGGGCAAGCTGCGCCTGTCACCAAGTGCATTTAACCCTCAATGGTGTGGTTGTTTTTTGGCTAAAGCCTACATCAGGGTGAAGCTGTCACACCAAGTGCATTTAACCAGCAATAGTCTGTTCATTTTTTGGCCATATACAAAATCAGGGGCAAGCTGCGCCTGTCACCAAGTGCATTTAACCCTCAATGGTGTGGTTGTTTTTTGGCTAAAGCCTACATCAGGGTGAAGCTGTCACACCAAGTGCATTTAACCAGCAATAGTCTGTTCATTTTTTGGCCATATACAAAATCAGGGGCAAGCTGCGCCTGTCACCAAGTGCATTTAACCCTCAATGGTGTGGTTGTTTTTTGGCTAAAGCCTACATCAGGGTGAAGCTGTCACACCAAGTGCATTTAACCAGCAATAGTCTGTTCATTTTTTGGCCATATCCCAGTCTAATTCTGTCACTAAATCCATACCGGTCACCCAGCGCCTAAATACTAGGCCTCAAATTTATATCCAGCTAAATCTGTCCCTAGTGCTGTAGCTGGGCGAGTTATTTAGTGTCCGTTCAAGCACATTTCTTGTTCTGGGTTGAAATACAATTCCCAATTTAGCAATTTCATAATTTAGTGGTTCCTGCTATATCAGAGCTCTTTGAAATCTATCCCAAAAAGGGTATATAATATTGAAGGTGCACATAGGGTCATTCAGAATAACTTCACACACACCCGCTACTGTGTATTTCCAAGTCTAATTCTGTCACTAAACCCATACCTGTCACCCAGCGCCTAAATACTAGGCCTCAAATTTAAATCCCTCTAAATCTCTCGTTACCGTTGTCCTGTTGTAGCTGGGAAAGTTATTTAGTGCCCGTCAAAGCACATTTTTTGTTCTGGGTTGAAGTACAATTCCCAATTTAGCAATTTCATAATTTAGTGGTTCCTGCTATATCAGAGCTATTTGAAATCTATCCCAAAAAGGGTATATAATATTGAAGGTGCACATAGGGTCATTCAGAATAACTTCACACACACCCGCTACTGTGTATTTCCAAGTCTAATTCTGTCACTAAATCCATACCGGTGACCCAGCGCCTAAATACTAGGCCTCAAATTTAATTCCCTCTAAATCTCTCGTTACCCACCGCTGTACTGTTGTTGCTGGGCAAGATATTTAGTGTCCGTCAAAGCACATTTTTTGTTCTGGGTTGAAGTACAATTCCCAATTTAGCAATTTCATAATTTAGTGGTTTCTGCTATATCAGAGCTATTTGAAATCTATCCCTAAAAGGGTATATAATATTGAAGGTGCACATAGGGTCATTCAGAATAACTTCACACACACCCGCTACTGTGTATTTCCAAGTCTAATTCTGTCACTAAACCCATACCTGTCACCCAGCGCCTAAATACTAGGCCTCAAATTTATATCCAGCTAAATCTGTCCCTAGTGCTGTAGCTGGGCGAGTTATTTAGTGTCCGTTCAAGCACATTTCTTGTTCTGGGTTGAAATACAATTCCCAATTTAGCAATTTCATAATTTAGTGGTTCCTGCTATATCAGAGCTCTTTGAAATCTATCCCAAAAAGGGTATATAATATTGAAGGTGCACATAGGGTCATTCAGAGTAACTTCACACACACCCGCTACTGTGTATTTCCAAGTCTAATTCTGTCACTAAATCCATACCGGTGACCCAGCGCCTAAATACTAGGCCTCAAATTTAATTCCCTCTAAATCTCTCGTTACCCACCGCTGTACTGTTGTTGCTGGGCAAGATATTTAGTGTCCGTCAAAGCACATTTTTTGTTCTGGGTTGAAGTACAATTCCCAATTTAGCAATTTCATAATTTAGTGGTTTCTGCTATATCAGAGCTATTTGAAATCTATCCCAAAAAGGGTATATAATATTGAAGGTGCACATAGGGTCATTCAGAATAACTTCACACACACCCGCTACTGTGTATTTCCAAGTCTAATTCTGTCACTAAACCCATACCTGTCACCCAGCGCCTAAATACTAGGCCTCAAATTTAAATCCCTCTAAATCTCTCGTTACCGTTGTCCTGTTGTAGCTGGGAAAGTTATTTAGTGCCCGTCAAAGCACATTTTTTGTTCTGGGTTGAAGTACAATTCCCAATTTAGCAATTTCATAATTTAGTGGTTCCTGCTATATCAGAGCTATTTGAAATCTATCCCAAAAAGGGTATATAATATTGAAGGTGCACATAGGGTCATTCAGAATAACTTCACACACACCCGCTACTGTGTATTTCCAAGTCTAATTCTGTCACTAAATCCATACCGGTGACCCAGCGCCTAAATACTAGGCCTCAAATTTAATTCCCTCTAAATCTCTCGTTACCCACCGCTGTACTGTTGTTGCTGGGCAAGATATTTAGTGTCCGTCAAAGCACATTTTTTGTTCTGGGTTGAAGTACAATTCCCAATTTAGCAATTTCATAATTTAGTGGTTTCTGCTATATCAGAGCTATTTGAAATCTATCCCTAAAAGGGTATATAATATTGAAGGTGCACATAGGGTCATTCAGAATAACTTCACACACACCCGCTACTGTGTATTTCCAAGTCTAATTCTGTCACTAAACCCATACCTGTCACCCAGCGCCTAAATACTAGGCCTCAAATTTAAATCCCTCTAAATCTCTCGTTACCGTTGTCCTGTTGTAGCTGGGAAAGTTATTTAGTGCCCGTCAAAGCACATTTTTTGTTCTGGGTTGAAGTACAATTCCCAATTTAGCAATTTCATAATTTAGTGGTTCCTGCTATATCAGAGCTATTTGAAATCTATCCCAAAAAGGGTATATAATATTGAAGGTGCACATAGGGTCATTCAGAATAACTTCACACACACCGCTTACTGTGCATTTCCAAGTCTAATTCTGTCACTAAATCCATACCGGTGACCCAGCGCCTAAATACTAGGCCTCAAATTTAATTCCCTCTAAATCTCTCGTTACCCACCGCTGTACTGTTGTTGCTGGGCAAGATATTTAGTGTCCGTCAAAGCACATTTTTTGTTCTGGGTTGAAGTACAATTCCCAATTTAGCAATTTCATAATTTAGTGGTTCTGCTATATCAGAGCTATTTGAAATCTATCCCTAAAAGGGTATATAATATTGAAGGTGCACATAGGGTCATTCAGAATAACTTCACACACACGCTTCTGTGCATTTCCAAGTCTAATTCTGTCACTAAATCCATACCGGTGACCCAGCGCCTAAATACTAGGCCTCAAATTTAATTCCCTCTAAATCTCTCGTTACCCACCGCTGTACTGTTGTTGCTGGGCAAGATATTTAGTGTCCGTCAAAGCACATTTTTTGTTCTGGGTTGAAGTACAATTCCCAATTTAGCAATTTCATAATTTAGTGGTTTCTGCTATATCAGAGCTATTTGAAATCTATCCCTAAAAGGGTATATAATATTGAAGGTGCACATAGGGTCATTCAGAATAACTTCACACACACCCGCTACTGTGTATTTCCAAGTCTAATTCTGTCACTAAATCCATACCGGTGACCCAGCGCCTAAATACTAGGCCTCAAATTTAATTCCCTCTAAATCTCTCGTTACCCACCGTTGTACTGTTGTTGCTGGGCAAGATATTTAGTGTCCGTCAAAGCACATTTTTTGTTCTGGGTTGAAGTACAATTCCCAATTTAGCAATTTCATAATTTAGTGGTTTCTGCTATATCAGAGCTATTTGAAATCTATCCCTAAAAGGGTATATAATATTCAAGGTGCACATTGGGTCATTCAGAATAACTTCACACACACACGCTTCTGTGCATTTCCAAGTCTAATTCTGTCACTAAATCCATACCGGTCACCCAGCGCCTAAATACTAGGCCTCAAATTTATATCCCGCTGAATTTGAATACAATACATTGGGCCAAATAATATATTTGTTGTTGTGGTGAACCATAACAATGAGAAAAACATCTAGTAAGGGACGCGGACGTGGACATGGTCGTGGTGGTGTTAGTGGACCCTCTGGTGCTGGGAGAGGACGTGGCCGTTCTGCCACATCCACACGTCCTAGTGTACCAACTACCTCAGGTCCCAGTAGCCGCCAGAATTTACAGCGATATATGGTGGGGCCCAATGCCGTTCTAAGGATGGTAAGGCCTGAGCAGGTACAGGCATTAGTCAATTGGGTGGCCGACAGTGGATCCAGCACGTTCACATTATCTCCCACCCAGTCTTCTGCAGAAAGCGCACAGATGGCGCCTGAAAACCAACCCCATCAGTCTGTCACATCACCCCCATGCATACCAGGGAAACTGTCTCAGCCTCAAGTTATGCAGCAGTCTCTTATGCTGTTTGAAGACTCCGCTGGCAGGGTTTCCCAAGGGCATCCACCTAGCCCTTCCCCAGCGGTGAAAGACATAGAATGCACTGACGCACAACCACTTATGTTTCCTGATGATGAGGACATGGGAATACCACCTCAGCATGTCTCTGATGATGACGAAACACAGGTGCCAACTGCTGCGTCTTTCTGCAGTGTGCAGACTGAACAGGAGGTCAGGGATCAAGACTGGGTGGAAGACGATGCAGGGGACGATGAGGTCCTAGACCCCACATGGAATGAAGGTCGTGCCACTGACTTTCACAGTTCGGAGGAAGAGGCAGTGGTGAGACCGAGCCAACAGCGTAGCAAAAGAGGGAGCAGTGGGCAAAAGCAGAACACCCGCCGCCAAGAGACTCCGCCTGCTACTGACCGCCGCCATCTGGGACCGAGCACCCCAAAGGCAGCTTCAAGGAGTTCCCTGGCATGGCACTTCTTCAAACAATGTGCTGACGACAAGACCCGAGTGGTTTGCACGCTGTGCCATCAGAGCCTGAAGCGAGGCATTAACGTTCTGAACCTGAGCACAACCTGCATGACCAGGCACCTGCATGCAAAGCATGAACTGCAGTGGAGTAAACACCTTAAAACCAAGGAAGTCACTCAGGCTCCCCCTGCTACCTCTTCTGCTGCTGCCGCCTCGGCCTATTCTGCTGCTGCCGCCTCGGCCTCTTCCTCCGCCTCTGGAGGAACGTTGGCACCTGCCGCCCAGCAAACAGGGGATGTACCACCAACACCACCACCACCACCTCCGTCACCAAGCGTCTCAACCATGTCACACGCCAGCGTTCAGCTCTCCATCTCACAAACATTTGATAGAAAGCGTAAATTCCCACCTAGCCACCCTCGATCCCTGGCCCTGAATGCCAGCATTTCTAAACTACTGGCCTATGAAATGCTGTCATTTAGGCTGGTGGACACAGACAGCTTCAAACAGCTCATGTCGCTTGCTGTCCCACAGTATGTTGTTCCCAGCCGGCACTACTTCTCCAAGAGAGCCGTGCCTTCCCTGCACAACCAAGTATCCGATAAAATCAAGTGTGCACTGCGCAACGCCATCTGTAGCAAGGTCCACCTAACCACAGATACGTGGACCAGTAAGCACGGCCAGGGACGCTATATCTCCCTAACTGCACACTGGGTAAATGTAGTGGCAGCTGGGCCCCAGGCGGAGAGCTGTTTGGCGCACGTCCTTCCGCCGCCAAGGATCGCAGGGCAACATTCTTTGCCTCCTGTTGCCACCTCCTCCTTCTCGGCTTCCTCCTCCTCTTCTTCCACCTGCTCATCCAGTCAGCCACACACCTTCACCACCAACTTCAGCACAGCCCGGGGTAAACGTCAGCAGGCCATTCTGAAACTCATATGTTTGGGGGACAGGCCCCACACCGCACAGGAGTTGTGGCGGGGTATAGAACAACAGACCGACGAGTGGTTGCTGCCGGTGAGCCTCAAGCCCGGCCTGGTGGTGTGTGATAATGGGCGAAATCTCGTTGCAGCTCTGGGACTAGCCAATTTGACGCACATCCCTTGCTTGGCGCATGTGCTGAATTTGGTGGTGCAGAAGTTCATTCACAACTACCCCGACATGTCAGAGCTGCTGCATAAAGTGCGGGCCGTCTGTTCGCGCTTCCGGCGTTCACATCCTGCTGCTGCTCGCCTGTCTGCGCTACAGCGTAACTTCGGCCTTCCCGCTCACCGCCTCATATGCGACGTGCCCACCAGGTGGAACTCCACCTTGCACATGCTGGACAGACTGTGCGAGCAGCAGCAGGCCATAGTGGAGTTTCAGCTGCAGCACGCACGGGTCAGTCGCACTACAGAACAGCACCACTTCACCACCAATGACTGGGCCTCCATGCGAGACCTGTGTGCCCTGTTGCGCTGTTTCGAGTACTCCACCAACATGGCCAGTGGCGATGACACCGTTATCAGCGTTACAATACCACTTCTATGTCTCCTTGAGAAAACACTTAGGGCGATGATGGAAGAGGAGGTGGCCCAGGAGGAGGAGGAGGAGGAGGAGGAAGAGGGGTCATTTTTAGCACTTTCAGGCCAGTCTCTTCGAAGTGACTCAGAGGGAGGTTTTTGGCAACAGCAGAGGCCAGGTACAAATGTGGCCAGCCAGGGCCCACTACTGGAGGACGAGGAGGACGAGGATGAGGAGGAGGTGGAGGAGGATGAGGATGAAGCATGGTCACAGCGGGGTGGCACCCAACGCAGCTCGGGTCCATCACTGGTGCGTGGCTGGGGGGAAAGGCAGGACGATGACGATACGCCTCCCACAGAGGACAGCTTGTCCTTATCCCTGGGCAGCCTGGCACACATGAGCGACTACATGCTGCAGTGCCTGCGCAACGACAGCAGAGTTGCCCACATTTTAACCTGTGCGGACTACTGGGTTGCCACCCTGCTGGATCCACGCTACAAAGACAATGTGCCCACCTTACTTCCTGCACTGGAGCGTGATAGGAAGATGCGCGAGTACAAGCGCACGTTGGTAGACACGCTACTGAGAGCATTCCCAAATGTCACAGGGGAACAAGTGGAAGCCCAAGGCCAAGGCAGAGGAGGAGCAAGAGGTCGCCAAGGCAGCTGTGTCACGGCCAGCTCCTCTGAGGGCAGGGTTAGCATGGCAGAGATGTGGAAAACTTTTGTCAACACGCCACAGCTAACTGCACCACCACCTGATACGCAACGTGTTAGCAGGAGGCAACATTTCACTAACATGGTGGAACAGTACGTGTGCACACCCCTCCACGTACTGACTGATGGTTCGGCCCCATTCAACTTCTGGGTCTCTAAATTGTCCACGTGGCCAGAGCTAGCCTTTTATGCCTTGGAGGTGCTGGCCTGCCCGGCAGCCAGCGTTTTGTCTGAACGTGTATTCAGCACGGCAGGGGGCGTCATTACAGACAAACGCAGCCGCCTGTCTACAGCCAATGTGGACAAGCTGACGTTCATAAAAATGAACCAGGCATGGATCCCACAGGACCTGTCCGTCCCTTGTCCAGATTAGACATTAACTACCTCCCCATAACCATATATTATTGGACTCCAGGGCACTTCCTCATTCAATCCTATTTTTATTTTCATTTTACCATTATATTGCGAGGCTACCCAAAGTTGAATGAACCTCTCCTCTGCCTGTGTGCTAGGCCTAAATATATGCCAATGGACTGTTGCAGTGGTGGGTGACGTGAAGCCTGATTCTCTGCTATGACATGCAGACTGATTCTCTGCTGACATGAAGCCAGATTGCTCTGTTACGGGACCTCTCTCCTCTGCCTGGGTGCTGGGCCTAAATTTATGACAATTGACTCTTACAGTGGTGGGTGACGTGAAGCCTGATTCTCTGCTATGATATGAAGACTGATTCTCTGCTGACATGAAGCCAGATTCTCTGTTACGGGACCTCTCTCCTCTGCCTGGGTGCTGGGCCTAAATTTATGACAATGGACTGTTGCAGTGGTGGCTGACGTGAAGCCTGATTCTCTGCTATGACATGCAGACTGATTCTCTGCTGTCATGAAGCCAGATTGTCTGTTACGGGACCTCTCTGCTCTGCCTGTGTGCTAGGCCTAAATATATGACAATGGACTGTTGCAGTGGTGGCTGACGTGAAGCCTCATTCTCTGCTATGACATGCAGACTGATTCTCTGCTGTCATGAAGCCAGATTGTCTGTTACGGGACCTCTCTGCTCTGCCTGTGTGCTAGGCCTAAATATATGCCAATGGACTGTTGCAGTGGTGGCTGACGTGAAGCCTCATTCTCTGCTATGACATGCAGACTGATTCTCTGCTGACATGAAGCCAGATTGTCTGTTACGGGACCTCTCTGCTCTGCCTGTGTGCTAGGCCTAAATATATGCCAATGGACTGTTGCAGTGGTGGGTGACGTGAAGCCTCATTCTCTGCTATGACATGCAGACTGATTCTCTGCTGACATGAAGCCAGATTGTCTGTTACGGGACCTCTCTGCTCTGCCTGTGTGCTAGGCCTAAATATATGCCAATGGACTGTTGCAGTGGTGGGTGACGTGAAGCCTCATTCTCTGCTATGACATGCAGACTGATTCTCTGCTGACATGAAGCCAGATTGTCTGTTACGGGACCTCTCTGCTCTGCCTGTGTGCTAGGCCTAAATATATGCCAATGGACTGTTGCAGTGGTGGGTGACGTGAAGCCTCATTCTCTGCTATGACATGCAGACTGATTCTCTGCTGACATGAAGCCAGATTGTCTGTTACGGGACCTCTCTGCTCTGCCTGTGTGCTAGGCCTAAATATATGCCAATGGACTGTTGCAGTGGTGGGTGACGTGAAGCCTCATTCTCTGCTATGACATGCAGACTGATTCTCTGCTGACATGAAGCCAGATCCTCTGTTACGGGAGCTCTCTCCTCTGCCTGGGTGCTGGGCCTAAATTTATGACAATTGACTGTTGCAGTGGTGGGTGACGTGAAGCCTGATTCTCTGCTATGATATGAAGACTGATTCTCTGCTGACATGAAGCCAGATTGTCTGTTACGGGACCTTTCTCCTCTGCCTGGGTTCTGGGCCTAAATTTATGAAAATTGACTCTTACAGTGGTGGGTGACGTGAAGCCTGATTCTCTGCTATGATATGAAGACTGATTCTCTGCTGACATGAAGCCAGATTCTCTGTTACGGGACCTCTCTCCTCTGCCTGGGTGCTGGGTAGTGTTGAGCGCGAATATTCGAAAAGCAAATTTTTTTCGCGAATATCGCAACTTCGCGATTTCGCGAATATTTCGAATATAGTGCTATATATTCGTAAAAACGAATATTCGTTTTTTGTTTCCCCCCCCCCCCCCACAAAATTACAGTACACATATAATTGATTGTTTCCCAAAGGTCCAACAGCTCAGATCTTACTCACATTGCCTAGAAAGTGATTGAGGCGCGAATCTTCGTAAGGCGATTTTATTAGCGCACATGCGAATATCGGCACGTCCCAGAACAGAGGCAAAGGGCTTTGCATTCATACATTAGTGAATTGAGTTGCGAATCTTCGTAAGGCGATTTTATTAGCGCACATGCGAATATCTACACTTGTCCCAGAACAGAGGCAAAGGGCTTTGCATTCATACATTAGTGATTGAATTGAGCTGCGAATCTTCGTAAGGCGATTTTATTAACGCAAATGCAAATATCTACACTTGTCCCCAGAACAGAGAGGCAAAGGCCTGTGCATTCATATAGTATAGCACCATATTCGCGAATACGTAGAACTTCGTAAAAGTCGATTTACGAATATTCGTATTTTTTATTTTACTTTCCACCTTACAGATTACATTGATCTGTACTCTGTCAACTACTGTCATCACCCCCCACTGTATCTCGATTGATTCCCAAAAGTCTCACATTCCCTAGAAAGTGATTGAGGTGCGAATCTTCGTAAGGCGATTTTATTAGCGCACATGCGAATATCTACACTTGTCCCAGAACAGAGGCAAAGGGCATTGCATTCATACATTAGTGATTGAATTGAGTTGCGAATCTTCGTAAGGCGATTTCATTAGCGCACATGTGAATTTTGCATAGCATATGTATTATGCGATAATTCGAATTATCGCATATGCGAAATAATAACGAATTTGAATAATCGCGAATATTTTACGAATATTCTTTCGAATATTCACAAAATTTCGCGAATTCGAATATGGGACATGCCGCTCAACACTAGTGCTGGGCCTAAATTTATGACAATGGACTGTTGCAGTGGTGGGTGACGTGAAGCCTGATTCTCTGCTATGACATGCAGACTGATTCTCTGCTGACATGAAGCCAGATTGTCTGTTACGGGACCTCTCTCCTCTGCCTGGGTGCTGGGCCTAAATATATGCCAATGGACTGTTGCAGTGGTGGCTGACGTGAAGCCTCATTCTCTGCTATGACATGCAGACTAATTCTCTGCTGACATGAAGACAGATTCTCTGTTACGGGACCTCTCTCCTCTGCCTGGGTGCCGGGGCCTAAATATCTGAGAATGGACTGTTCCAGTGGTGGCTGACGTGAAGCCTCATTCTCTGCTATGACATGCAGACTAATTCTCTGCTGACATGAAGACAGATTCTCTGTTACGGGACCTCCCTCCTCTGCCTGGGTGCTGGGCCTAAATATATGCCAATGGACTGTTGCAGTGGTGGCTGACGTGAAGCCTCATTCTCTGCTATGACATGCAGACTAATTCTCTGCTGACATGAAGACAGATTCTCTGTTACGGGACCTCCCTCCTCTGCCTGGGTGCTGGGCCTAAATATATGCCAATGGACTGTTGCAGTGGTGGCTGACGTGAAGCCTCATTCTCTGCTATGACATGCAGACTGATTCTCTGCTGACATGAAGCCAGATTCTCTGTTACGGGACCTCTCTCCTCTGCCTGTGTGTGTGCTGGGCCTAAATATATGCCAATGGACTGTTGCAGTGGTGGCTGACGTGAAGCCTCATTCTCTGCTATGACATGCAGACTGATTCTCTGCTGACATGAAGCCAGATTCTCTGTTACGGGACCTCTCTCCTCTGCCTGTGTGTGTGCTGGGCCTAAATATATGCCAATGGACTGTTGCAGTGGTGGCTGACGTGAAGCCTCATTCTCTGCTATGACATGCAGACTAATTCTCTGCTGACATGAAGACAGATTCTCTGTTACGGGACCTCCCTCCTCTGCCTGGGTGCTGGGCCTAAATATATGCCAATGGACTGTTGCAGTGGTGGCTGACGTGAAGCCTCATTCTCTGCTATGACATGCAGACTGATTCTCTGCTGACATGAAGCCAGATTCTCTGTTACGGGACCTCTCTCCTCTGCCTGTGTGTGTGCTGGGCCTAAATATATGCCAATGGACTGTTGCAGTGGTGGCTGACGTGAAGCCTCATTCTCTGCTATGACATGCAGACTGATTCTCTGCTGACATGAAGCCAGATTCTCTGTTACGGGACCTCTCTCCTCTGCCTGTGTGTGTGCTGGGCCTAAATATATGCCAATGGACTGTTGCAGTGGTGGCTGACGTGAAGCCTCATTCTCTGCTATGACATGCAGACTAATTCTCTGCTGACATGAAGACAGATTCTCTGTTACGGGACCTCCCTCCTCTGCCTGGGTGCTGGGCCTAAATATATGCCAATGGACTGTTGCAGTGGTGGCTGACGTGAAGCCTCATTCTCTGCTATGACATGCAGACTAATTCTCTGCTGACATGAAGACAGATTCTCTGTTACGGGACCTCTCTCCTCTGCCTGGGTGCCGGGGCCTAAATATCTGAGAATGGACTGTTCCAGTGGTGGGTGACGGGAAGCCAGATTCTCTGCTATGGAACCTCTCTCCAATTGATTTTGGTTAATTTTTATTTATTTAATTTTTATTTTAATTCATTTCCCTATCCACATTTGTTTGCAGGGGATTTACCTACATGTTGCTGCCTTTTGCAGCCCTCTAGCTCTTTCCTGGGCTGTTTTACAGCCTTTTTAGTGCCGAAAAGTTCGGGTCCCCATTGACTTCAATGGGGTTCGGGTTCGGGACGAAGTTCGGATCGGGTTCGGATCCCGAACCCGAACATTTCCGGGATGTTCGGCCGAACTTCTCGAACCCGAACATCCAGGTGTTCGCTCAACTCTACTGGCACATACTATAAGGGGCATTTTTTGTACAGTCACACATTTTAAGGGGACATTTTTGTACAGGCACATATTATTTAAGTATTTTTTTTAAGTATTTTTTGTATTGGCGCACATTATATGGAGGGAATTTTTTGTAGTGGAACACATTGTAAGGGGTATTTTTTGTACTAGCACATTTATAAGGTGGTATTTTTGTACTGGTGCACATTACAAGGGGGAATTTATTTGTTGGCACACATTACAAGTCAGGATTTTTTTGTACTGGCAGATATTATAAGAGGGAATTTTTTTGTACTGGCACATATTATAAGGAGCCATTTTTTTGTACTGGCACATATTATAAGGAGCCATTTTTTGTAATGACAAAAGGGACAAGTAGGGACAATGGCAGGGCTGTGGGCAATGAATGTTTCCATTGTGGAAGTGCTCATCTCTCTATACTCAAATGTATACAAATGAATGCTGCGGCTGGGGCAAGGGAAACGCATAGGAAACGCTCATTGCGGTCTCCCTGCCCTGCTGTTCCCTCTGATAGGCCAGTACAGTTGGCGCAATTACGCAAATTTTTGTACTGAAGGGAGGATTTTTTGCACTTGCAAGTGTTATAAGGGGGTATTTTTTGTACTTGCACAAATTAATACTACTAGATTTATTGCTATTGGGAGACATTATGGTGGGCTTTATTACTAACATGGGCACTATGTGGGCATTATTACTTCTGCGGCACAATGGGGGCATTATTACATTATTACTTTTGGAGACACTGTTAACACTAAGTACACTCTGGCAGAGAATTATAACTTTTAGTGGGATGTTTGGGTGCACTATTACTGTTGGGAGACCTGGCACAGTTTCAGCTTAGCACAATATTTATTTATTTTTTTGAAGGGGACACTATGTTTACGACACTATTAGTGTCAGTGTCACTAATTGCTGGGAGAAGTTATTTTTTAGGGCAGTGTGTGTCAATAATTGAAGAAGGGGGCACTATCTGTGTGGTAATAGACCTTTCAGAGGGATTATCTGCTTCTGCATAGTATTGGGGGGCATAGTGAGCACAGTATTGGGGGTGGTAGGATGGGGTGTTCAGAACTAATGTGAAACTCTGCAGAGACAAGAGATGGCAAAAAAATCATCATGGTGGTCTGGCCTGAATGGAGAAGATAGTAACCTAGAAACATAGTATATAAGGCCGAAAAAAGACATTTGTCCATCCAGTTCGGCCTGTCATCCTGCAAGTTGATCCAGAGGAAGGCAAATAAAACCTGTGAGGTAGAAGCCAATTTTCCCCACTTAAGGGGAAAAAAATTCCTTCCCAACTCCAATCAGGCAATCAGAATAACTCCCTGGATCAAAGACCCCTCTCTAGTAGCTATAGCCTGTAATATTATTACGCTCCAGAAATACATCCAGGCCCCTCTTGAATTCCTTTATTGTACTCACCATCACCACCTCCTCAGGCAGAGATTTCCATAGTCTCACTGCTCTTACCGTAAAGAATCCTCTTCTATGTCTGTGTCCAAACCTTCTTCCTCTAGACGCAGAGGATGTCCCCTCGTCACAATCACAGTCCTGGGGATAAATAGATGATGGGAGAGATCTCTGTACTGCCCCCTGATATATTTATACATAGTAATTAGATCTCCCCTCAGTCGTCTTTTTTCTAAAGTGAATAATCCTAATGTTGATAATCTTTCAGGGTACTGTAGTCCCCTGTAGTCCCCTGTCACTCCTGATTAGCCTGTCTGCCCCATAGGCTGATTTTAATTATTTTCAGTATAAAGCTGTAGCCTGCTCTCACTACATTCATTGGAAGCTGTCTAGCACCAGGAAGGGTACAGAGTGGGCTCAGCATGCATGTTGGTACCTGCATCCCTTGTAATGGAGGCCATTTTGGCACAAAAAATGGAAAAAGGCAGAGTGGATCCAACATGCATGTGGGTCCAACACTCCCTGAATTTTATGGCGGTCATTATGGCACATAACAGGTAGTATTTAGTGTTAGGACCCGTCTAACAGAGATCACCTTAACGTTCAGCAGACGGGCTTAGATGGTTTTGTACAAAATGCATTGTCCAAGCATCTCGCTTTTATAAATAAGTGTAGTATTAGCACCATAATTTTTGTAAGCATTGTTGTACCTTGTCTGATTTGCAGAGTGCTGCTGCATTGTCTCTTTTTTTTCCTCTAGGTCTTTGCCATGGCAGCGTGCACCTGCGCACTAGGAGGTGCTGACTAACACCCTTTTTTTTTGCAGATTTACAATGCTGGAGATGTGGCACTCCAGCGAGTCATGCACTCCTGATTAGCCTGTCTGCCCCATAGGCTGATTTTAATTATTTTCAGTATAAAGCTGTAGCCTGCTCTCACTACATTCATTGGAAGCTGTCTAGCACCAGGAAGGGTACAGAGTGGGCTCAGCATGCATGTTGGTACCTGCATCCCTTGTAATGGAGGCCATTTTGGCACAAAAAATGGAAAAAGGCAGAGTGGATCCAACATGCATGTGGGTCCAACACTCCCTGAATTTTATGGCGGTCATTATGGCGCATAGCAGGTAGTATTTAGTGTTAGGACCCGTCTAACAGAGATCGCCTTGACGTTCGGCAGACGGGCTTAGATGGTTTTGTACAAAATGCATTGTCCAAGCATCTCGCTTTTATAAATAAGCGTAGTATTAGCACCATAATTTTTGTAAGCATTGTTGTACTTTGTCTGATTTGCAGAGTGCTGCTGCATTGTCTCTTTTTTTCCTCTAGGTCTTTGCCATGGCAGCGTGCACCTGCGCACTGGGAGGTGCTGACTAACCCCCTTTTTTTTGCAGGTGGGGGAAACTCCCCACCGTACAATGATGAATGGTGGGATATGCCACTAGGCCTGGATACCAGGATAAGGGGAGCAGGTCACCTCCTAACGCCACCCTTATCCTATCCCTGACCTCCTAACTGTATGAGCCGGCCTTGAGGTTAGGGGGGGATCATACTCCGGAACCTCGGGCCCTACTAACCTTGGAGATCCCTGAAAATAATGTCAGGGCTAGGAGACGACCGGTTCATCCCCTAGACCAGTGATGGCTAACCTTGGCACTCCAGCTGTGGTGAAACTACAACTCCTAAGATGCCCCCCTTGCTTGGTTGCTCTCGGAACTCTATAGAAATAAATGGAGCATGCTGGGAGTCGTAGTTTCACCACAGCTGGAGTGCCAAGGTTAGCCATCACTGCCCTAGAACATTACCACAACTGTAGGAATCCCCATTGAAACACAAACAGAAAAGATAGTGAGAAACCAAGAGGGTCGACAGGTAAGAACCCAGAGACAGGAATCCCACCTGGATAACAAGCTCTGGGACACATAGCACTTACCTGCTGCAGCAACGGGAAGAAAGACGCTCACTACCTAGACTTGTGGTTCAACCCTCCGGGAAACCATGGCGCCTACTGCCACAGGCTGGTGGTCAACGCTGTTCCCCCTCCGAGGAACACAGAAGGCCCCTCACAGGAGGCACAACACCCAGGGAAACACCTTGTATACATGCCAGACATAAAACACCAACTGACCAGACATGTAACAACAGCAAGATGAGAGACCACAACCTGAACATAAACCCACACTAAACAACTACACAAGTAAGGTAGGGGAACAACAAGAAGGATAGAATGGGAAGACAAACTATGTTCAACAAGGTGGCCCTCAAGCTGGACAGATGGAAAGGTCCAGGATGGCAGCATAACTCCAGCTCCACCAGAAGCTGAAGTCAACTCTGACCTCAGGCTCCAAACACCAGTACTATAAGAGCCAAGAGGCCACACGCAGCACCACCTTGCTCACACCTTAACCCCATACACACCAGAAATGGGAAGGGAACCAGACTTAACCACTTAAGGACCACAGGTTTATACCCCCCTAGTGACCAGGCCCTTTTTTACAAATCGGCACTCCACAACTTTAGCGGTTTATTGCTCGGTCATGCAACTTACCACCCAAATTAATTTTACCTCCTTTTCTTCTCACTAATAGAGCTTTCATTTGGTGGTATTTCATTGCTGTTGACATTTTTACTTTTTTTGTTATTAATCAAAATTTAACGATTTTTTTGCAAAAAAATGACATTTTTCACTTTCAGTTGTAAAATTTTGCAAAAAAAAACGACATCCATATATAAATTTTTTGCAAAATTTATTGTTCTACATGTCTTTGATTTAAAAAAAATGTTTGGGTAAAAAAAAAAAATGGTTTGGGTAAAAGTTATAGCGTTTACAAACTATGGTACAAAAATGTGAATTTCCGCTTTTTGAAGCAGCTCTGACTTTCTGAGCACCTGTCATGTTTCCTGAGGTTCTACAATGCCCAGACAGTAGAAAAACCCCACAAATGACCCCATTTCAGAAAGTAGACACCCTAAGGTATTCACTGATGGGCATAGTGAGTTCATAGAACTTTTTATTTTTTGTCACAAGTTAGCGGAAAATGATGATTTATTTTTATTTTTATTTTTTTCTTACAAAGTCTCATATTCCACTAACTTGTGACAAAAAATAAAAACTTCCATGAACTCACTATGCCCATCACGAAATACCTTGGGGTGTCTTCTTTCCAAAATGGGGTCACTTGTGGGGTAGTTATACTGCCCTGGCAATTTAGGGGCCCAAATGTGTGAGAAGTACTTTGCAATCAAAATGTGTAAAAAATGGCCTGTGAAATCCGAAAGGTGCACTTTGGAATGTGTGCCCCTTTGCCCACCTAGGCGGCAAAAAAGTGACACACATCTGGTATCGCCGTACTCAGGAGAAGTTGGGGAATGTGTTTTGGGGGGTCATTTTACATATACCCATGCTGGGTGAGAGAAATATCTTGGCAAAAGACAACTTTTCCCATTTTTTTATACAAA
Organism: Bufo gargarizans; assembly: GCF_014858855.1. Lineage (NCBI taxonomy): Eukaryota > Metazoa > Chordata > Amphibia > Anura > Bufonidae > Bufo > Bufo gargarizans. The sequence continues at coordinate 513,972,638 of NC_058080.1, forward strand.
GTTGGCATTTGACCAAGATATTTCTCTCACCCAGCATGGGTATATGTAAAATGACACCCCAAAACACATTCCCCAACTTCTCCTGAGTACGGCGATACCAGATGTGTGACACTTTTTTGCAGCCTAGATGCGCAAAGGGGCCCAAATTCCTTTTAGGAGGGCATTTTTAGACATTTGGATCCCAGACTTCTTCTCACGGTTTCAGGCCCCTAAAATGCCAGGGCAGTATAAATACCCCACATGTGACCCCATTTTGGAAAGAAGACACCCCAAGGTATTCAATGAGGGGCATGGCGAGTTCATCAAAATTTTTTTTTTGGGCACAAGTTAGCGGAAATTATTATTATTTTTTTTTTCTCAAAGTCTCCCTTTCCGCTAACTTGGGACAAAAATGTCAATCTTTTATGGACTCAATATGCCCCTCACGGAATACCTTGGGGTGTCTTCTTTCCGAAATGGGGTCACATGTGGGGTATTTATACTGCCCTGGCTTTTTAGGGGCCCTAAAGCGTGAGAAGAAGTCTGGAATATAAATGTCTAAAAAATGTTACGCATTTGGATTCCGTGAGGGGGTATGGTGAGTTCATGTGAGATTTTATTTTTTGACACAAGTTAGTGGAATATGAGACTTTGTAAGAAAAAACAAACAAAAAAATATATATATTTCCGCTAACTTGGGCCAAAAAAATGTCTGAATGGAGCCTTACAGGGGGGCGATCAATGACAGGGGGGTGATCAGGGAGTGTATATGGGGTGATCACCCCCCTGTCACTGATCACCCCTCTGTCATTGATCACCCCCCTGTAAGGCTCCATTCAGACGTCCATATGTTTTTTACGGATCCACGGATACATAGATCGGGACCGCAAAACACATACGGACGTCTGAATGGAGCCTTACATGGGGGTGATCAATGACAGGGGGTGATCAGGGAGTGTATATGAGGTGATCACCCCCCTGTCACTGATCACCCCCCTGTAAGGCTCCATTCAGACGTCCGTATGCGTTTTGCGGATCCGATCCATGGATGCGTGAATCCGTAAAACACATTCAGACGTCCGTATGCGTTTTGCGGATCCGATCCATGGATGCGTGGATCCGTAAAACACATGCAGACGTCTGAATGGAGCCTTACACGGGGGTGATCATCCCATATAGACTCCCTGATCACCCCCCTGTAAGGCTCCATTCAGACGTCCGTATGCGTTTTACGGTTCCGATCTATGGATGCGTGGATCCGTAAAACACATGCAGACATCTGAATGGAGCCTTACAGGGGGGTGATCAATGACAGGGGGGTGATCAATGACAGGGTGGTGATCAGGAAGTCTATATGGGGTGATCACCCCCCTGTCACTGATCACCCCTCTGTAAGGCTCCATTCAGATGTCCGTATGTGTTTTGCGGATCCGATTCATAGATGCGTGGATCCGTAAAACACATACGGACATCTGAATGGAGCCTTACAGGGGGGTGATCAATGACAGGGGGGTGATCAGGGAGTGTATATGGGTGATCACCCCCTGCATTGATCACCCCCTGTAAGGCTCCATTCAGACGTCCGCATGTGTTTTGCGGATCCGATCCATGTATCCATGAATCCGTAAAAATCATGCGGACGTCTGAATGGAGCCTTACAGGGGGGTGATCAATGACAGGGGGGTGATCAATGACAGGGGGTGATCAGGGAGTGTATATGGGTGATCACCCGCCTGTCATTGATCACCCCCCCGTAAGGCTCCATTTAGACGTCCGTATGCGTTTTGCGGATCCGATCCATGTATCCGTGGATCCGTAAAAATCATACGGACAGTCTGAACGGAGCCTGACAGGGGGGTGATCAATGACAGGGCGGTGATCAATGACAGGGGGGTGATCAGGGAGTTTATATGGGGTGATTATGGGTGATCAGGGGTTTATAAGGGGTTAATAAGTGACGGGGGGGGGGGGTGTAGTGTAGTGTGGTGTTTGGTGCGACTGTACTGACCTACCTGAGTCCTCTGGTGGTCGATCCTAACAAAAGGGACCACCAGAGGACCAGGTAGCAGGTATATTAGACGCTGTTATCAAAACAGCGTCTAATATACCTGTTAGGGGGTTAAAAATATCACATCTCCAGCCTGCCAGCGAGCGATCGCCGCTGGCAGGCTGGAGATCCATTCGCTTACCTTCCGTTCCTGTGAGCGCGCGCCTGCGTGCGCGCGTTCACAGGAAATCTCGGCTCACGCGAGATGACGCCAATTGCCGTTAGCGTAGCCTGGGAGAGCCGCCGCAATGACGCCTTTCGGCGTTAGCGCGGCGCCAAGTGGTTAAAGGGAAAGTGTCAAAACATGCTACAAACTACACGGTCCACTACCACCAGACTATGACACAGCCGTGACATCCCCCCATTCCAGTTATTACTTTAGTTGCCCTCCTCTGAACCCTCTCCAGCTCTGCTATGTCTGTAGCAGTATACTGTCCTCTTCCGTGTCAATTACTTTACACAGTTTAGTGTCATCTGTAAAAATTTATATTTCACTGTGCAAGCCTTCTACAAGATCATTAATAAATATATTGAAGAGAATAGGGCCCAGTACTGACCCCTGAGGTACTCCGCTAGTGACAGTGACCCAATTTGAGTGTGTACCACTAATAACCACCCTCTATTTTCTATCACTCAGCCAGGTACTTACCCAGATACAGACGTTTTCTCCCAGTCCATGCATTCTCATTTTATATACTAACCTTTTTACTAACCTTTTATGCGGTACAGTGTCACATGCTTTGGAGAAGTCCAGATATATACATCCATTGATTCACCACTCTCAAGTCTAGAACTTACCTCCTCATAGAAACTGATTAAATTAGTTTGACATGACCGATCCCTCATGAAGCCATGCTGATATGGCGTTATTTGCTTATTTGAGGTACTCCAAGATAGCATCTCTTAGAAAACCTTCAGACAGTTTACACACAACAGATGTTAAACTTACAAGCCTATAGTTTCCGGGCTCTGTTTTTGGCGTAACTAGAAGTTCTAAGTGCGCTGTAGTCTCACACATGCACTGATGTTACTCAGGTCTGGGCCTGCGCAGTGTCCTGGCAGCAGCCTCAAGTAGTGTAATCACGCATGCGCCAGCTGATTGGCACCATATTTGCTATGTGCTAATGCTGTGGAACACTCCCTGTCAGTATAGAGTCCTTAAATATCAGAAATAAGGGACTGGCTATGACATTACTTAATTCTCTTAGGATACCGGGGTGTATGCCATCCGGTCCTGGCGATTAGTCTATTTTAATCTTTTTAAGACGCCACTGTACTTCTTCCTGGGTCAGACAGGGCACTTTGATGGGGAATTTACTTTTACATTCTGCATTTCATCTGACAGTTTATTTTCCTCAGTTAATACAGTAGAGAAAAAAATATTTAATAGCTTTGCTTTCTCCTCATCGCTCTCTGCAACTCTCCCCTCATCACTCTGTAGACGGCCGACACCTTCAGATTTATACTTTTTACCCTTTTAGGGTTAGTTTTTCTCTCTTTGGCAATTAATCTCTCGGTCTCTAGTTTGGCTGCTTTTATTTGTTTTTTACATATTCAATTTTTTTCTTTATAGTTTTTGAGTGCTTCGTCGCTACCCTCCTATTTTAGTGATTTCAATTATTTTTATTTTGTAATTTATTGCTTTCTTTACAGTTCTATTTATCCACATTTGTTTCTTCTTGTCCCTTAACCTTTTATTCCCATAAGGTATGTACTCACAATTAGAGTTTAGTATCCTTTTAAAAATATCCCATTTTGTGGCTGTATTTTTATTTTTGAGGACCCAGTTAGTTATGCCTATGGCCTCTCTTAGTTGGCTAAATTTGGCTTTTTTGAAGTTTGGTATTTTTGTTCCTCCCTGTAGAAACACTCTTTTGAATGATAATTGGAAGGTTATTACTTTATGGTCACTATTTCCCAGGTGTCCCCCAACCTGCACATCTGTTGTTCTGTCAGGTCTATTGGTTAATACTAAGTCCAGTGTGGCTGTCCCTCTAGTCGGGTCGTAAATCAGTTGGGAAAGGTAATTGTCTTTGGTTATTGCCAAGAACCTGTTTCCTTTATGAGATAAACAGGTTTCAGTTTCCCAGTCTATATCTTGGTAGTTGAAGTCCTCCATAATAACCACCTCATTATGATTTGCCGCCTCGTCTATCTCGTTTAGTATTCGATTTTCTGTGGACTCTGGTATATTAAAGTGGTTTATAATAAACTCCTATTAGTAATTTATTATTGTTTTTGCCTCCATGTATTTCTACCCACAGTCACTCCACATGTTTATGTATCTCACTTATATCTTCTTGGACTGTGGGCTTTAGACAGGACTTTACATAAAGGCAGACCCCTCCCTCTCTCCGGTTTTGACAATCCTTTCTAAACAGACTGTAACCCTGTACATTAACTGCCCAGTTATAGCTATCATCCAGCCACGTCTCAGTTATTCCCACTATGTCATAGTCCTCCTCACACATCACTAATTCTAGTTCCCTAGTTTTATTAGTCAGGCTTCTGGCATTAGTATACATACATTTAAGAGGTTTATGTATATTTTTACCCTACACCTTTCCTTCTGAACTGTTCTAGTCCCTCTTTCTATTCCTCCCCCAGTCCCATTACCTTGCCCCCGGTCTCTATATGCACTATCTTCCCATCCTATAACGTAATTACCCTTCCCTCCAGTCCCTAGTTTAAACACTCCTCCAACCTTCTAGCTATCTTTCTCAATACAGCTGCCCCTTCCCCATTGAAGTGCAGCCCATCCCTACGATAGAGCCTGTAGCTGACAGAGAAGTCGGCCCAGTTCTCCAGGAACCCAAACCCCTCCTTTCTACACCAGTTCCTGAGCCACTTGTTAACCTCCCTAATCTAAACTACCGCTGCCTTTCTTGTGTGGCTCGTGGTACAGGTAGAATTTTGGAAAATGCTACCTTTGAGGTCCTTGCCCTAAGCTCTTGACCTAAATCCCTAAAATCATTTTTAAGGACGCTCCTCCTGCCTCTAACTTTGGCATTGGTTCCGATGGGGACCATGACAGCTGGATCTTCTCCAGCCCCTCCCAGTAATCTGTGAATTCGATCCTCGATGTGTCGAACTCGAGCACCAGGAAGACAACACACCGTTTGACGATCACGGTCTTTGTGACAGATCGCCCTATCTGTACCCCTAATAATTGCGTCTCCCACTACCAGCACCTGCCTGGCCTGCCCTGCTCTCCTGGTCCCCTGCTTACTGGAGATGACATTCACCTGACTGGAAGAAGAAGGGTCCGGCTCCGGCAGTGCTCTCCCTGAACTGACATCCCCCTCATCTGCCAACCATGCAAACTTGTTGGGGTGTGTCAGATCAGGGCTAGCCTCCCTGGCACTCTTCCCTCTACTCCACTTTCTGTTACCCAGCTAGCTACCTCACTTTCCTGAGCTTCCTCGCTACCACCCTCCCCCACATCTACCACATAGAGTGCTTGCTTAGTGAGCAGCAAACTCTTCCAAATTGTCAACACTTCTCAGTGTTGAAATTCGCCCGTTTAGATACTTGATGTGCGATTCCAAATGGGCAATTTGCTCCCATTTTAAACAAAGATATGCCCCCTCAAACGGCTGTTCCAGGACTGCATACATTAGATATGATATGCATGGGCCTGCGTTGTCAATAATGGAACACATACTAAATAGGGATTACGCAAGAAAAGAGAAAAATACAATATAGTGCAGAGATAAGAATCTAACTTACTGTAGTCCCCTCCTAAAGTCCCTGAATCTGACACGTAATCTAAAGTCACACACTTAATACAAACACACACTTAAAAAATCCAACCAGCCTGCCTTTTTTCCCCTCTGGATTCAAAGGACTGAGCTGCCATTAAGACTAGCTTTTTAACTTCTCCTAATTGGATAGCCACGCCCTAAGATGATGAAAGAGAATGTCTACTACAGAGGAGTAGCTATGTGATGCTGTGTATTTTTTTTCATTTTTTTCCCCAGCAGTTCTTAATGTTATATTTGTATTAAAATTGGTAGTTAAAAGTTACCTTCTATCAGCAGGATAGGAAATAACTATTACATTGGGGAAGTCATACCACTGGGACACCCAACACTCCCGAGAAGGGGTAGTTGGTTGAGTATGCGCACTGCAACTCCATTCATCTCTATGAGAGTTCTAGAAATAGCAGACCGCTGTAGAGATGAATCGAGCGGTAGTTGGCATGCCTGACCTGCTGCTCCATTCATTTTGGGGAGCTGCGAGGGTTATGGTACACCCGTTCTTGTGATTGGGTGGATAGAGGATAACTTTTAATAACCACAACACCCTTTTAGTTTTGCTGAATTCATGCAATTTTTTTAGTAGATGTATACATATATATTTCCACTGCGCGGGGGGGGGGGGCTATAAAAGCAATTTAAGAGTTCTATAAAATTGCAGTGAATAATATTTTCTATTTTAGTTTCAGTAAATTGCTTTTCTGATGCTCTTAATAGTAAAATATTTATTTATTTATTTTCTTAGCCCTTTCATAGTCTATCCATGGCAGCAAAAGTGTCAGGCCTCATGCACATTACCCTATTTATCATCAGTGTGCCATGCATTTTTAAAGTGGATAGCACACTGACCTATACATTTTTTCGGAGATCATTTAACTGATATCACTTCCACATGTCTCCTTATAGACATGGATTTTGACTGCCCTTTTATTACATAAAAAAAAAACAACTGCCAGAATAAGTGCATTTTTTTCACCACCTGCGTATTTTGCTATATTTTTTCGGACATTTTTTGCACACCGTGTGTTTTACCACTAGTGTTTTCTTCATGGCAACTTTGCCCATAGAGGAGGTGATGTGAAACACGTGAAAAAACACTAAGAGCACCAGCATGCTGCATTTTTCAAAGAAGCCAGAAAGACAAAAAACACCCCCCGACATTACCCATAAGGTGGACGCCATACACATTAGATGGCAGGTGGAACTTGCCAAAATCATAACGTCTATGACCAGCTTTAGTCTACTTTGCCTCCCCTAAAGGCTACTTTCATACCATGTGTGGTCCAAGAAATGCGGTCCATTTGAAGCCCTCATTTGCTGAGTAGTGTTGAGCGTGAATATTCAAATAGCAAATTTTCATTGCTAACATCGGCACTAATCGCTAACATCGGAATATTTAGAATATAGCGCTATATATTCGGAATGACGAATATTCGGGTTTTTTGGGTTGTTTTTTAACACAGTACACATCATGTGATCATTCCTCCCTTCTTCTAGCTTGTGGGCCAATGAGAAGGCTTTTTCACAGCTTAGCAACATCCCCAGCAACCAATAGAAAAGTTGCCTACTCCTTACTTCATAAGAACCTCCCCAGCAGCTATTTTCTATTATTATTGCAGTTATGAAAGAGACAGCAGTGTCATTGCTGTGCTCTGTGCTTTGTGTTATTACATTAGACAGCTAACTTATATATATAATTAAGATAGTTAGGGGGAGATAGTCAGTGTAGGTTAGATTGATCTATAGTGTAGCTGATAGGTTCTGCTGTCCATACATACATGCTACAGACATTATGCTGTGATGTCACAAGTTGCACGTTTTGTGAAAAAATGTGCGCATCATTAATTGCCGAAAATTCGCAAGCGCAAATATATTGGAGCACTCTATCTGCATATAAAGCTATTCTAATGTTCTGCCGTGCCAACCATTTTCTCCAGTCTCAGGAAACTTATACCAGCTTGAAAAATGTAGCATAAGTGACCCCGAATATTACATTGCCGATTCTCGCAATCAAGAATATAATCTCGAATTTGCAAATATATGACGAATATTCTACAAAATATTGGTGAAATATCGCGAATTTGAATATTGCCCCTGCAGCTCATCACTATTGCTGAGCATGTGATCTAAGATGCAGTAAGTTTGGGTCAGATGATACACGGTTAGTCGAGAAAATGTGGGCATCACACCTACCACACTTCATAGACCACACATGGTGTGAAAGCGGCCTTAGTCATCTTGCCTTACTTACTATACAGTCATGGCCACAAGTGTTGGCACCCCTGAAATTTTTCCAGAAAATTAAGTATTTTAAGTATTGGAACAACACAAAAAACGGAAAAAAAATTACAAAATTATATAATTTAAAGCAAAACTCCAAACATAGGCCAGATAAATTTACTGGCAACCTCAACTTAATATTTGGTTGCACACCCTTTGGAAGAAATAACTGAAATCAAATGCTTTCTATATCAACAACTTTCTTACACCTCTCAACTGGAATTTTGGACCACTCTTCTTTTGCAAACTTCTCCAGATCTCTGATATTTGAAGGATGCCTTCTCCAAACAGCAATTTTAAGATCTCTCCACAGGTGTTCAATTGGATTTAAATCCAGACTCATTGCTGTCCATTTCAGAACTCTCCGCTTTGTTCCCATCCATTTCTGGGTGCTTCTTGAAGTATGTTTGGGTTCATTGTCCTGCTGCAAGACCCATGACCTAGGACGCAAACCCAGCTTTCTAATACTGGGCCCTACATTGCGACCCAAAATCCTTTGGTAATCTTCAGATTTCATGATGCCTTGCACACAGTCAAGGCTCCCAGTGCCAGAGGCAGCAAAACAACCCCAAAAACATCAATGAACCTCCACCATATTTCACTGTAGGTACTGTGTTCTTTTGTTTGTAGGCCTTATTCCTTTTTTAGTAAGCAGCAGAATAATGTGCGTTACCAAAAAGCTTGGTCTTGGTCTCACCTGTCCACAAGACGTTTTCCCAGAAGGATTTATGCTCACATTTTGACCAACTGCTGTCTAGCTTTTTTATGTCTGTGTCAGCAGTGGGGTCCTCCTGGGTCTCCTGCCATAGCGCTTCATTCCATTCAAATGTCGATAGTTCACACTGACACTGATGCTCCCTGAGCCTGCAGGACAGCTTGAATTTCTTTGGAACTTGATTGGGGCTGCTTATCCACCATCCGGACTATCCTGCGTTGCAACCTTTCATCAATTTTTATCTTCCATCCATGTCCAGAGAGATAAGCTACAGTGCCATCGGTTGTAAACTTCTTGATTTATGTTCCGCGCGATGGACAAAGGAACATCAAGATCTCTGGAGATAGACTTGTAACCTTGAGATTGTTGATATTTTTTCATAATTTTGGTTCTCTTCTCCTCTTTCTGTTCTCTATACTTAGTGTGGCACACATAGACACACAATGCAAATATTCAGTCACCTTTTCCCTTTTTATCTGGTTTCAGGTGTGATTTTTATATTGTCCACACATGTTACTTGCCACAGGTAAGTTTGAACGAGCATCACATGCTTGAAACAAAGTTGTTTACCCACAATTTTGAAAAGGTGGCAACAACTTTGTTCAGCCCATTTTTGTAGTTTTGAGTGAAAATATGTCCAGTTTGCCCTTTTTCTCATTTTTTTTGTGTTGTTCTAATACACACAAGGGAAATAAACATGTGTATAACAAAACATGGGAGAAATACTTCATTTTCTGAAAAAAAATTCAGGGGTACCTTGACTGGTAAGCTGCCTGTCCAGTTTGCAACCACTAGATGGCAGCATTGTAGTTGCAGTTTATGAACAAACCTGAATTCATCTAATTCAATTTAGTAAACATACTGCTGAAATAATCATGGAGTAGTAATAACAATCAATACTAATAACCATAGTAATCAAAGTAAAATCAGTTAATTTCCACCCCTTATTTGGTATGCTAACTAGATGTAAACTTAAATTTGCATAGGACCATTACTGTAAATGCACTGAACAGCGGTGATCATACAAAAGAAAAAGTTATGTATATTATGAATACTATGTATACTAGTGCCAGGATCTACAACATATTCTAGGTGGGAAAAAGCGCATTTGTAGAAATATAAAGACCTTGTCAGCTATTAACCCCTTAAGGACCCTGCCATATTTCACCTTAAAGACTAGGCAATTTTTTGCAAATCTGACATGTCATTTTATGTAGTGATAACTTTAAAAAGCTTTTACTTATCCAGGCCATTCTGAGATTGTTTTCTTGTCACATATTGTACTTCATGACAGTGGTAAAATTGAGTTAAAAAACGTATTTTTTTTATTTAAAAAAATACAAAATTTACCAAAAATCTGGAAAAATTTCCAAATTTCCAAATTTCTATTTCTCTACTTGTATAATACATAGTAATACCTCCAAAAATAGTTATTACTTTACATTCCCCATATGTCTACTTCATGTTTGTGAATGTCATTTTATTTTTTGGGGACGTTAGAAGGCTTAGAAGTTTATCTTGAAATTTTAAAATGTTTCAGAAAATTTCCAAAACCCACTTTTTAAGGATCAGTTCAGGTCTGAAGTCACTTTGATAATAGATACATAATAGAAAACACCCAAAAATGACCACATTTTAGAAACTACACCCCTCAAGGTATTAAAAAAATTTTTTTACTTTATTTTGGGAAAAAGACGCTTTATTTTAATTTTTTTTACTTGAAACTTTTAATTTTTCCACACCTCACCCTGTTATGCCTCTGCCTCTCCCCTCTGCCAATCCCTTCACTGGCTCCCCATTGCCCAGCGAATTCACTTCAAAATACTACCGTCCACAACCTGTCGCCTTCCTACATCTCTGAGCTACTTTCCCGATACATCCCCACACGCACTCTCCGATCCTCACAAGACCTCCTTCTCTCCTTTCCTCCTATCACCTCTTCCCACAATCGACTCCAAGATTTCTCCCGTGCATCCCCCACACTCTGGAACTCGCTACCCCAACATATCAGACTCTCACCTACAGTGAAATCCTTCAAAAGAAACCTAAAAACCTACCTCTTCAGACAAGCCTACAACTAGTGAGTGACCCTGCTGCCTCTATACCACCATGACCAGCTTCATCCACACCTACTGTGTCCTTCTCCTATACCATGTAGATTGTAAGCACTCACCGGCAGGGCCCTCTCTCCTTCTGTACCAGTTTGTAACCCGTTTTGTTTATGCAATTGTCTGTATTATGTATGTAGAAGCAAATATGAAGGGGCACACTCAAAAGGGAAACACCAATTATAATAATGTACACTTTAATATTAATATTGTAAAAACATACCCCTAAAAAAAATTTAGGGGTATGTTTTTACAATATTAATATTAAAGTGTACATTATTATAATTGGTGTTTCCCTTTTGAGTGTGCCCCTTCATATTTGCTTCTACCTCACTTGTTCTTTTGGTCCTGAGGGTGGGACCAGAGGGTGAGCACCTTATCCATACGGTGAGAGGGTGAGCCGCTGTATTCTCCTGTATTATGTATGTGCACCCCTTGTCATATGTACAGCGCTATGGAATGAATGGCGCTTTAATAATAATAATAATAATTAACATAGTTTCTCAGCGCCATAAATAGTATACAGGCCCCTATGTTGCATGCTTACACAAAGCATTAGTAAACATTTTGATCAAAAAGCATAAGCCCACTCACCACGATAAGGTTGCCTCCTTGAGTGGGAACCTACTCTAAACTTGTGTGCGGCACTGCGTGGCGACCACCGGCGCCACAGCACCGCACCAGCAGACGGCGGGACTCAGCAGCCAAACAGCACCTCTGCTGCTTGGCAATGCCACCCTGGCACTGGGCCTCACCGCAACAGCATCACAGCAACAATGGCCGCCACACAGTACCGCACCATGTGAACAGTTGTCAAAGCTCACCTTATCATATGCTTTCAGGAACCCCAACTGAGAGCTGGTAGGAATTTGTGAACCCTTATGCAGTCTCCAGTGAATTAAAATCACCTTGGTCGAATGGGAGGAGTGCTAATACCAGGGTGCAAAAAAGGCTCATTGTGGTTAACTTCTCCAGCTGTGAGATTAAGACAGATTCTGTGTGTACTGATAGGACGGCGGCCATTTTGTTTCTCCTAATCATTGCTCCCTAGACAAAACAAGTCATTCTAAGTAATGAAAGATATTTGTGAATATATTTATTATAAAATAATATTTAAGTATTTTTATTTTTTTAATTCCTGGAGAACAACTTTAAGAAAGAAGAACAGGAATTCTACATTTCCGGATATATATCTATAGTACACATGAATGGAAATCTTCTATTGAGATCTGCAGATATTTGTCTGAACATCACACAGAATACATACAGTAGGTGCTGCTCATCACTTCCTGCATAAACTGCCTTGTTAAGAGATCCGTGATATGGACCAAGCACACCCATTGAACTCTGTGGGTCCAAGAAAACCATTGAAAGCACACAGATGGCAATGGAAGTCCTCTTTTCAGCCTAGCAGTGCTCATGGAAAACGGATGATATGGAAGGCCAAAATCAGACACACCAAAAAGGCCCCCCCCCCCTTATTTTTTACAGGCATAAAACATATACAACTATATAGAACTATATGTATAAAGATGGCTCACCATTAAGCCAATTACATTTGACTAGTTTATGTTGAGTGTACTAACTTTACCCCTTGCACCTTTTGGCGTATATATGTGGGATATATATAAGAACGTGGGCTCTCTAGTAGGGCTGCAGCTAACGATTATTTGAATAATCGATTAGTTGCCGATTAATTTCTACGATTAATCGGGAAAAACGACAAAATTACAAAACAAAGCGGTTTATATGATTTTACTTGAAAAATTATGTTCAAAGGCCATATTAAAACAAATTGTGGATGGCACTGTTATGGGGGGATCTGTGGACGACACTATTATGGGGAGATCTGTGGATGGCGCTGTTATGGGGAGGATCTGTGGGTGGCGCTGTTATGGGGAGGGGGATCTGTGGGTGGCGCTGTTATGGAGAGGGGGATCTGTGGGTGGCGCTGTTATGGAGAGGGGGATCTGTGGGTGGCGCTGTTATGGAGAGGGGGATCTGTGGGTGGCGCTGTTATGGGGAGGGGGATCTGTGGGTGGCGCTGTTATGGAGAGGGGGATCTGTGGGTGGCGCTGTTATGGAGAGGGGTATCTGTGGGCGGCGCTGTTATGGAGAGGGGGATCTGTGGGTGGCGCTGTTATGGAGAGGGGGATCTGTGGGTGGCGCTGTTATGGAGAGGGGGATCTGTGGGTGGCGCTGTTATGGAGAGGGGGATATGTGCACTGTTATGGGGAAGGGGATATGTGCACTGTTATGGGCATAACAGTGCACAGATCCCTTTCCCCATAACAGTGCACAGATCCCTTTCCCCATAACAGTGCACAGATCCCTTTCCCCATAACAGTGCACAGATCCCTTTCCCCATAACAGTGCACAGATCCCTTTCCCCATAGCAGTGCCATAGACAGATTTCCCCCTCCCCATAGCAGTGCCATAGACAGATTTCCCCCTCCCCATAGCAGTGCCATAGACAGATTTCCCCCTCCCCTGTTAGTTGTTACTGGAGCGTCACGATTGTAAGGTAAAATAAAGATGCAGTGACGTAAAGTAAACCGCCCGCCCGACGCCCGCCCGCATAGCAACGAATCGGCGATTATTCGATAACTGGATTCGTCGACAACGAATCCAGTTATCGATTATTATCGATTAATCGTTGCAGCCCTACTCTCCAGACAAACAGTACCTTAGAGAAAAGGTTAAAATAAACTTAACACATCCCCATACATACAATACTAATAAGAACAGCGATATTGACAATAGGGATGAGCGAATCGACTTTGGATGCTTCATCCGAAGTTGATTCGCATAAAACTTTGTTTCAATACTGTACTTACAGTATTAGAATGTGTTGGCTCCAAAGAGCTGAAGTTATTACTTCGCGAGACTTTAGGTATTAACTTTGTAAATTAATTTCTACTGTAAAAAACCTTGGTACCGAATTTGGAAAACTCCTTTAAGTGATCAACTCAAGTGAGTGGTGGTTAGGGCCCTAATACACTGCACGATTTTCGGCCAATTATCGGAAATACGAACACTGATTTCTCACTGTACTCACTACAACTACATTAACATTCCATTAACCTGTCTAGCGGTCTGATTATGTCAGTAATTTTGTACCCAAAGCGGTACATTGTTTTGCATGGAAATTTGTTGTTTTATATTGTAGGTGTCACGGCGGGCGTGCACTCAGACTCACAGATAACCCACCAACCAGGCTCTGGGTGAGAGACAGGGGAAGGGTCACCTCCTAGCTAATCCCTGACCTCTTTCCCTGCGCTTCTCAGCCCACATGCAGACCTTAAAGGTAGGTATGATGTGTCCTCGTGCCTGGGCTGACAAAACCCTAAATTCCCTGAGATGGTGAAGAGGGGAAATAAGAGCAGCCTGCCTGCACAGAACCTGGAAACTTAAAATCACACTTATCTTTCTGAGCTGGAACAGACAGACAACCTTCCTTCCTAGCTTCCAAGACCACAATGATTTGTATAATCCGCTCAGAGCACTGGGTTGGTGTGCTATTTAAACTAATGACCCCACCCAGTGCACCTGATGAGAGGCGGATCCAGCACGGCTCCAAAACAAACACTAAACTCGTGCTGCTATCCTGGCCGACCTCCGCACATCGTCAGAGTGGGGCAGGACAGTAGGCCTGTAATTCTTAGGAAAGTCTAGTAGACATTCCAGGTATGATAAAGTTTGAAACACAAAATCATAAATTATAATACAATAAACAATTTTTAAAAAGTTATATAATTTTATTCAATAATTTAATCAAATCGAAAACACTGCAATTTGTCAAGGAGCGGACTGGGACGGGGGGCAGGGAGGCAATTGCCCCCCAGGCAGCCCTAAAGCATGTTAAAAACGGCCACTGGGCCGTCTTTAACGAATAATTTTTATTATTTTTTTAATCCCTCAGGGCCGCACCGCCGATCACCACAGGCGGCGCGGCCCTGGTTCTGGTTGCCGGCGACGGTGGGGGGGGGGGGGCAGTAGGAGATGAGCTCTGCCATTGTGGAAGCGTTCATCTCCATAGTCATCTGTATCACTGTCCTCAGGACAGCGATACAGATGCCTGTTCTGCGGCGGGGCAGGGGGGGGAAAGGCGTCTCCCTTTCCTGTTTTTCTGATAGGCTGCAGGCACTAATGCCTGCGGCCTATCAGAGGCCGGCTCAGGTGGCCCGATGACGTCATTATCATCGCGCCGCCTGAGCCGGGCAGCACACAGCAGGGACACAGGCCGGAAGAGGCCTGTATCGCATCACTGCTGATGGAGGTAAGTTAGTGTTTTGTTTTTTTTTTCTTTGTGGGGGAAGCTGGCACTATGGGTGCATCTGGCATTTTTTTGGGGGGTGGCACTCTGGGAGCATTTATTTCTTGCCCATTTTGGGGGGGCAATATGGGGGCATTTCTTACTGGCATATTATGGGGGGGCACCATGGGGGAGAGGAGCACTATGGGGCATCTGAGGGCTCTAAAGGGGCTTTTTTTTTATTCGCACACTATGGGGGCACTATAGGGGAGAGCGGCACTATGGGGCTTTTCTTGGAACTATAGGTGCATTATTTGGAGGCACTATGGGGATTTGGGGGCTCTAAAGGGGCCTTTTTTTATTGGCACATTATGGGGGCACTATGGCATCTGGTGGTACTAAGGGGGCATTTTTTACTGGCACATTATGGGAGGCACTATAGGGGAGAGCGGCACTATGGGGCATTATTTGGAGGCACTATGGGGGAGTGGAGCACTATTGGGGCATCTGGTGGCACTAAGAAGGAGCATTTTTTACTGGCACATTATGGAGGAGAGGAGCACTATAGGAGCATCTGCTGGGGGCACTAATAAGGAGCATTTTTTTAGAAGATGTGAAGATGATGGAAATGTGGGAAACTAATGTCTGTTTGTCAATCTCTGCACAGACGGGACATCGCTAAAAAATCATCTGGTCTGAATGGAGAAGATAAAGAAAGAGAACGTCTACAACAAAGGTGACATCACTGGATGTTAGAGGTATGTGGCGCTATGTAGGAGAGGAGATGCTCCGGCTCCTCCCCCTGCCATTTGCAGAAGGAGGATTTAGAGCTGAGTGAGGACGGCCAAAGGGGCAGCAGGCCATGGGTGGGTGGCAGATGGTGGGGGGGAACCACAAGCCTTGAGTAGGATCTGAGGAGGGTGGAGAGCGGAGGAGCTTCCTGGCTGTAGCCTGCTGTTTATTGTATAATGTGAAGCAGGCAGTGCAGCCAGGACAGACCTCCCCTCTCCGTATGATGTGTAGAGACAGGCCGCAACTATAGAATTTCAGCTGTACAGTGTTTGTTGGGAGTGGCCTATTACACATAGGAGGGGCTTTTAAAAATGGGTGGTGCTGAAAATGTTACGCCCCGCACTATGCGCGGCGCGTTTTTCCATTACTACAGGGCTTTTAGAAATTGCCAGGCAAAGCTATGCGTGACGCATTTTTTAATATGAAGGGGGCTTTGAAAAATGGGCGGGCAAAAGAATTGGCGCAGCGCGCTACACGTGCCACATTGGGGGGCAGTAAATGCAATGTGTTCCTGCATAAAAGAAAAGAAAAGTCTGCAAAATAAAAATGGGCCACTTGACTGGATTTGCACCCCAGGACTAAGGCTGCCAGCCCTCCCCTGGTGCAACATCACTAGTCCCTGTAATAATAGACACTGCATATTGGTCCAATAAACCTCCAGTGTGTGAAACATTTTGAAACATGGGACTGCACAAAGTCCGACGTCACAATCAGGACAATGGAACCTGGTTTCCTTTCGGATTCTCTTTCCATTATCATCTCGCTTTGAGCAACAAACCACGAACATCCTTGTAGGTACTGACTTTTTTTCGGTTGGTGGGATGTAGTCCATGAAGTGACGACCAGTCAGGCATTCCGGGTTGACAACTTCAACAGCAGGACGTCCAGGTCTATTCACAGCCATTGATGGTGTTTGGTGGTTCACAAAGATCCGTTCAGCAACTTTCCAAATTAAGTCAGAATGAACCAGAGGCTTGTCTCTCTTTTCTCTGTGCAGAATGTAGGCATTCCACAAGCATTAATGAAGAAGATGCCTGAAGATCTTCTTGTAGTACTTCTTTTGATGTTTCCGCATTGCTGTGTAGAATGTAATTGCTTGGTCGGCTCTATCGACTCCTCCCACGGTTTTATTGTAGTCTATCACTACTTGTGGCTTCATGACTTCTTTCCCACCTTTCGTGTGTACCATAACAGTCGAGGTATTATGAACAGTACTCAATAGGCACACATCTTTTTTTGTCATACCAACGCAGTGCCATCATCTTGCCTTTCTGCCAGGCAACCATTTCTCCAGTTTTCAGCTTCTTCTTGCCAAACATTGATGGCATGTCACGGCGGTTAGCCCTAACGGTTCCATAGGCATCGGTTTTGTTTTTTAGAAGAAACAAAGTTCAGGAGATGTATAAAAGTTGTCGGTTGTTACACAATAGCCCTGATTTAGCAATGGTTCAATGAGTGTGAGGACGGAAGATGTTGACATTCCATAGTCGCTGTATTTTGGATTGAATTTTGTGCATTTTCCAGTGTATCTAACTGAATTCCAAATGTAGCCAGTTGACGATTCGCAGAGCATATAGGATTTTATGCCAAATCGTGCCCTCTTTGATGCAATGTACTGTATCCAGCTGAGCCGTCCCTTGTAGGCCATTAGACTTTCATCTATGCTAATGCCTCTTTCTGGCACATAGGTCTGTTGGAAATTCTTTACAATCATTTGATATATTTCCCAAATTTTCTTTAGCTTTGGTGCACGATGAGAAGTTTCATCACATTCTTCATTGTTTACAAAGTGAAAACATTTCATAATCAGGGAAAATCTGTACTTGACGGTGTCAGAAAAATGGAGTTGCAAGTAATTTATTAGTGGTCCAATACCATTTCTGCAGGGGTTTTCCCACCACTCCCTGAAGTATTATTAGGCCCAGAAATTTCCAAATGTCATCCTTGGTCACTGGTACCCACTTTCTGCTTTTTGAAAACTTGTGACACAGAGTAGCGGATTGTTGCTCTTTATACTGGTTTGTCTCTGTTACAATTTTTTCAATTTCCTCGGTCAGAAATAATTGTAGGTATGCCAAAGGGTTGTTGTGCTCAACGTCTACTTTAATACCAGGTGCTCCAGTAAACCGGAGCTGAGCTCAGGTGCAGATTCGTCACTGTCACTTGTCTGATTAGTGTCAGATGAGGAATTTCTCCATGAATCGCTATCGCTCAATTTAGCGAGTACTTCTAAGTCACTGTCGCTGTCATTTATCTGGTCTAAAACTTTTGCAGTCAATTTACGCTTTTTTGATACCATGGCCGAAAAATTTCCAGACAGAAATGACAGTAAAAGGGCAGGCAGGCCACTGGAGAATGATCCCTGGGGACATATCTGAGGTGATTTGGTTTGATACAGTGTAATCCTCACAGATTACACTGTATCACTGTTCGTGTGTGTACTATATGTCTATTCATTTATTTGAATTTCCCTCCCAGTTCTGCCTCATGTGCCGCCCGACTCGCAGGAAACAGGTAAAGGACTTTGTAGTTCAGATGTCAGTATGAATGGTCCTCACCCGTTCTGCAATTATGCGGAACGGGTGCGGACCCTCTCATTTTCAATGGGGCAGGAATGGATGCGGACAGCACACAGTGTGCTGTCCGCATCTACATTTTCGGAGCACGGAGGGACGCGAACTTCCGGTCCGCAGCTCTGCAAGAAAATAGCTGAGGACTACTCTATCTAAGTGCCGGCCGCATCTGTGTTTTGCGGTCCGAGTGTGGTTTGGTGTTACCACTTCTTTCAGTGAAAGTTAACCCCGAGCCACACTCAGGATTACCGCCAGGGGGGTTAATTAATCACCTGCACGTTGAATATGGTGTCTGAGCTGCAGGCAGTGTGTTATAGCAGAAGAGGAGATAAGCAGGTTGATATATAGTTTTATGGGAACAGCATCAGTAAAACTTATAATTTATACGTGTCCGTATTCATTCTGGACTTTGAAGTCAAGGAAGGAGTCCTATCAGTGATTGACAGATATCCCTGTATACATAGTCATAGAGGGCAGGCAATCACTGATAGGACCATCTGCTTGACTTCCAAGCCCAGAATGAGCAGAAATTTAATGAATGAAATGCAAGTTATACTGAATCTTTCCTCATACAACTACCACACGTAGTCTTATATATGGTGGTAGCATGTATTCAGTTTGGCAATAATATTGTTCTTATTAGTTGGTTTTATATATGGGGGTGTATAAAATAGCTTTTAACTTTTTCTCTAAGGTACTCTTTATGTCTAGAGAGCCTACATTCTTATTTATATACAGTGCCTGGAAAAAGTATTTATACTCCTTGGATTTTTTCACATCCTTTCATGTTACACCCACAAACTTAAATATATTTTATTGGAATGTTATGTGTTAAACCAACGCAAAGTACCAAGTATGTGTGAAGTGAAAAGAAAATTATATATGGTTTTCAAAATTTTTATAAATAAAAAATATGGAAAGTGTGGTGTACATTTGTATTCAAGTCAATACTTTGTAGGACTCCCTTTCGCTGCAATTACAGCTGCAAGTCTTTTGGGGGTATGTCTCTACCAGCTTTGCACATCTAGAGGCTGAAATTTTGCCCATTCTTCTTTGCAAAATAGCTCAAGCTCAGTCAGATTGGAGAGCGTCTATGAACAGCAATTTTTAAATCTTGCCACAGATTCTCAATTTGATTTAGATCTGGACTGTGACTGGGCCATTCTAGCACACGAGCATGCTTTGATCTAAACCATTCCATTGTAGCTCTGGCTGTATGTTTAGGGTCGTCTTGCTGGAAGATGAACCTTCTCCCCAAGTCTTTTGCAGCCTCTACCAGGCTTCCTTCCAGTATTTATTTTGCCCTGCATTTAGCTTCATCCATTTTCCAATAATCTCTGAACAGCTTCCCTATCCCTGCTGAAGAAAAGAATCTCCACAGCATGATGTTCCACCACTATGTTTTACGGTAGGGATGGTGTGTTCAGGGTGATGTGCAGTGTTAGTTTTCCCGCCACAAATAACATTTTGCATTTAGGCTAAAAAGTTTAACTTTGGTCTCATTTGACCACAGCACTTTCTTCCATACATTTGCTGTGTGACCTACATGACATGCGGCAAACTGCAAGCTTAACTTCTATTGGCTTGCTTTCAAAAATGGCTTTCTTCTTGCCAGTCTTCCATAAAGGCCAGATTTGTGGAGTACACGACTAATAGTTGTCCTGTGGACAAATTCTCCCACCTGAGCTGTGGATCTCTGCGACTCCTCCAGAGTGACCATGACTTCTTCTCTAATTAGTGCTCTCCTTGCCTGGTCTGTCAGTTTAGGTGGACAGCCATGTCTTGGTAGGTTTGCAGTTGTTTCATACACACAGTGCGCAGAGAGATGTTCAGAGCTTGGGATATTTTTTTATAACCAAACCCTGCTCCACAACTTTATCCCTGACCTGCCTGGTGTGTTCCTTTGTGTTTGTGATGCTGTTTGATCACTAATGTTCTCTAACAAACCTCTGAGGCCTTCACAGAACAGCAGTTATACTGAGAATAAATTACACACAGGTGGACTCTATTTACTAAATACGTGACTTCTGAAGGCAATTGGTCCCACTGGATTTTATTTAGGGGTATCATAGTACAGGGGGCTAAATACAAATGCACACCACACTTTTCACATTTTTATTATTATTAAAAATATTGAAAACCATGTATAATTTTCTTTTCACGTCACACATACTTGCCACTTTGTGTTAGTCTGTCACATAAAATCCCAATAAAATACATTTAAGTTTGTGGGTGTAACATTAAAAAAATGTGGAAAAGTTCAAGAGGGTATGCATCATTTTTTTAAGGCACTTTAACTGCCACAGACATGTAAAAAAGCCTAACAGATGTAATCATAATAGAACACGATAATAGGGAGAAATTCAATTTATCCAGAGCAGAGGGCAGGCTTCCATAAGAAGACATAAGGAAACAGTTTTAAATGAAATTGCCTAATATACCGGTGCATATTTTGAGGTGGTTATGACTTTTGGACAGGAATAGACATGTTGACGACATTCAGAACCTTGTCAGCTAAGAACAGTATTTAAAGAGTCTTAGAATGTGTTTTCCTTAAGCAGATAATTGTGGCTGCTCTCGTTGGCAGGCCTGGGGCTTTGAGCAGGTTAGAGAACCTAAAGAGGATCTGTCAGATCTCCTGATAGGTCTGGTTCAGTAAATTCTTGCACACCCAATGAAATAACTATTCTAGAGTATCTTTTCTTATAACTCTGCGTTTTACTGTTCCTCTGTTATTCCTTCTTGAAAAGTATGAATAAATTGAGAATTGGGGGCTATCATTTGGGGCCTGTCCGTGTACAAAGACAGACATTGTCCAATCAGTGCTAACAAAGTTAAGGCCTCTTTCACATGAGTGATACGGGATATGTCAGAGTCCATTCAGTGAAAAACTGATGGTTTGGCACACAAGTTGAATCAGTTTTGCCTGTGATTGCATTCAGCATTTCGTTTTTTTCCCGTCCTGATTGTATCTGGTTTGCATCTATTTTTCACATGCATGAATAAAGACTGACACTCAGCATCTCGTAGCGAACCATCTCTAAAAAACACATTACATCTGGATTCCTTCCATTTTTCACACAGCCCCATTCATTTCCATCGGACTAGGGCTACGTGAAAAATGCACAATATAGAACATGCTGCGATTTTTACCTGAACACAAAGATAATCAGTGAAAAATGGAACACATCTGGACTGGAAAACTCACTCATGTAAAATCAGCCTTAGGGCTTGTTCACACAAACGTGTGCTGCCCATGCTGTGGTCCGCAATGCACACGCATCGACCGTGGGGCAGCCACATGCGGATCGCGGACCCATTCACTTGAATGGGTCCGCGATCCGTCCGTTCCGCAAAAAAATAGAGCAAGTTCTATCTTTTTGCGGTGCAGAGGAACGGAACGGAACCCAAGAAATCACTCCATAGTGCTTCTGTAGGGTTCCGTTCCGCACCTCCGGATTTGCGGACCCATCCAAGTGAATGGGTCCGCATACCTGATGTGGAATGCACACGGCCGTTGCCCCATGTATGGCGGACCTGCAATGGAGGGGCAACGGCCGTGTGAACAAGCCCTTAGGCTACATGTACACGACCTTATATGTTTTGAAATAGATGACATCCGTATGCCATCCAGTTTTTTTTTGCGGATCCATTGTAAGAATGACTAAAACGGACAAGAATAGGATATGTTCTATTTTTTTTCCAGGGTTACGGAACGTACATACTGATGCGGACAGCACACGTTTTTTGCTGACCTATTAAAATGAATGGGTCTGCATCCTATCCGCAAAAAAAACAGAACGGACAGGGAAACAAACAACATAGACTGTGCAGGGACACGTCCCTGTAACAAATGGAATGATAACACCTAGTTTTCAGTTATTTCTAAATATTGAGGCAGAATAACAGAGGATCGGCACAACAGGCAAGTATGAGAAAAGATGCTCCAGAACTGCTATATCTCGTTCAGCCATGTGCTGTTTGCTCCTATAACTGTTGTAGAGTCATCAGTTGCCAATGTTCTGCTTCTACCATTCCACTGTAGTAATGGTACATGGCTAGTGCCGCAAGCCCTGGAGGAGCAGGAGTGGAGATTGGGAGTGGTAGTGGCTCTGGCTGCAATAATTATACAGTGGTAATCCTTACACTGATACTCCCTAGGGCCAGGGCATTGACGGGAGGGTGCACCCTTTCTTCCCTTGCAAACCCCGATGTTGGGGTGCCCTTGGCATTATGAGTGTTGTACAGGTGCAAGGCAAGAGTTTGCATGAAGTGGATGGAGAATAGTGCTCGAGTCAGTAAGCAGGCCAGTTTTAGAAAATGGGAGTTGTAGTACATTCAACGATATCCAGGCACTATTCCAAGGCAAGTCACAGTGCACTCTCTTCCCAATAGCTGTATATAGGCAAACAACAACGATGATGATAATCATAGGATTAGTAGACATAGGATAGTCACTAAGCATAGGATTAGTAATCCCTGAGCTCCCTCTAAACACTTTACAAGCTTTCCAAGATGATCACGGGCATGCAAAATTCTAAATAATGTGGCAGGCATCTCAGACTACAAATCATCCACACACACAGCAAGAAAGTGTGGTAGGTGCCAGGGACTACAAACCATCCACATGCAAAAAGTGTCACAATCAACTCTGCAATTCCCAGACTGAGGGATGCCAATTATCAGTCAGCCAAACCATTATATAAGAGTTATAGGTATTAAAGGGATATTCTGCCCACATTATATGATAGGTGGGACCCACACCTACACTGAGAACGGAGCGGGGAAGGTGGTGACCGGAGGACCCCCGGTTTCACCAGATCCGGCCACCACCAAGCTTTCCCCCCAATAGTGCTGAATGGGAGCGGACTCTGCTTGCACGGTCACCGCTCCCATTCATTTCTACGGGGTCAATGGAAATAGCCGAGCCAGCACTTGGCTATTTTGGGAAGCCCCATAGAAAAGAATGAAGGGCAGCTGCGCTCTCCACAACTTTTGGGCGTTTGTTCTCAGTGTAGGTGCAGGTCCCTGCAGTGGGACCCGCACCTATGAGACAATGGGGGCATATCCTAGTGTGATACAAATGTGATACGAATGTATAAGAATGAGTGGAATAATGGTGATTGACACTCAAGTAAGTCATGAAGCCTTAGTATAGCTGTGCATATAAGTGGAAAAGTACTGAGGGTACTGGAGTTCAGAAAAACAAAGAAGATTCTCAGGCATTGTCACAAATCAGTAAAGCAAGTTATTGTGCACGAACACATAAGTGTTCATAATAAGATTTTTCTCATAAGACTTTTCTCATAATAAGACTTTTCTCATAATAAGAATAATACTTTTCTCATAATAAGACTTTTCTCATAATAAGAATAATACTTTTCTCATAATAAGACTTTTTACATAAGACTTTTATCACGAGTTTATGAAATGATATTTGCTTATAAAATTAGGGGGGTTTCCACAGGGAATTTGGGATTCGTTGAAGACGCGGCAGACGTGCCTTGCGCTGTTCCCAGATTCTTCCCCTTGCTGATTGATGGAATCCCCCAATCTGTGGGCAATGGGTGATGCTGCAATATCTGGTGATGTATTGATGCTTTACTCTTACTTACTCATGATAGTCAAGATAACTGTAGTTTTATAATTATGATAACTCTTATTGTCAACCATAATTTTATTATCATTAATCATAAATAAAGTAATTGTCTTGCTTTAACTCACTTTAGGTCCTTGTCTGTGAGCTAGTGAGCGCTCAGTAGTAGTGTTAGCAACACTTTTATCAGGCAAAACACCTAGTGATACAGGTGAAACTCGAAAAATTAGAATATCGTGCAAAAGTCCATTTATTTCAGTGATGCAAATGAAAAGGAATTGCATTAATGCAGCTTAAAATTAGAATTTAGTAAAAAGGTTCAATATTCTAGGCTCAAAAGGTCAGACTCTAGTCAGCTAATTAATCCATACCCCCTGAGCAAAGGGTACCTCAAAATTATGACTTATGGGTTTTTATAAGCTGTAAGCCATAATCATCCAAATTATAACAAATAAAGGCTTGAAATATCTCACTTTGCATGTAATGAGTCTATCTCATATGTTAGTTTCATCTTTCAAGTTGCATTACTGAAATAAATTAACTTTGCGCGATATTCTAATTTTTCGAGTTTCACCTGTATGTCCCCATTGTTTGAGAGGAGGGAAACCCCTTTAATGTCTTCTCCAGCTAGGCATCTCTCTCAACAGGAATGATGTTTCTCCTGGTCTCCTGAAGCTGGACTAGCATCTGTCGTGAATGGCAAGCAGAGCTACATTGAAGCGGTTGATCTGGACAAGAAAGCCTCTCCTTTAGAGGGGAAAGCTAGCTTCCTCTGCTAAGTCAGGGCAAAATTAACTAAACTGTGCCACCCACAGACAGTTTTTGGGAATATATACAAAGCATGAGCAGAATACATAAATTCAAATCAAGAACAATTTGCAAGTACCCTGTTCTGGGGTACGCACTTACATTAGTTTAACCAATTAAGTCATAAGTAAAAATTGTGTATAAAAAAGGCCAGAGCCTGCATCATGTATGACCGTAGCTAGAACTAGAAAACTCAGTACAGTAAACTTACCAAGCATTATCTAAACATGCAGTTACGTGCATGCACATTTCTTTCAAGATTCACTATCTATAGACATGGTTCCTATGTCATTGTGTGGTGGTTTGATTCATGTGTGCCTGATCCTACCCTTCATTCATCTCTGTGCATACTGTCCTATGAGCAATCTAAGAACTTACCGTAATAATCTCCTCTAGAATAGATAATGATTAGTCGATGAAATTGTTGAACAGAGAGAAAAGAAAGACAGCACTGATCATTCCTGAATACAGGATGATAAACTTGTTGTCTGGGTTAATCTATAACTTCTTCAGGTCTATGTAACAAGTTTAATGTGTACTCACAAGTTACCTAAGAGCTTTAAAGTGAACCTCCTCATATATTGTAGGGAGCTGCTCGAGCACCACTTTCCTCTTACTTCATGAGCAGAGATGATACAAGGCAGGACAATCAAATTCTCCGCTATTGGCTGAATGACTCATAAAGCATACAATTACAGAAGTAGACATGCTATAAGGGTATGATACAGGGTTCTCCAGGCTCCAGATATTGATGATCTATGCTGAGGATAGGTCATCAATATCCGATCAGTGGGGGTCCAACAGCTAGCAACCCCATCAATCAGCTGTCCCTGCAGTGTGCCAGAACTAGCACTGAGAACGGAGCCGGAAGCAAAGCAAAGTCTGTTGGCCCCACAGGGTTACAGCAGCCCAACTCCCATTCACATTCAATAGCCGCAGGGAAGAGCTGATCAGTGGGGGTTACTGCAGCCTATGAGACAGACGCAGTTACTATGAGCTATATAGGATGTAACTGAAGGAAATCAGCGGACTGGGTATGAAAGATGTATGCAGACTAATGGAAAACGGAACTTCAACTTAAAAGTCAGCAAAACACAATCGTCATCACAATAAGAAAAGGATGGGAAAGAATTATAATAGGTCAGTGAAATAGAGTGAGACTCACTCAAACCATATACAGTTGCAAGAAAAAGTATGTGAACCCTTTGGAATGATATGGATTTCTGCACAAATTGGTCATAAAAAGTTATCTGATCTTCATCTAAGTCATAACAATAGACAATCAGTCTGCTTAAACTAATAACACACAAAGAATTAAATGTTACCATGTTTTTATTGACAAATGACATCTCCAAGAGCTAATTGGAGTGAGGTGTCAGCCAACTGGAGTCCAATCAATGAGATAAGATTGGAGGTGTTGGTTACAGCTGCCCTGCCCTATAAAAAACACACACCAGTTCTGGGTTTGCTTTTCACAAGAAGCATTGCCTGATGTGAATGATGCCTCACACAAAAGAGCTCTCAGAAGACCTACGATTAAGAATTGTTGACTTGCATAAAGCTGGAAAGGGTTACAAAGGTATCTCCAAAAGCCTTGCTGTTCATCAGTCCACGGTAAGACAAATTGTCTATAAATGGAGAAAGTTCAGCACTGCTGCTACTCTCCCTAGGAGTGGCCAGTCCTTGTAAAGATGACTGCAAGAGCACAGCGCAGAGTCCTGACCTCAACCCGATTGAGATGCTGTGGCATGACCTCAAGAAAGCGATTCACACCAGACATCCCAAGAATATTGCTGAACTGAAACAGTTCTGTAAAGAGGAATGGTCAAGAATTGCTCCTGACCGTTGTGCACGTCTGATCTGCAACTACAGGAAACGTTTGGTTGAAGTTATTGCTGCCAAAGGAGGTTCAACCAGTTATTAAAGCCAAGGGTTCACATACTTTTTCCATCTGCACTGTGAATGTTTGCATGGTGTGTTCAAAAAAAACATGGTAACATTTAATTATTTGTGTGTTATTAGTTTAAAGAGGACCTTTCACTAAAATAAAAAATCTAAACTAAGCATACAGACATGGAGAGCGGTGCCCAGGGATCTCCCTGCACTTACTATTATCCCTGGGCTCCGCTCCGTTCTCCATGTATAGGCTCCAGTATCTTCAGATTTTTGGCTCAACTGGGAGGAGCCTGCCGGCGTCTCCTTCCCCAGGCTGTAGCGCTGGCCAATTTCTCTTAGTCTTTTACGTCCCTAAAGTGCACCATTCACTGTGTGCTTATAACTGAGTTCTCCGTACACCGCTGACTGCTCAACAGTGTATGGAGTATGGAGTGTGCCCGTGCTCCCTGGAGGATTACTAACTCTTGGCATAGTAAATGGGTGTCCTGTATCCATGTACTATGCCAGGATCTGCCTGCTCCGCTAAGCTAAGAGAACTGCATGCCAGCAATATGCGCTCCTGCTTGCACTCCCTGCGCTGCTGCTGCCCCATTGTTAAAATGTGTACGCTGTACTCCGTACACCGCTGAGCTCTCAGCGGTGTACAAAGAACTGAGTTTTAAGCGCACAGTGAATGGTGCACTTTAGGGACATAAAAGACTAAGAAAAATACAAAATTGATTAATAAAGTACATCAGAAATAGTTATATTAGGGCATTGGGATATCATATTAAAAATTGTTACAAAGGTTTAGTTACTCTTAAAAAAAAAAGTAAGAGATCCTATACTTAAAGGGGTTGTATCATGAAGACAACCATTATTCATATGATGTATAAAGGCATAGACCCCTTTATGACAAGCAGCATAGATCTGCTCTGTAACTGCACACAATGCAGATTACGTGCGGTTTTTCTGCTCGTATTTTCATGCAGAGATTAGGCAAATCTCATGTACACATTGCATATTTTCTACACACTGAAACTGATATTCCAAGCAAATTTTAAAATCCACAGCATGTCAATTTTTTGTTGATTCTGCACAGAAAATCTGCACTAAAAACCCCATAAAATCTGTGCAAAATTCTTGATAAATAGTGTTGAATTATGTGTGTTTTTTAATCTCATTTTTACGCTCAAGCCGTCTGCCATTCATCTGTAGTGGTTTCCCCCATATGTTTAGCGTTTTGCTGGTAGCTGGATCCAAGCTTTAAACTACTCTTCAAGGCCACAATGATTGCTATGCCGTTTATATAAGCGATTTTCAAACCATCAAATACTTCTATTTTCCTAGTAGTACAGTCAGTTTTCCAGCTCCGCCTGTGCAAAAACATTAAATCTGATCACCAAGTAAGCAGCCAATTTGCTGTGTCACATGCAAGTTCAGCACTTTGCACCATAGATTGTATGTCCCAGCGTGCCCTGCGCTGTTAAATACCCTGACCATGCAGGGAGAGGACATGGCTGTCAGGAGTTAATGGCAGAGCACTTTCTGAGAATTATCGCAAGACTGAGAAACCATAAAAAACTATGTGCATCACAAATCTGCAAGTAGTTACTAAAGCAGGCCTGAGAGGTGACAGGTCCTCTGTAATTATCTGTAGGCTACACTCATAGAGCTGGGGCTAAGGTTACAGAGAACGGCTACCCGGATTTACCTCTTATAGAAGAAAGCAACAAAAAATGCACAGTACGGTAATTGTAGCAAAGGGTAGTATTACTAGTACAGGACTTACCTGAATGTGATACCAATATACTGCATACCTCCCAACTTTTGGGATAATTAATGAGGGACACTTATGGTTCAATGTGATCCACTTTTCCTGCCTATTTATACACTTCAATAGTTTTCTCTTATAAAATAGTGCAAAAATGATCTAAATATAGAAATTTCTAAAATTCTAATTGCATCAAATAATGAAATAATATACAAGACAGGGTCTAATATCTACAGGTGAAACTCGAAAAATTAGAATATCGTGCAAAGTTCATTTATTTCAGTAATGCAACTTAGGCTACTTTCACACTAGCGTTCAGAACGGATCCGTCTGCATTAAAATGGCAAAAAAAAAGCTAAGTGTGAAAATAGCCTCGGACGGATCCGTCAATGCTTTCAATGTAAAGTCAATGGGGGACGGATCCGCTTGAAGATTGAGCCACATTGTGGCATCTTCAAACGGATCCGTCCCCATTGACTTACATTGTAAGTCTGGACGGATCCGCACGCCTCCGCACGGCCAGGCGGACACCCGAACGCTGCAAGCAGCGTTCAGCTGTCCGCCTGTCCGTGCGGAGGCGAGCGGAGCGGAGGCTGAACGCCGCCAGACTGATGCAGTCTGAGCGGATCCGCTCCATTCAGACTGCATCAGGGCTGGACGGCTGCGTTCGGGTCCGCTCGTGAGCTCCTTCAAACGGAGCTCACGAGCGGACCGACGAACGCTAGTGTGAAAGTAGCCTTAAAAGGTGAAACTAACATATGTGATAGACTCATTACATGCAAAGCGAGATATTTCAAGCCTTTACTTGTTATAATTTGGATGATTATGGCTTACAGCTTATGAAACCCCAATTTTGAGGTCCCCTTTGCTCAGGGGCTATGGATTAATTATCTGACTAGAGTGTGACACTTAGCCTAGAGTATTGAACCTATTGAAACTGAGCCCAGAATATTGAACCTTTTCACAATATTCAAATTTTAAGCTGCATTAATGCAATTCCTTTTAATTTGCATTAGGCCGAATGCACACTGCCGTGTTTCATAACCGTGAGCGGTCCGTGGAACCACAGGCTGGATTCCTGCTGAGAACAGGAGCGCACTGCGTCATTGGTTGCTATGACGCTGTGCGCTTCCTGCTGCCGCAGCAATACGGTAATACACTGGTATAGATCAGACCAGTGTATTACTGTATTGCGGCGGCAGCAGGAAGCGCATGGCCGTGTGCCGTGTGCATTCGGCCTTACTGAAATAAATGGACTTTTGCACGATATTCTAATTTTTCAAGTTTCACCTGTAGAGAGGAACCAGACAAACACTTTCTGGGTCAATATTGTGAATGTAATAATGCAAATCTATACCTCAGATAGAAAAGAGGGACATTGAAGGAGCAAAGAGGGACAGAGGGACATAGATCAAAAAGTGGGACTGTCCCTCCAAAAGAGGGACACTTGGAGGTCTGATACTGGCATGCTGACATTTCACCATGCTGCACAACCCAGCCATGTGCCTCATTGAAGAAATATAGAAAATACAATTCCCTGTGTCTTCAAACCAGAATTAAAGGGGTTGTCTCACCTCAGACATTGGGGGAATATTTATATTAGTGGAACCGCCGAAAATAGCCGAGCATGCCTCTCAGCTATTTTCAACACTCCCACAGGAATGAATGGAGGACGGCCGCGCATGCGCCCACCTTCACTTTGCGGGCTCTGTTGTAAAGATAGGTGCAGGTTTCAGAGTTGGGACCCGCATCTATGAAACATTGGGAGCATATCCTAACGATATGCCCCTAATGTTTAAGGTGAGACACCCCCCTTTAAGGTGCATTTAGACACGTGGAGGAGCAGCAGCAGATTGTTGGGAAGGAAGTGTTCCTCCTAAACAGTTGGCTGCTCCTTAAGTGGAGGTGAAGGACTCCACAGTATGAGGATGAGGGATCACTATAGTGTTCCCTCGTCTTCATACAGCTGCATTATTTCTGGGCAGCAGATCTCTGTTTAGACTGCGTGATCTGCCACCCAAAAATGATAATATAGGTGCCTGCACCAACGACAGGATCACTCAGTGAACAAGAGTTTTGCTCATTCATTGGGTGATCGGCGACACCTTTACATGGCAGATTGTCGGGAACGTCCGTTCGCACAGGGGCCCCTGTGCAAAGAATGTGCCTTGCCCTCCCCCCTCCCAAACCACACATACAGACATAAACATAGGTCAGAGGTAAAGAATAATACCAACTGTCACTCCCCCCCCCCCCCCCCCCCCAATTCTACAAGGAGAGGAAGGGGCATCAGGGATGGTGGTGCGTAAGATTCGTGAATAACTCCACATAGCAGGGATGAGAGATGGGCCTGCACATCAGGTGTCGGCTATGTCTTACTTGGGGCCAAGAGGCAATACAATTATAATAGTGGGGGTGTGCTTGTCTTATCGCTGGAGGGTTAGGGGGGGTTATTGAATATTGTTTTTCTTTTGTTTCTTTTTATTCTTTGGCTATCACAAATGAAGAGGTCTATCTGTTGATAAAGTGCCTTTAATTTTGTAATCTGGCTGCCATGTATGAACATGTCTTTTTGATAACGGTCTGAATGACCAAGTGTAATGTATAGACCCAATTCTATGCTTGTGCAGTGTCCCAGGGGGGTCAGTAGTGTATGCTGGGCTTTGTAGTGCAGATTTACCCACTAACCTGGGATCCACTGTCGTCTTCAATTCTGGTCAGATATTGGAACAGGCAGGTATTTAATGTTCGTGACGCCAGTGTCAATTAAACGGTGACACGCCGTGTATGGTATTGTAGAAGAATGAAGCAACCACAGGATAGCCAACCAAAACGGGAACTTTACTGAATGTCAGTGATAGTTACACATGGACGCAGTTGGAAGCGCAGTTCCATGGAAGACAGTTGGTTTCTATTTGAATACAGCTGGTTCTTAGAAATACAGAATGGCCGGTTATAGCGATGTTCTTTACAGAGTGTTAATTACAGGAGATGCAGTACAGGCGGCTTGCACACTATTCCTGACTGGTCCTGAAACATGTGACTTATTCTCCAAGGTCTAATGCCCTTTATCTGGCGTACCCTTGAAGCTGTCCTTATCTAGTACCTCCTCTGTTATCTTGAGTACCTCTCGCTTTATCAGATTGGCCTCTGTAGTATTCTGTGTCCCGGCTGGTTGCTTGCTTCTGATGTTTCAGCTAAACGGATGATGACTCAGGAGGGGAACCTTTTCCTTGGATCCGGAACCCGGTTACAGGGCCTTTACTACCCTCTCCTAGTCGGCAGGCTTCAGGCCTGCGCTACTCTCACAGGCCCATAGCCTGGCCTTGACTCAGACACAGGATCATTTCTGACTCCTCTTCCCACTGTCTGACTTACTACTACTTCCTGACTGGGCCTTATATAACCTAGGGTTCCCTAGCTCCCTCTAGTGACTCAGAGCTGGAATGACACCCTAGCCGGCCTGCACATGCACATTTCACAGTAACAGGAAGTACATAGCATTACATTAACAAGATATTTTATACCAACCTCCCCATAAATACAGGGGGAACGACAGTACCCAAGTGACCCTTCTGTAGTGACGGGGTATTACTCTCCCGTACACTACACTTGCTGAAGGATTCTTCTTTCCTATGTGTTTGTAATTTGAAAAAATGTTAATAAAAATGATCTGATTTAAAAATATATATATATATATATATATATATATACTGTGGTGCGTATATACTATATACTGAATATACTTACTCCGCTCCCTGCGCCGCCCCTGGTCCTTGCACTGCTGCTAATTCTCCCGTCGCGCGGACCAGGAGCGGCGCGAGTATATTCCCTGTGACGAGCCTTGCACATGGGGGAATTTCATACTCTTGGATAACCCCACATTGTAATTTTTGCCCCTTTGTGCCAGCACACAGTAGTAATCTCCACATTGTGCCCCCTTTGCAGTAGCTATGGACAGATTATGTGCACCCTCACAGTAATTATGCTAGATATGTGCCCCCCTTACAATAGTTATGGACAGATATGTGCCCCTCAGACAGACCCATTGAAATGAATGGGTCAGGATTCAGTCTAGATGATATGCATCTACACTGGCGCTGGATGCGACAAAGTAATGGAGAGGCCGGCACCTCTTCATAACTTTGGCAGAACCACTGCCAGTTTAGAGGTTATTAAGACCAGTGTCTAAAAAATAACATACCAAGTCAGGTTCAGTGCCTGACAGGTGCAGTGGACACACAGGAAGCCTCCAGTCCTCACTCACCAACTCCTAAATTGCTGCAGGCTTCACACATTCAGCACCAGGAGCGCTAGGTGAGGACCAAATGTGGGTGGGGCTACTGCAAGGGGGTGGAGCTACCGCAACACTAGACGGGGCGGGGCTACTGAGGCAGACTTAGGCTAGTTTCACACTAGCGTTCAGCTGTCCGCTCGTGAGCTCCGTTTGAAGGGGCTCACGAGCGGACCCGAATGCTTCCGTCCAGCCCTGATGCAGTCTGATGCATCAGTCTGGCGGCGTTCAGCCTCCGCTCCGCTCGCCTCCGCACGGACAGGCGGACAGCTGAACGCTGCTTGCAGCGTTCGGGTGTCCGCCTGGCCGTGCGGAGGCGTGCGGATCCGTCCAGACTTACAATGTAAGTCAATGGGGACGGATCCGTTTGAAGATGCCACAATATGGCTCAATCTTCAAGCGGATCCGTCCCCCATTGACTTTCAATGTAAAAGTCTGGACGGATCCGCTCAGGCTAATTTCACACTTAGCTTTATTTTGCCAATATAATGCAGACGGATCCGTTCTGAACGGAGCCTCCGTCTGCATTATTATGATCGGATCCGTTCAGAACGGATCCGATCGAACGCTAGTGTGAAAGTAGCATTAGGACACAGTGACCTGGCCGAGCTGGTGTCAAACTCTTCATGACGCTGCCCACCACACAGCAGGACTGAGCTGTAAGGAGGCTGAAGGTCCTGAGACTGAAGTCCGATAGTGGGGTGGGCCCCTTCTACATGCTTGATTGAGTGATTATGAATGGTGAAGCGGGGTGCCTGCTGCTCTCTGCTTCACCATTACAATCAACCTCCTGTGGACGCACAGACAGCTGAGCTGGAGGGCCCCCTCATAGGCTGGGCCCCTGTGCAGCTGAACCTTGCGTTTGCAGGAACGTTCATTCCCAATAATCTGACGATTATGGCCCAGTGTAATTCTACCTTTAAACTTCGGAAAAACAACTATTTACACATTGTTTCAATCATTTATCAGCTCTGACTAGGAAAGGAAACTATACTTTAAAACAGATAGTAAATGCACATATAAGAAGAGGAGTAGGACATCTCATAGATTGTAAGCCCTCACGGGCAGGGCCCTCACTCACTGTAACTCGTCTTGTTCATGCTTAGTGAAATTGTCTGTATTATGTATGTGCACCGCTTATCATATGTACAGCGCCATGGAATGAATGGCGCTTCAATAATAATAATAGTATTAATACTGTACAGTATAAACATAGCCACCATGAAAAGTCTTGTTTAGGTGCCACACCAAGATCCTTATAAGCCCTGAAGAAAATTGACAACACAGACCTAAAGGTATGCAAATGAACCTATAAACCTATGATCAGTTGCTTTATATTTCAGCAAATTTTAATATACACTATTTGAGACCAAAACTGCCTTGAGACATGGTTTTCTAGAGGAGTGGTCTTCTCCAGGAAAATGTCTAGTATGCATCATACGTGTTCGTTACAGGGGAACGCTATGGTAAACAGATGCCACTGTATGGCATCTGTCTGAGGCATCCATTTAATGTATAATTTCTGTATACGTTAAACGGATGGCAAAAACATGATGTGAACCCAGTCTAATGTGTATGACCTCCTTAAGGACAGTAGGTAAAAGATCGGTGACAGAACTGATGTCCCCTCACACTGGAGACCTCTATAACCATGTTATAAGGAAAAATAATTATGATCGGGTCTCCATCCCGATCGTCTCCTAGCAACCGTGAGTGAAAATCGCACCGCATCCCCACTTGCTTGCGGATGCTTGTGATTTTCACGCAACCCCATTCATTTCTATGGGGCCTGCGTTACGTGAAAAACGCCCAATATAGAGCTTGCTGCGATTTTCACGCAACGCACAAGTGATGCGTGAAAATCACCGCTCATGTGAACAGCCCCATAGAAATGAATGGGTCCGGATTCAGTGCGGGCGCAATGCGTTCACCTCATGCATCGCATCCGCGCGGAAATCTCGCCCGTGTCAAAGGGGCCTTAAGGATAGGGAATGTGAAAAGGTCCAACAGCTATGACACGACAGGTGATAAGTGTCTGATTGATGGGGTCTGACTGCTGGGACCCCCATTATGAAGGGAACGTGGTCTTAAGACCGTTGTGTACATAGATTGGTGGTAATGTAATTGAATGTCTCAGGGCCCCTTTTTTCATGATCAGTGGGAGTTCCAGCAGTCAGACCCCAGCAATCTGATATTTATCACCTATCCTGTAGATAGGCAATAGGTCATTAGGGTAGGAAAACCCTTTTAAATATACTGTAGATTATGGGCTATCTGAGGAGGTTAAGATTTGGTAAATTTCATGCCAGACATTCATGCTTAAAGGGGTTAAAGGGTTTGTCTTACTTCAGTTAATGGCATTTATTATGCAGTTAATACAAGGCACTTACTAATGTATTGTGATTGTCCATATTGCCTCCTTTCTATCACATTATACACAGCACGTATCCGTGGTTACGACCACCATGTAATCCAGCAGTGGTGGCCGCACACACACTATAGGGAAAGGCTGGAAGTGCTCATAGGCCAACACCTTTACCTATAGTGTGTAAGCATGACCACCACTGCTGGATTACAGAGTGGTCAAAACCATGGATACGAGCAGTGTACAGTATAATGTGATGGAAAAGAGCCAATATGGAGAATCACAATACAATAGTAAGTATCTTGTATTAACTTTCTCTACATGATAACTGCCACTTGCTGAAGTGAGACAACCCCTATAGACCCTTTAAGTGTACTAGACTTAATAGGGTTAGGCATAAATATCTTGGTGTGTGCATTGAGTGTCCTATGTGTGTGATTGGTGTGTGCTATATATGTTCTATGTATCAGTGGTGTATGTGCAGTATGTGACATATGCATCAGTGGCTTGTGACCCATGTATAAGTGTCTTGTGTGCCACATCTGTCCGATGAGTGATTGGTGTGCACTGCATGTGTCTTGTGTCTGACTGACTTAAGTGCAGGATATCCATATTTGTGTAAATTCTGCCACATGTGTGTACATTTTGCTGTGAATGTCGGCCATCATACTTCATCTGTAATACTCCTGTTATCACTGTACAGGCTCATGAACACGACCATTGGGTGTTTTGCAGTCTGCAAATTACGGATCCGCATAACATGGATACCAGATGTGTGAATTACACATTATGTAGAACGGAACAGCCGGCCTCTAATAGAACAGTCCTGTGCTATATTCGAAATATTCGTGAATTAGCGAAGTTGCGATATTCGCAATTAATATTCGCTATTCGAATATTCAAGCTCAACACTAATCCTTGTGTGTAATGTGGACAATAATAGGACATGTTCTATCATCTTGCAGAACGGATATGGACATACAGACACAGAATGCACACAGAGTCATTTTTTATTTTTTGTGTAGCCCCATTGAAGTGAAGTAAACGTTCTGCGTGGAAAAAAAAAAATAAGTTTGTGTGCAGGAGCCCTAAGGTGGGCCCCCAGAATCAGTTACACTGGTGGGCCCTAAGTACCCCAGTCGGACACTGTACATAAACATGTTGTTGCCGTGATATCGTGCTGAGGAGGAATTGTTTTTACCTTGTTTTTAGGACTCTCTGTAGGTACAGCATTCCTGGGTGTTTATCTGCTCTACCTATTCTACAAGAACATACTTGAGTGTTTTTTTACAGACAGACCTTTCACACAGCCCCCAGCCCCTCTGTTCCCTCCCTGGGGATCTTAGGAGTGTCTTTTATCTCTTATTTTACTGAGAGGCTCCTTCTCCCCCTCTTCTTGTTTACTGCGTTCTCCAATAACCAGTCTGACCAGCTTGAGCCGGTCTATGAAGAAAACAGCAGGACAACCAGGGAAGGGGTAGTGCCTTTAGACCTGCAAAAAGGTCTTTGCCCTCCTTTTGGTCAATGAGCCTTAAAATAGCCAGCATATCCTTTAGCCGCTTGTTTCCTCCCACCACTGGACCCTTTTGGTATTGTCTAAGACTAACATCTCCTTTAGCTGCAAAGTCTGCAAAGGGCGGGTGGGGGGTGTGCTGGGGGTGTGTTTCTAACAGGGCTCTGATTGGTGCCAGGGAATGGTCCTGG
Organism: Bufo gargarizans; assembly: GCF_014858855.1. NCBI lineage: Eukaryota > Metazoa > Chordata > Amphibia > Anura > Bufonidae > Bufo > Bufo gargarizans. Next base: position 514,009,560 of record NC_058080.1, read on the forward strand.
TCCTATAAGTTTATCAGTGGGAAGCATCTTTACCAAAGAAGAAAGCAAATCCCATTCAACTACAGCACCTATCATCCAGCAGTAGGTGAGCTACATTGTACCTTCATCAGTCTGATTCCATTTTCCTTTCTACTACGCTTTCTTATATCTGAAATGTTTACAAATTTATTGCAATGTTGTTTCAAATATATATAAATATTGTAAAAAATATATATTTTCCCACAATCCTAAACTGGGCATCTACCACATTATGCAGTGAAACAGGGAAAAGGCTGTATCGGTGCATAACTAAGAAGATTTGCCTTTCAGGAACCTTGAAAAGCTGGGTGACAGAGCTTGCGGTAGCTTCAATACCAGTCATTCTTGACTTTGACGCATTCTACCCAGAAAAGGATTTTAAAGGGGAGTACTCCCACAATCGACATTTATCACCTATCCGCAAGGCATGTGATAAATGTCTGATCGCTGGGGACCCAGGAACTCCCACAAATCACTATAACAGGAGTTCCGAGCCTCCAATCCCTTATTACCACAGGACCACAGTATGGAGACATTTGAATGGAGTAGTGGTCGAGCAGGACCCCCATCTTAGTGATTGAACAGTACTCCAGCGGTGGGGCATATAGCGATCAGACATTCATCACCTATTTTGTGGATAGGTGATAAATGTCAATCCAGGAACATCCCATTAAATTAGTAATAATGATGATAATATGGCGATGATTATAATTATTATTACACTGTCCATCGGTAGATAATTTTCTACATGGAATGAACTTATTTGTGACTGCAGATCAGATACATACAGGTGTCTTAGAATTCTTGCTTTTTTTATCTCTTAATTTTTTGAGAATTTTTTATTTATTTTAAGCTTTTCTGGTCTCCCTTCTTTTTTATGGGATATATAATACATTATTAATGCACAGTACGTCAAAGCGGGTTTTTTGTCTTATAAAAAAATAAAACTGTAATTCACTGCACTTACTTGGCTGGGCGGCGATTGGTCTTGAGGATCAAAATCTTTGAATACTGATGATCCTGCTTGCAGCTGGCACACCCACAAGTGCATTATGGGAAGTTTTTCATACAAGGCGACTGGTTCCTAGGAAACTTTCAATACAAAGTAGAACATGGAGTATCTAGAATTTTCTAGTCCTGTGTACAACGTGTTTTCATGGGAAACTCGTCACCAGGATGGCTTCACATGGCGGCATACATTAATGAGATCGTAGACCATTTCACTTAGTATGGAATCATTGACTATATTGAGCAACAGGAATAGATTAGATAAGAAGTTACATATTACCTGTTTCTAGATTAAATGCATATAAGGTGACAACAATATAGACTTACTTCACAGTAAAATGTGTGACCTCTTCAAATTTTTTGTATTTTTTATTACTAATTTTTTTCATATGTAGGTTTGTACAGGCAACATGTCAAAGGTTAAAGAATTCTTTTTCTAGATGGTATCAATGCTGTACAACGTGCACTAATGCGCCACAAGAGGGCAGACTTGTGTAATGACTGATTTGACTTTGGGAGCTGGTTTTAGGCAAATGCAAAGAAAATACAGTGTTAGTTAAAATGGCAGAATGTGATTGTTTGTGGACCTTGTTGAATATAAGAACTGTGAATCTTTGGAATAGTCTACCTCACGTGGTCACCACAGGAACAGATTCTAAAAAAGCCTACATGAATTCTTAAAACTAAAGGGGTTATACCATGATTGGTGTAAAAATGAAAATTAGGCATCATACAGTACATGACAATACCGTTCTAACAAAGCTAGAACCAGCCGTGTACCTCACACGGATCCAGAGATCTCCCCATTCATTGTTCCAATTGCTCTGCTAAATTATCTTCAGGCTCACAGCTCAGGGGGCATGTCCTTTCTGCTGAAGCTATGTCCCTATTACTGCCACAGCTTCTAGCGGAACATATGGCTGGTAGCAGTTGAAGATTTACACTGAGCACGTTCAACCAGCTCAATGAGACAGACAAAAAATAAGGCAAAGAACAAATAGCATGTGGCACTATACAGATAGAGTTCAGTGAATAGCTAGTCGCTATACAAATTTTTTTATTACATTGTCAGGGATATAAAGAAAATGCTTTATATAAAAGAAAGGATCAAAGGAAAAATTTCTAAGGGAATTGATCCTAGAGGTGGACATATAAAACACCTCAAAAAGAGTTCGCCGTTAATTTAATCATATTGTGCAATCAGTAAAACATGGTACAAGCGTCTATGCAAAAATATAAATGATTTAATATACAATATCTTAAAATACAATCAAAGTTTAATCAATATAAAATTCAGTAATATGCAATAACACGCAGTAATATGTAGTGCCCTAAATTTGCCACTAGATGGCTCTAACACAAATACCAGTGTTCCTTAAGGGACACTGACAGGCCCTATAAACATATTTAGATATTCATATGCTGTCATAGGTCTTATAATGTGTAGGCCAATCATATAAGTGTACCCCCTGTCCGCATTTCAAACACTGTAAAATCAACTTTATATTCATATGTGAATCACTTGCCTTTGTGCCCAAGGGGCGATCTTTCTCTTGCATTTGTGCCCAGCAGCGCCCCAACTGCCGTTTCCTAGCGCCGCTCAGCTCATTATTATTCACTGTGCTGGGCAGCTTTTCCAGTCCCCGATGCTGCGAGATCCCGTGCATGCAGAATAGAAACGTATGGGCATCGGCCTCACTTGGAGCTTCTGCACGTGCGCCAGATACCTTACCCGGCACCCTCACTCGCCGGAATCGCAGTGCGCCTGCGTCCCATAACCTTTAATGCAGCGGCTTCAGCGTCTCCTGCGCAGTGAATAATAATGAGCTGGGCGGCGCTAGGAAACGGCAGTTGGGGCGCGGTTGGGCACAAATGCAGGAGAAAGACCGCTCCTTTGGCACAAAGGCAAGTGATTCACATATATAAAGTTGATTTTACAGTGTTTGAAATGCGGACAGGGGGTACACTTATATGATTGGCATACACATTATAAGACCTATGACAGCATATTATTATCTGAATATGTTTATAGGGCCTGTCAGTGTCCCTTTAGGGTACTTTCACACGTCGCCAGAACTGCCTGCCAGATTCGGCGATCTTGACGCAAACTGATGGCATTTGTCAGACGGATCCAGATGCGGATCCGTCTGACAAATGCATTAAAAAAAAGAATCCGTCTCTCCGGTGTCAACTGGAAAAACGGATCCGGTATAATTTTTTTTTGCATTTTTAAAGGTCTGCGCACGGCAGAAAGCTGAATCTGTTTTGCCGGAACACTTAATGCCGAATCCGGCACTAATACACTTCAATGTAAATTAATGCCATATCCGGCATTCCGACAAGTGTTCAGTATTTTTCGCCAGAGAGAAAACTGCAGCATGCAGTAAACTCAATAGTGATTAGGGTGAATACGAACCCTTGCTCTGCTCAAACTATGACCAATCTCCAATATCAATATTAGATCTTTTATTCAGTAATATGCATCTTTACTGAATAGTGATAATATTGATGTAGCACTTTTAACATTATACATCCGCACTAAAGCGGGGAGTTACTAAATATCAGGCCGATTTAATTCAATCAATACTACACATAATAAAGTTATACGTTGCCCAAGAATGCAGATGATATGCAGGGTCTAAGGGAAGTTAGCTCTAATGTCCGTTCTAATCATTGTAATTTTTCTCCTGGGGTCTCTCCTTTCTTTCTTCCTTTTTTTCCCTCCTGTATGTGGTTTATTATCCAAAAACTTATCAGTTAGACACACCTTCCTAGCTTGGAGTTTTCCAATCATTATCGGTTAGGCGTGTACATATGAAAACGACTGTGATGTCACTATATTACCCAGAATTAATTTCGGCTGTTAGTGTAATGTTACTTATTTATACCTAGGTGGCACTATTGAATAAGCTACTAGCATCATTACCAGTAAAAGTTAAATGTCCAGGTCTGACTTCATCTTACATTCCATAAACATAACATATGGAATCCTAAATCAGAGCTAAAAGGGATTAACTTTGACACATATACCAATTAAAGCATAACACATTAGGTGCCAGTTTAGACATCTCCTAAACTATCAAATTTATGGTACCGATAAGAATATAATAGACCTTGTACTCTCACAGAAATGTGTGTCTCCGGTGTCACTTCAACGGGTGATTGATTGTTAGTTAAAATAACACCACCTTCCCTGAATGGAGACTTATTAACAAAGTCTATACTTAAAATTCTTCATAATATTTTAGGAGTACACGCGTTCCTAGTGAGAAATATATAAGATAATAGATGCATTGACGTTCTTATTTATTATACACACTTATATAGCGATACTAATTCCGCAGTGCTTTACAGACATTATCATCCAACTGTCCCCTATGAGGCTCACAATCTAAGGTCCCTATCAGTATGTCTTTGGAGTGTGGGAGGAAACCGGAGGAAACCCACGCAAACACAGGGAGAACATACAAACTCCATACAGATGTTGCCCTTGGTCAGATTCGAACCTAGGACCCCAGCGCTGCAAGGCACCAGTGCTAACCACTGAGCCACCGTGCTGCCCATATTATGCCCTTCATAATATTTAACAATATAAAACAATACATATGTCCTATTGATTATCTTATACAAAAAAAAAAAACTATGGTTCATTATATGTGTATACAGACACCACAGATTTTCTGCTTCACCAATAGACATCAACTGTAGGGGTAATTAGTACCAGATACGTCTAGAGAATATCTTTATATCAGTCATAAATCTATAAAGAGACAAGAATGACTCTTCTCAGACTGGCACATCTATAGAGAATAAACTTTATAAACAGTGTACTTTCCATGAACCTATTTTGGCCAACTTTAAAATTACATACCAAAATGGTGAATATATCACAATATGGCCTCATATATAATCAATTCCACTATAATTATGATATTTCGATATAAATGTTTTATACCTATGAAAAAGCACAACAACATGCAATTACAAAAGCATTCAGATCCAGGTGCTGGTTTGAAAAATGTAGAATATGATTTGTGACACAACCCCTGAGATTTCTTGGATCTTAATATTGAAGACCTATCCTCAGGATAGGTCATCAATATCAGATCGGCGGGGTCCAACACTCGGCATCCCCGCCGATCAGCTGTTTGAAAAGAAGGCTGTACTCATGCGAACGGAGCCTTTCTTTCATTGTTTACCTGCTCACTATCGACATTGCAGCAAACAGGTGTAATTACAAGAAGTCATCCCATTCACTTCTATGGAACGCTCCTTCCTATTCTAGTGTATACTACAGAGCCGTCCCATAGAAGTGAATGGGGACGACTTCTTCTAATTACACTGCTCACCGATGAGATGTCAACGGTTAGCAGGTAAGCAATGAAGAGAAAGAAGCGTTCTCACAACCTCTGCCGATCTGATATTGATGACCTATTGCAACTAGCCATAGACATGACCTGTTATATTTTCTTATCCTTCCATAGATCAAGATGCCAGAAATTAGCAGTCTTCATCTGAACACTCCTCTAAGAGACAGCGTGCCTATGTCCAAACTAGCTGGTACCAAAGTGTACCTAAAGCTTGACAATGCACAGCCAACAGGGTCCTTCAAAATCCGTGGAATTGGACATCTCTGTAAAACAGTAAGAAAAAAAATATATATATGTGGAAACAGATGCATTATAGGAACTACTGTACCAGGTATTGATCTATCTCCAAAGGGTGCACAAAATTAGATTTTCGATATCAGAGGCATTTTTAATAAAAGTGATTTAAACATCCCCTTTATTCTGGAAATCAAGTGTATGTAGGTCCTTGGGTGGCAGAATGAACGTGGGTCCCTTGTCCACTCCACTCTCTGTATGACATACTTGCCACCCCAGGTTTGCCTGGTCCTGATATCGACCCCCTGTGGGCTTTATGAGAACTGTAAGGGAGCTCCAATCTTGTACATGGGCTGTGTCTGGTATTGCAGTTTAGCCTCTTTTAAGTGACCCCCAGGTCCCATTTAATGACATTATTTGAATAGGCTTAGGCTACATTCACACGTCAGTATTTTCCTATATCCCGATTTTCGGTCCGTTTTTTGCGGATCCGTTGTTCCTGAAAATGTTTCCGTATGTCATCCGTTTTTTGCGGATCCGCAAAAAACGGAACCATGTATAAATTTCAATAATCAAATAAAGTTGTTTGGATTTCTTTGAAAAAAAATAAAAAAAAAATAATTTGTTATGTGTTTCCAGGAATGGATTCCGCATAAAACGGATGACATACGGAATGACATCCGAATGTCTTCCGTTTTTGCGGATCCATTGACTTTGTATTGTACCAGGATCCGAATTTTGCGGAAAAGAATAGGACATGTTTTATATTTAAACGGACATGCGGAACGGAACAACGGAAACGGACAGCACACATTGTGCTGTCCGATTTTTTCCAGGACCCATTGAAAATGAATGGGTCCAGATCTAGTCCTGATCTGTTCCGCAAAAAACGGAACAGATCAGGAAAGAAAAAACGGACATGTGAATGGACCCTTAAGATATTATCAAGTATTTGTGTGTGGTGGTGGTGGTGGTGGTGGGGTTCACGATCGGTACTGAAGATTTTCTAATGAAACACGCTAAATAAAATGTGTTTCTATCTTACAGTGGGCAGAACGAGGCTGTAAACATTTTATATGTTCTTCAGGTGAGTTTCTCTGTGAATTCACTTTTTTTTAAACTACAATTTGTCTTTGGACATTTACATTGTAATGCCGGGTGGATGCCAATGTCATGTGCTATACGTCATACAGAGCCATGTAAGACAGTTACGAAGCCCCTTCATTCTCACAGTCAGTGGGGCTTTCAGCTAATGGACCTCCATTGGTCTTTTAATATGGCTCCAGTACAGTTTTTTCTTAATTTAGTAATTTTAATAATAATTTCACAGAATTCTAGTTATCTCTTAGGAAGCACATACATTTAAGAAAATATACTAACTATAGATTTGAGAACATTTCAAATGGAATCTATTAACTATGTTGTTCAACCATGAATGTTAATTTACAAGTCTTCGTCATGACATACAAATGAACCATACAGGGGGGTACATAATTAATCGTGTGGTTTCACGTATTCTTTTTTTTAGGAGGCAATGCTGGCCTGGCAGCCGCTTATAGCGCCCGCATGCTGTCCATCCCTGCCACTGTTCTTGTGCCAGTTACTACTCCAAGCTTCACCATTCAGAGAATCAGAGATGAAGGTGCTACTGTCTGCGTGGTGGGAGAGGTGGGTTCATCCTTCCTCATCTGGAGATAATGAAACGACACAAAAAGCAAAGAGCATTAAAAAAAAAAATTCAAAAAGTATTTTAAAAAAACTTCCCCAATATGAACAAGATAAAAGATTATCACTATATGCGGATATAAAAAATGTATAACTGTGAAAGTTCACAATTGCGTCTGGTCTTCTGACTATGGTCATATCACATGTCTGCTGTTGGTTCATATACAGACGTGGACAAAATTGTTGGTACCCTTTGGTCAATGAAAGAAAAAGTCACAATGGTCACAGAAATAACTTTAATCTGACAAAAGTAATAATAAATTAAAATTCTATAAATGTTAACCAATGAAAGTCAGACATTGTTTTTCAACCATGCTTCAACAGAATTATGTAAAAAAATAAACTCATGAAACAGGCATGGACAAAAATGATGGTACCCCTAACTTAATATTTTGTTGCGCAACCTTTTGAGGCAATCACTGCAATCAAACGCTTCCTGTAACTGTCAATGAGACATCTGCACCTCTCAGCAGGTATTTTGGCCCACTCCTCATGAGCAAACTGCTCCAGTTGTGTCCGGTTTGAAGGGTGCCTTTTCCAGACTGCATGTTTCAGCTCCTTCCAAAGATGCTCAATAGGATTGAGGTCAGGGCTCATAGAAGGCCACTTTAGAATAGTCCAATTTTTTCCTCTTAGCCATTCTTGGGTGTTTTTAGCGGTGTGTTTTGGGTCATTGTCCTGTTGCAAGACCCATGACCTGCGACTGAGACCAAGCTTTCTGACACTGGCTAGTACATTTCTCTCTAGAATTCCTTGATAGTCTTGAGATTTCATTGTACCCTGCACAGATTCAAGACACCCTGTGCCAGACGCAGCAAAGCAGCCCCAGAACATAACAGAGCCTCCTCCATGTTTCACAGTAGGGACAGTGTTCTTTTCTTGATATGCTTCATTTTTTCGTCTGTGAACATACAGCTGATGTGCCTTGGCAAAAACTTCGATTTTTGTCTCATCTGTCCACAGGACATTCTCCCAGAAGCTTTGTGGCTTGTCAACATGTAGTTTGGCATATTCCAGTCTTGCTTTTTTATGATTCGTTTTCAACAATGGTGTCCTCCTTGGTCGTCTCCCATGTAGTCCACTTTGGCTCAAACAACGACGGATGGTGCGATCTGACACTGATGTTCCTTGAGCATGAAGTTCACCTTGAATCTCTTTAGAAGTCTTTCTAGGCTCTTTTGTTACCATTCGGATTATCCGTCTCTTAGATTTGTCATCAATTTTCCTCCTGCGGCCACGTCCAGGGAGGTTGGCTACAGTCCCATGGATCTTAAACTTATGAATAATATGTGCAACTGTACTCACAGGAACATCTAGTTGCTTGGAGATGGTCTTATAGCCTTTACCTTTAACATGCTTGTCTATAATTTTCTTTCTGATCTCTTGAGACAGCTCTTTCCTTTGCTTCCTCTGGTCCATGTCGAGTGTGGTACACACCATATCACCAAACAACACAGTGATTACCTGGAGCCATATATATAGGCCCAATGGCTGATTACAAGGTTGTAGACACCTGTGATGCTAATTAGTGGACACACCTTGAATTAACATGTCCCTTTGGTCACATTATGTTCTGTGTTTTCTAGGGGTACCATCATTTTTGTCCATGCCTGTTTCATGAGTTTATTTTTTTACATAATTCTGTTGAAGCATGGTTGAAAAACAATGTCTGACTTTCATTGGTTAACATTTATAGAATTTTAATTTATTATTACTTTTGTCAGATTAAAGTTATTTCTGTGACCATTGTGACTTTTTCTTTCATTGACCAAAGGGTACCAACAATTTTGTCCACGTCTGTACATCTTCTGAGTCTGACCACACCAATATATCGATGGTACTGTGAATGACCCATCAGAGCTCTGGATAACTATAGTTCCGACCAAGAAAAGGACAAGCCCTTTTACATGATCTGATGATAGGGAATGAACTACTCTCAATCTTGCCACCAATCACCCACCAAACAGTGTGTAAACAGGGGATGAGTTGGGACTCAGGACAAACTATAGTATTACCAATCGTTCATCCTCATATTAAAGGGGTTTTCTGGTACTTAGATATTGATCACTTATCCTCAGGATAAGTCACAAATATCAAATTAAGAGGTCCAACAAGTGGCACCCCCACTGATCAGCTGTTTTGGCCAGTCACTGATGCCAAAGACTAAATGGTGGACAAAAGTGGAAGCACAAGGTTTCTTCTACTGTGTAGTGGCCAGGCAATGCTGAAGTACTGCAGCTCAGCTCCCACTCCAGGGAGTCTTCCATCCACTGTATAGTATCCGGTGTCCGCAGCTGCCGTAATTTGCTGGTGGGGAGTGCTGGGTGTCAGAATGTCACCAGTATGAATGTCTATAGAACACAAACATTAATGCTGAAAATGCAAAATGCAATATTTGGCACAATTCCTTGTCATGTTAAGGATGCCCTTTATTCCATCAAAGATTATGGAAAATGACAGCAAATTTCTGCAAACCCTTCTGTAAGTAAATAGCAAAGCTATGTAGCATGATACAGCATTTAACTTTATTTGTCCCATTTCTCCATGCAGATACTTGATGATACAATTGAGCATGCTAAGGAGATGGTGAAGAATAACCCAGGGTGGGTATATATCCCTCCATTTGATGACCCTTTAATATGGTAAGAAAATTGTTTTTATTAAATATAGTCATAATTTATGACACAACTTAGGCAAACTGGGTCCTAGTTTATTATCTGAAATTATTGTTTGCAACACCTTTTTCATAGGGAAGGCCACACTTCACTAGTAAAAGAAATTAAGGAAAGCCTTCCTTCAAAACCAGGAGCAATTGTCCTCTCAGTTGGTGGTGGTGGTATGCTCTGTGGAGTAGTCCAAGGTCTCCAGGAAGTGGGATGGAATGATGTTCCCATAGTTGCAATGGAAACAAAAGGCGCTCACAGTCTTCATGCTGCACTAGAGGAAGGAAAACTAGTGACTCTTCCAGAAATTACCAGGTACGGATATATACACATATGAAACATAACATGTACCCTGCTAAACACTGAAATTGCAACACCAGGAAGGAAAAGTTGTGGAATCATGTAAATCACAGGATCCATAGGCTTGTTACTGATATGCAAATTATAAGAAATGGAAACAATATTAAAAATATCTTGATTTATTCAGTAGCGAGTATGAGTGCCACATACAGAAATATACACACTTAGAGGCTGTGGCATGTTATCAATGAGGTTATTAATATGTGTCTGAGTAATGTTCTGCCACTCTGAATGCACTTGGGCACGCAGATCATCAAGATCCGCTGCTGGCAGCTCCCTTTGCAATTGCCGACTAATAACATCATATAAGTGCTCGATGAGAGACAAGTCCAGAGACTATGCGGGTCATGGTAGCATGTTTAGTCCACATAGGCTGCTCACCGTATGAGGAGAAACATTCAGTTAGTTGAAAGATGGCTCCCGGGACACTGGTTTCACAACCAAATCTATATAACGCTGAGCTGCTAGTGTACCTGAAGTGCCATACATTATGCCACCCCATCATCTCAAAAGTATGACTGTTGTGACTTTCCCTTGTGAATGCCTCTTCATGGTGTTGCCCACTTGGTCTCCAGCCCAATCTCTAGCTACTATTGCATCTGAGACAAGAGAGGGACTCATCGCTGAAGATAGACCTCCATTCCATCCTCCATTGTCTTGCTATGCACCACGATAGCCTTTGAGAGCGGTGGCATGAGGTCATTAGAACATCTGTAGGTAGATCTCTACGTAATACCCCAATGTCACACATACCCATTCCAATGGTGTGTGTAGACACTGTCTGCCACCCTAGGCTTGGAATGTGACATCCAATTTCACTTGCAGTACAGAATAGATTACTATGCGCCATTTTTGTAATCACACAATCCGCCTCAATGATACATGTAGGCAGCCATGGTAGAGAGAGGTTGGTAGGGCCAATCTTAAAGTAGCTGTGTGGACTACACAATCAAGAACATGTAATCCAGAGTCATTTAGGAGGGTAGCGACCAACACAGGACAAAACTAGCTGTGTTAGGAGACTCAGAGATAGTAGTAGGTATCACTAAAAGTTAAATGCCATCAGGTTTGGTTTCTTTACGGGAAATCTATACTTTATGCGCTTCAGCACTTTTCTTTTTCCTGTTTTAGTGTGGCTAAGACATTGGGAGCCAAGACCGTCGGAGCACAAACACTTAAAGTGGCCAAAGAACATCCCGTTTTCTCTGAGGTCATCTCTGACCAAGATGCTGTGATGGCCATTGAGAGGTTCCTAGGTAAGCAATTACGCAGAGTACAATTCATGCTACAGCAGGCATATAGATTATAAAATATATAAATGTTAAAACTGCTAATACCACACCATGGTGCAGAGCTACTAATTGCCACATATAGGAAATCTGCTCTTCAATATTCTTAGTGTCATATTTATTTCTACAATAAGTTAGTTACTCTCCTGATATTCAGATTATACATGATAGCACTCTTTTGGAGGGGAAGGTGTTAAAGGAATTCTCCAGGCCTGTACCTAAAATGGGCCTTTCAGCTAACCTGTGCCACTGCATGATGTACATGCAGCTGAACAGGATGAATAGTGAGCATATCCAGTTGCGATGCCAGAGGAGGAGCCCGCAGCCAGTCAGGTGGTCATGTGACTCCAGTTGGGATCGTTGAATCGGCAGAGATGGAAGTGTTAGTACTGCTGAAGGTGTATGCTCTCCAAAGGTCTACAGGACTTCTGAACCCCATTAATTTATAGCTATGTCGTAAGTGGGTAGATGCATTTTGATGACTTACCTGTTGTCCATTTTTCTAGATGATGAGAAAATGCTTGTAGAACCCGCGTGTGGAGCTGCTCTTGCTGCGGTATACAGTGAAGTGATTGGGAAGCTGCAGAAGGAGGGCAAGCTGAAGAAGGACCTTTCATCTGTGGTCATTAATGTGTGCGGTGGGAACAACATCACTCTCAAACAACTCTTCCAACTTAAGGAGCAGTTGGGCATGGAGTCTGTCAGTGCTGCATAGGAAAAGACTGTGCTTTCTAAACATTCGGACTAAGTCACTGTATCAGTCTGCAGGGAATCTCAACTCAAGGCATAGGAAGAACTGTCAAACATGTTCTTTCCAACCAAAATTCAGGTTCACTGTTCAATATAGGAGTATGGCATTATCTGACATTCCTAAACTTGTTGTCCTCAGATGGCTGTGTTGGTGACGGTTACTGAATTCCGTGTACGTAACTCTGTGCTACACATCAGTACTACTCATCTGACCTTATCCTCTAGCATCCAGAGACCAGGACAGTTTTATTAGAGCTGTAGAACCCTTTGTTAGAGTATAGCATGGATAGTAATGAGAAGACCACTGTATTTATGTAGGTATTACAAAGACCACAGAGAGGAATGAGAAAGCTAATAAAGGCTAGCTGAAGGGAAATATTTCAATGTAACCACTACCTCTATATTCTGTCAAACATCACTGTGAAGATATTGTTTGCCATGGAGATGCAGCTTTTCTGAATTTCTGCATCTAATTTATTTTCTATATGTGTTATGTTTAACTATTATATGGCATTAAACAACTTGATATGAAAAAACAAAAACGCTACTGTGATTGTGAACATCCAATAAGCCTCTAGACCAGGGATCAGCAACCTCTGGCACTCCAGCTGTTCTGAAACTACAACTCCCAGAATCCTCCTTTCACTTCCGTGGGAGTTACAAAGACAACCAAGAAAGTTTGTATGCTGGTAGTTTGGGAGTTGTAGTTTCCCAGCAGCTGGAGTGCCAAAGGTTGCCGATTCCCGCTCTAGACAATTAAAATAGACTTAGAGCGGTATCATGGTTTGCACGGGTGACTGCTTTAAAGCATTTCCTTAGTCAGACCACCAGAGAGGAGATCTATATCCAGAAACACTCTGGTACACAAAGCAAAAAGATTCGGACTCAAGACAGAAGAGGACAGTTTTTGTTTAATTAAGCAAATTATGGGAAAAACAAATAACTTTCTTTATTAAAAAGGACATTTAAAAGCCTAGAAGACAATATATCAAATCCCTATCAAACACTAGCCGCTTATAGCAGCTTCCAAAAATAAATTGCATAGATATTTGGCAAGAGAGGGGGGGGGGGGGAGGGGGCGTGTGCGGCAAGAGCTGATGTTTGACATGGTGTATGTGTTTGGCATCTTCCTCCATATGGGTCACACTGTGGCCTAGCATGTGGACAAGTATCAACAACAACTGCAATACAAGTGGTTTACATGTAAATCTCCTAAACCTATCATGGAGAAAGTGCCCTCATCTATACAGTATGTTGGATGGTATGAGCCCTAGTAGAGCGCCAAGAGCTGCATATAGCATATCATACACACAAGACAGTTCTCCATTTCATAAAAGTGTTTGTACACGGGAGAGGGGGAAACCTACACAACTGTTATCTCCCCCAAGTGTTTTAAAGACAAGGCTCGCTGTAATAAGTGCTTGGGCAGTGATATGTTTAAAAGGGTTTTGCACTTTGTTTTAACTGATGATCTATCCTCTGGATAGATCAGGGGTCCGACACCCGGGACCCCCGCCGATCAGCTGTTTAAAAAGGCAGAGGCGCTCCAGTAGCGCTGTGGCCTTCTGTTTACCGCCGGCCCACTGACGTCATGGCTTGTATCAACTAGCGTGGGCGTAGCCAAGCTCCATTCAAGTGAACAGAGCTTAGCCGCGCCCATGCTAGTTGATACTAGTCGTGACCTCACTGAGCCTGCGGTAAACAGTAAGAAGGCTGCGGCGCTCCTGGAGCGCAGCTGCCTTCTCAAACTGCTGATCGGCGGGGGTCCCGAGTGTCGGACACCCGCTGATCATCTATCCAGAGGATAGATCAGTTAAAACAAAGTGCAGAATCCCTTTAACAATGCAGAGTGGCACTCCACTGCTACTCATTTCCATCAGGGAACCCTGCCTAGAAAAATAAAGTGGGGTACATACATTATGACTCCAGCACACACAACGTGCACATCTTTAACCTGCCTTACACACACACACACACACACACTAGTGGCATCCCTTATGATACAAAACTTTGAGCCCTGGACTGAATTCACCGCTTTGAACGGTAGCCTTACTTATAACATCAGTACCTTACCAGTTACATTACATGCCCCGACACAAAAATTATAAGGGCTGATCAAAAGTGCATTGATTGAAGAACATATGGTCGCAATGTCTTAATCCCAGCTGATGACAATGGGAGAAAACATCCAGAGGTCCGGATGGCCCATGTGCATGAGGTTGCTGAAGGGAGAGGTGCTCCACTGGAAGGCTGGGACTTGGTGCCACGTGGGGCCATTAACAGCCACCATTTTATGATGCTTGGCAAATTCATAGCTTGTCAGCTGTCAAGGGGAATAGAGAACATTCAATAAAGCCCAGCTACTGACTAATATTCAGATTTTTTAGAATCAGGGCATAATTGTAGCAATATGCCGTTTGGACAGCACCCACCTTCATATCTGTGCCACCATGTTGCCGTTGACGCATGGCTCCGAATGGATATGTTCCATTGGCAGGGTTAAGATCAGAGCGGGCAGAGATTGCATTCTCTCCATTTTGTTTTGGATCACAACCTTCACAACGTGAGAGAGGATCGTGGAGAAAATCATTGTATCTGAAAAAAAATTAAGAGTACACCATGTTTTCTTACAGTATGACAGCAGTCAGTAAGGTACTAAGCCACCAAATGTCATCCATCAGGTCATGTACACCTCCTCACCTCATAAGTCTGACCATAGATTGCAGGTCCTGCACAAGCGTCTGATTCCTGCGGAATATTTCTGCACGTGGAGTTTTTGAATAACTGAACCAGTCTCCATACTTTTTCAAAAGATCCACTTGCCCACTTGCATTAAAAATCTCTTCAAAGTACCTATAAAAAAATAAAATAAAATGGTAGGAGACATGAATAAGTGTTTCCAGACACCTCAGACTCAACTTAGGCTTCCATTCTTGCCGACCACATCATATATGCACTTACGGGACATTGTAGCTTGCCCAGTATCCAGTTTGATAAAGAAGATCAGATTTATCTGCTGTAATCACCATACCCCTAGAAATATATATAAAACAAAAATCACAGTAGGTGTGGAAGAGTCGCACAATATTGATGAGCATACGTTCTAATGTCTCTGCACGGAAATGGTTCTAGACATCTCATCTGATAAATATATAATTCTTTTTTCTCTTGAGGAATTCTTTTGAGGAAGCTCACCAGTTACCCTGGAGCTTAGCCCACTGACCACCCCTCAGAATGGCAATAACCAAGATTATAGTAATAATGGCTGGCTCACAGTAATTTGCATACAATGCCACCATTTAATATATAACCATACATAACTCTACATTTACATTGTCTAAAAAAAATGCCTTGGATCGCGATGGCTTGATTGTATCACTCCTTGCTGTGAGTCTTCTCACGTATGAGTGTTAGACTTGCCGGGATGCCAAGCAGTTGGATGGAGTTGCGTTATGCCAAAATTCTTTATGAATGACAATCCACACTGTGCGTTCGAGTACCGCCACCAGATGGGTTTCGGAACTAGTAGTTCCTTCCTCAGTGGTGAAAAAGCAATAAATGGCTGCTGGAACCTAACAGCCGAGTTTTAAACCAATTTCCGGACCGGATCATGATGGGAACAACCTGGTTCATAGGTGTCAATACATATTATACCTTTAACTACCGCATCCTATATTTGTGTCAATACACATAATACAAATTAATGCGATAGTTAAATGTATTAATAATATTAGTAGATGTTTTCCTATATTTTATACCATAAATGCTGGATGTCAATACACACTATACATTTGACTGCCACATATTGATATTAATAGATGTTCTGAGGGGTGGTCATCAATATCAGATCGTCAGGTGTCCAACACCTGTTTGAAGAGGTGGCGGCGCTCCATGCAAGCACTGCACCATCAAGAGGTCAGGCAGTGTAATGACGAGTTCTTTCTCCAGTATGGCCTACACAACCCCTTTAATGCACTTGCACTAATCCCTCTCATTCACATAGAACACTTAATTATCACTTCCAAGACACCAGGATGAAAGTAGATGCAAGCATATGACTTACGGAAGCTGTTCTAGGACAGTGAGAAGTCCTCTTGGTGTCTCTGGGCTTCCTGCATTGAATTTGTTGTAGTCCACAACCATCCACTGATTATTGTACCTAAGGGAAACATAGATACAAGAAATATGTACAAGTGACCAAAAGTGAACAAAAATGAAACCGCTGTCTAAAATTAGACATTTAGGCCCCTTTCACACGGGCGAGTTTTCCGTACGGGTGCGATGCGTGCGGTGAACGTATTGCACCCGCACTGAATCCTGACCATTCATTTCTATGGGGCTGTGCACATGAGCGGTGATTTTCACGCATCACTTGTGCGTTGAGTGAAAACCGCAGCATGCTCTATATTGTCCGATTTTCACGCGACGCAGGCCCCATAGAAGTGAGTGGGAAGCGTGAAAATCGCATAGCATCCGCAAGCAAGTACGGATGCCGTGCGATTTGCGCGCACGGTTGCTAGGAGACGATCGGGATGGAGACCCGATCATTATTATTTTCCCCTTATAACATGGTTATAAGGGAAAATAATAGCATTCTGAATACATACTGCATAGTAAAACAGCGCTAGAGGGGTTACATTTTTTTTTTTTTTAACTCACCTTAGTCCACTTGATCGCGAAGCCGGCATCTCCTTGTGTCTCCTCTGCGCTGAACAGGACCTGGGGTGAGCTGCTCCATTAAATACTGGTTAAGGACCTTTGATGACGTCACTCTGGTCATCACATGGTCTTTTACCATGGTGAATCACCATGGTAAAAGATCATGTGACGTACCATGTGATGACCGGAGTGACGTCATCAAAGGTCCTTAACCGGTATTTAATGGAGCAGCTCACCCCAGGTCCTGTTCATCAGCAGAAGATACACAAGGAGATGCCGGCTTCGCGATCAAGTGGACTAAGGTGAGCTAAATTATTTTTAATTTTTTTTTAACCCCTCTAGCGCTGTTTTACTATGCAGTATGTATTCAGAATGCTATTATTTTCCCTTATAACCATGTTATAAGGGAAAATAATACAATCTTCAGAACATCAATCCCAAGCCCGAACTTCTGTGAAGAAGTTCGGGTACCAAACATGCGCGATTTTTCTCACGCGAGTGCAACGCATGACAATGTTTTGCACTCACGCGGGAAAAAAATCACGCATTTTCCCGCAACGCACCCAGCTCTTATCCGGGCAAAAAAACTGACACCCGTGTGAAAGAGGCCTTACTGGGTGTCCTGTATTTGGGACCACCCAGTAAATGTCACAAAAAAAAATAAAAAATAATTTAATAGCCTCCTCCTTTGCATCACACTGGAGGCCTTTTTGCACGTTGCAATATACAGGCAGTTATTGGAAACTAAACTGTTTATTGATCAGAGGGGAGAGCGTATTTACACACAGCAATCATCCCTTCTGTATAGAGATGAACAATCACCACCGAGATTGTTTATCCCCATATACAGACTGACTGTGTGCCAGCAGCACAAGTCCGTTTACACTGGACAATAGGCTGCGGAGAAACAATGATTTTATCTGCCGAATACAAGATGTGATCGGTAGCCTTTACACTAGGCAAATATCAGGAAGAAAATATGTGTTAGCAGAATGAGGTGGCTCTACTAGTCAATAGGGATGGGATGGTGCTCAATATTGAGTGTTAACTCCAACACACCAAAAAAAGTTAGAGATAGTTATGGAAGATATGGCACTCAAATATCTGGAGGACTGCTCAAACATTCGATTTTATTGAATTCAAATCTTATAATATTCAACAGGTCATACTCATTAAAAAGATCGTACAAGATACGTAAATTGTACAGAAAATAAAACACAAAACAGATTCGTCCAGTGCTTGCTAAAGAACTTCCTGGAGCGATATCATTCCACATTCATTTTGATCGGAACAAACCAAGATTTGAGCATGAGGGACACCGAAGTAGCGGAGATCAGAGGAAAAAGCCGCACTTAGTTTTGGGGGTAAGGGAGCAGTACAGCTCATAAATAGGTGGGATGCCACCATAGAGCTGGAACCCCGAACAATTCAAATTGCGATTAACTTGTGAATTAATTTGTGAACTATTACATAGAGTTTTCCCTATGGAATATTGGCTTTGTGAGTCACCCGAACATACGGTGTTGGATTAGTACAACATCTGTAACTCACAGCTAATAATCGAACTGGAACCAGCTCCTTTTTTCTGTGAAAATCTTACAAGTGTACTACAATATATAATCGGCGATCGTTGACATCGAATATCCAGTGATCATCCAATCGAAAATCAGTTTTTAATATTATATTCGGTATTGTGGTGGACATTTCAATTGCTGTCAGGCCTATGCGATCAACCAGTTATCCCATGCCTCAGTGATCTTCATATTGAATCATCATTTTAGTGATGTTTTATTTTCTGTACAATTTACGTATCTTGTACAATCTTTTTAAAGGGGTTCTGCACTTTCAATTAACTGATGATCTATCCTCTGGATAGATCAGCTTCTGATCGGCGGGGGTCCGACACCCGGGACCCCCGCCGATCAGCTGTTTGAGAAGGCAGCGGCGCTCCAGCAGTGCCGCGGCCTTCTCACTGTTTACCGCCGGGCCGCCCGCCCACTGACGTCACGACTAGTATCAACTAGAGTAGGCGCGGCTAAGCTCTGTTCACTTGAATAGAGCTTAGCCGCGCCCACTCTAGTTGATACAAGTCGGGTGTCGGACCCCCGCCGATCAGAAGCTGATGATCTATCCAGAGGATAGATCATCAGTTAATTGAAAGTGCAGAACCCCTTTAAATATATGACCTTTTCTAATGAGTATGACCTGTTGAATATTATAAGATTTGAAGTCAATAAAAATCGAATGTTTAAGCAGTCCCCCAGATATTTGAGTGCCATATCTTCCATAACTAAATATCAGGAAGAAGCATTGGTCCTGCCTGATAACTGCCCCGATTCTCAGCCCTTGTAAACGGCCTTAACTACTGAAACACAGTCCCTCGTGACAGGTTATACACCTTCTCTACTTACGTTCCACTATTAAACTCTTTGAAGATATTAGCCCATTCACTTCCTCCTGTGGCCAGTCTGTTGGCTACAATATTCCTTAGCCACTCTAGGACAGAATTTTCTGGCTGGATGTATTTCCAGAGATCAGGATTGCTGTTTCCAATGGTTGTCTCCAATGTAACCTAAAAAAAAAAAAAAAAAAAAAAAAAAAAACACACAACACACAAACACACTAATTATCTTCCATATCCTCAAACTATTACAGGGATTGTCCTAGTTCCCCCAATGGCACTAAATGTAAGAAAATATAAGATTAAGTCCTGGCGTATTTACAAGACTGTAGCAGTGATTTGTTTTATGGCTCATGTGATCGCTGCAGCCACAACAGTATATGGCTTGAGACCAGCAATTGGCTGCACACCGGTATAGTGGGGGACACAGCACATCTCTTCTGCAGCCGTATAAACAAAACGCGGGCGGGGAGCGGAGCATGAAGCTGCATCGCTGGATACAGCAATGGAGGAACTAGCTTCATTTTTTATTTTGTTACATTATTGGCATTAGGGAAGTTTGCAAAGAACTCTGACAAATTAAAAAAAAAAATAAAAAAAAACAACGTAAAACAGATGAGTGAATGCAGGAAGTATTGTGGTGGACAGAAGAGGTAAAAACCCCAGCAAGGTCCAGAACAATACTGTTGTACATATAGCTACTTACAAATAGGGAATTTGTACTCACTAGCCCGCTGCTGAGTATATAAAAGTCATCACCGGAGAAGATGGTTCCTGGGTAAGAAGAAAAGGTCTGAACGGAGCCTGGTACCACAGAGTCTCCTGCAGAGGGAAGAATCATGTAACAGTAGTTTAAATAGAATATGAAAATAGCATTTTTATTTTACTCACTTCTATAGCGCTGACATATTCTGCAACGCAGACCTCATCACTTGCTGTCCCCAATGGGGCTCACAATCTAAGCTCCCCATCAGGGAGGAAACCCACCAAAACACGGGGAGGACTGTCCTTGGTCAGATTCCAACCTAGGGCCCCAGCATCTCTGGCAACTACTAATTCTAGAGGTACTGTAAGATGGAAGGTAAAGGAGCAGACAACGGGAACATCTCCTTTGGAAGGTGTACAATAAATCACATGAGCGGTTTCTTCGGCGTCTCATTCAACAACCCCAGATTTTCAGTTGCGGAAATTTCCGCAACAAATCTGCTGTGTGTGAATATACACCCAGGGGCAGATTTATGAAATTGCCTTGTTTCCTTCCCATGGTAACCAATCACAACTTAGCTGTCATTTTACCAGAGCGCACTATGAAATGAAACCTGTGCTGGGATTGGATGCTACAGACAGTAAAAAGTCTGTTTTTCTTTTATTTTTCTTTTTTTTCTTTTAGACAGTTTCATAAATCTCCCCCTTTGGGTCCACACATATTGAGTCCTTACAATTTCTGGAAAAACTGACAAAATGTTGTCATCTATCAGGGACAGAGAGACTGACGACAAAGGGCCCCTGTGCAGGACGGGTGTTTAGGCCTCCATCCCTTAATAATCTATATGCACATAACATACATGTGCACACTACTCACAAGTACTCATGCTCACGCTAAGTATATACAAATTACACATAAATGGTGTATATTTACACAAGTATTTCCTTCTATACACACAGATACACAGTTAAAGGGGTTTTTTGAGTTCAGGGCTGAACCTGGATATAAGCTACTCTTTAGGCCTCATGCACACGAACGTTGTTTTGGTCAGCATCTGAGCCAGTTTTTGCGGCTGTCCGCATGCCATTGCTCTTGTCTTGCAGACAAGAATAGGCAGTAATATTATTGCAGAACGCACGCCATCCGTGTTTTTTGGATCCGCACTTTGCAGACCACAAAACACACAACGGTTGACATTGTAGGGTACATATTAGTGGAGCATAGAAGCATTTCCTTGCTCCGGTGCTCCCCCTTGTCACGCTGCATTGCAAGGCTCTGTTCTGTGCTGGAGAATTACCAGGCTTCGCATCACTGTGCTAGGTGGAGACTTCTGCCTAACAGTGAGCCCGGTAACTGTATAGATGGGTGATCTCTAGTACTGCCGGAGGCAAGAAAAACCGGAATTAGACTTACCGGTAATTCAGTTTCCATGAAATCACCATGACGGCCACAAGGAGATTGACCCATGACCTCTGTGGGGGCAGGAAACAGAGAAGAGGTTAAATTGCCCCCTCCCACCACCGCACCTCAGTGTTCCAAAGATATCAAGTGCCAGAAGTGTCCTAGTATTTCCCAGTATTACACCATACCAGAAAAATACCGGTGAAAAACAAAATTTCAACAAAAGAAGGGGAGGGAATGTATGGGCCGTCATGGTGATTTCATGGAAACTGAATTACCGGTAAGTCTAATTCCGGTTTTCCCATATCATCACCATGACGGCCACAAGGAGAGTTATAAAATTAATTTTTTATGGGTGGGGGCAACCGCTTGGAGAACCTTCTGACCAAAGGAGAGGCCAGAGGTTCCAGACAAGTCCAAACGGTAATGTTTCACAAATGTGTGAATACTAGACCAGGAGGCGGCCCTGCATATATCATCCAGGGAGGCCCCTGCTCTTTCAGCAAAGGTAGTGGATACAGCTCTGGTAGAGTGAGCTCTAATATTGGAAGGAGGATCCAGATTCTGATTCTTATAACATAAGGTAATAGTGTCCTTAATCCATCTTGCAATGGAGGATTTTGAGGCCCTGGATCCCTTATTCCTTCCAGCAAATTGGACAAGCAGACTGTCAGACTTCCTGAAGTCCCTAGTGGCTTCCAAGTATCTAATGACTGTACGCCTAACGTCAAGGAAATGAAATTTCTCTTCCTCCTGATCCTTGGGATTGTTGAAGAAGGATGGAAGTAGGATCTCCTGGCCTCTGTTGCGGTCTGAGGCCACCTTTGGCAGGAAACCTGGGTCTAGTTTAAGCACAATCTTATCCTCAGTGATGGTAAGGTATGGTTCCCTAATGGAGAGAGCCTGAATCTCTCCCAGTCTCTTGGCAGAGGTAATTGCTATAAGAAAGGCAGTTTTGAATGAAAGCAACTTAATTGAACAATCCTCCAATGGCTCAAATGGGGAACACATAAGATTGTTGAGAACTAAATTTAAGTCCCAGGTTGGGCTGCGGGACCTAAGCGTGGGTCTCAGTCTACGTGCAGCTCTAATGAATCGTTTGATCCATCTATGGTCTGCCAGGTCGGAATCAAAGAAGGCGCTCAATGCCGAAATTTGAACCTTTAAAGGTGGATGGAGAGAGGCCCATGTCCAGGCCCCTTTGTAGAAATTCCAGAATTTTCTGGATACTGGGCCCCACAGAATTTGGATTCTCCTCGCCCGACCATGAGCAGAATCTCTTCCAGATCTTCAGGTATATCGCGGAAGTGACTTTTTTCCTAGAACATCTCAGGGTGGCTATAACCTGGTCTGACAGGCCCTGAGACCTTAAGAGGGAAACCTCAGGATCCAAGCCGTGAGCTTCAGGAACTCCGGATGAGGATGTAGCAAAGGACCCTGGTATAGGATGTCCCCCCTGAGTGGGAGTCTCACTGGTTCGTCTATTGCTAGCTTTAATAGAGGGGCGAACCAACTTCTCTTGGGCCAGAACGGAGCGATCAATATTACCGTGGTTCTCCCCTCCTGAATCTTCTGAATGACCCTCGGGATGAGCGGCAATGGAGGGAATGCGTACCCTAGATCCCAGCACCATTTTAGGGAGAAGGCGTCTACTCTCCAGGGATGGTCCCCGGCATTTAGGGAGCAAAATGTTTGCACTTTCGTATTTCTCCTTGATGCGAACAGGTCTATTGTAGGAAGCCCCCATTTTTGGGTTAGCATATTGAAGACCTCTGGGTTCAGTGCCCACTCTGTACGATCTACCACCTGTCTGCTCAAAAAGTCCGCTTCTAGATTCAGGGATCCCTTCAGGTGCATTGCTGAGATGGACTTTAGTTCCTTTTCTGCAAAGGAGAAGATCTCCTCTGAGATACTCTGGAGTCTCCTTGATCGAGTACCCCCTTGGTGTTTTAGGTAGGAGACCACAGTCACGTTGTCCGATAGGACTTTCACGTGCTGATTTCTTATCAATTGCTTGGCGGCGAGAAGGGCTTCTCTTACTGCATACAGCTCCCTGAAATTTGAAGACTGAGCAGATATCAGACGCTTCCACGTTGCCTGGAAATAGGCTTTGTCGATTTTTGCTCCCCAACCGGATTGGCTGGCGCCTGAATGGAAACGGACCTAGGGGTCTCTTCAATCCCCATCGTCGCTCTGACTGCCTTTAGCAAGTCATTCATCTCCTCCGAGGAAAAATAAAACTTGCTATTATTTTCGTATATTTCCCCCTCAGAGAGAGATGGATCATCCTCCCACTGCGTGGAAGTAGAAGCTTTATCGCCTGCATCCTCGGATCCGGAGGAAATAATCCTGGAACGCGGACGCTTGCGAGAAGGCTCGTCCTGGGGATCAGACGGAGCAACTCTATCGGCCCAAATTTCTTCCTGAACCACCGATCTGATATTTTCCATAAGGGACGATTGTTCCTGCTGGATTACATCAGAAATACATGCTTTACAAAGCTTCTTTCCATATTCGTCAGGCAGTTTCCTTGCACAAGAGATGCAGCGAGGAGGTTTTTTAAACTTTTTTTGCGCCTCTTTAGCCTGAAACAGATATGGAAATAGCGGTATCAGAAATAAGGCTTTAGCAAAAAAAAAAAAAGAATATCGTGCCATAAGACAAGCGGACCCCCAGAGGGATACTTACAGGAGGCAGAGGGGGAGCATCCAGCTCCATAACAGTTTGTACCTCAGGACCTGACATTTCTGTAAAGTAAAATGCAGCTGCAGTACTCACAGACCTCAGATCAGCGTCCTATGGCAGCTCCCGCCTTTTATTCAAACTGCTCTGCTCCTGCGCTTTACTTCCGGGTTGCGGCCGAACCCGGAAGTGACGTCACCGACGTCGGCGTGCGCACACGCCGGCCGGAAGAGGAAGAGGAAGAGGAAGATTGCGGCCCGGGAGCAGGCTCCAGACCAGCCGGAGCGAGTCCTCCCGATACCCCCCAGCCCAGCATGCGGCCGCCGGCGGACTGGGGGAGCTCAGACGAGCCTCAGGTAACCCAGGAGGCCCCTGGAGACAAAGAAAAAATAATAAAACAAAATCCTATCTTCATCTCCCTGCCGCCACAGGGAGACTCTTCTCTGACCCTGGCCACAGTGGGTACAGGAACACTGAGGTGCGGTGGTGGGAGGGGGCAATTTAACCTCTTCTCTGTTTCCTGCCCCCACAGAGGTCATGGGTCAATCTCCTTGTGGCCGTCATGGTGATGATATGGTAAAATGCTACTTTGCATAGTGCGAAGCACGGTACTATGCCGGCACAAAAATCGATCCCCCTTGTCACACTGCATCGCACAGCGAAAGGAGCATCGATGCAAGGAAATGCTCCACTAATATGTACTCTACAAGTAATGATCAGCTTATATCCAGGATCAGCCCTGAAGCTAGAAAACCAGTTCTGCTAAGAAAATGACGGAGTTTTATTGTTAAGTATCTCAATGAGGGAAGAGAGAGTTTTATCTTTTGCCTTATTCACCCCTACAATCACTATACAAACAACTACTGTCAGGGTGTGCCAGATACAACCGTCAGGTCAGCGCCTAAGATGATTTCTAGGACAATATCTCTGGATTCCTCATTTACTTATTTTGGTCCCTCGCTTGATTTCTTGGGGCGCGGAATTATCATGGTCACATGTTCTCTGCAGCCAGTGACTGGCTTCAGCAGTAACATGGCCAGAAGTAGCATGTTACTGCTGAAGCCAATCTCTGGCTACAAAGGAGCATGTCATGTGACCATGCCCATGCTCCACCACGAAAAAACAAGCCAGAGACCAGACCATGGACACAGCAAAAGGCAAAGGTGGACCAGACCGGTTGGGAACAGGCAAGTATGAATCTTCTGTTTACAGAGATAGGCTGCGGGGGGGGGGGGGGGGGGGGGGGGGGGGTTACTCTTCATACAGTAAATCTGCACCTCGCCTTACGTTACACGGCTATCACATTTGCCATCTGTCATATGTTTAAATCTAGATGCAACTCATCCTTGCTCACCACTGGGGTTAGAACGAAAGGGAAGTGTGTACTTCTTGACGATGCGCAACATGGACTGGTAAGTGTTCCAGGTTACATGAGACACCAGGAGATCTTTATTGCCAGGAAGAAGCTTGATGAGGGCAGAGCAGGACCCCGAGCCCAGCTCTCTGGAAGCATCAGTCTTATTCAGAGCAGCTTCTAGATCTTCCAAGTCACCACCAAGTTGAAAGAGCCTGTGACAGGAAAAGATGGACAGAAACTCAGCCAACGTCACACAAATGTCAACACATTTCATATTCTATAAAAAGTATATATTTTGGGATATGCGGTATATGAATATAACTGATGAATAGTAACATAGTATATAAGGCAGAAAAAAAGACATCTGTCCATCCAGTTCAGCCTGCAAGATGATCCAGAGGAAGGAAGAAAAAAACACACACACACACACACACACACACACACACACACACACACAACACTGAGGTACAAGCCTATTTTCCCCACTTAAAGGGAACCCATCACCGGGATTTTGTGTATAGAGCTGAGGACATGGGCTGCTAGATGGCCGCTAGCACATCCGCAATACCCAGTCCCCATAGCTCTATGTGCTTTTATTGTGTAAGAAAAAAAACGATTTGATACATATGCAAATTAACCTGAGATGTGTCCTGTACGTGAGACGAGTCAGGGACAGGACTCATCTCAGGTTAATTTGCATATGTATCAAATCATTTTTTGTTTTTTTTACACAATAAAAGGCACACAGAGCTATGGGGACTGGGTATTGCGGATGTGCTAGTGGCCATCTAGCAGCCCATGTCCTCAGCTCTATACACAAAATCCCGGTGACATTCCTTTCCGACTCCAATCAGGCAATCAGAATAACTCCCTGGATCAACGACCCCTCTCTAGTAGCTATAGCCTGTAATATTATTACGCTCCAGAAATACATCCAGGCCCCTCTTGAATTCCTTTATTGTACTCGCCATCACCACCTCCTCAGGCAGAGAGTTCCATAGTCTCACTGCTCTTACCATAAAGAATGTTCTATGTTTGTGTTCTCTTCTATGTTTGTGTACAAACCTCCTTTCCTCGAGACGCAGATGGTGATCCATATAATTATCAATTGTGACCATGTCAATTAAAAGAAGACCTGTAACCTCTCCTGACATGTCTACCTGCATTCCTCATGTAATAATTATGGAGCATATATTGTTAGACTCAAACTTGGAAACTTACAGGAACCCAAAGGGATTAAGGGTGAACTTTTTCTGGGGAAAGGCGATGCGGCCACTATAGCTGTCCTCCAAACCTTTCAGCTGCAGCAGTGCTAGCCGAACCTGCAAATGTACAAATTCACTTTTTATTAACATAAAAACATATCTGCGACAGACCAAAGATGTTAGGCTCTGTTCACATCCATGATATATCTTCCATGGAGTCCTTGGGGTATGGTAGAAATTTCTGTTTTGACAGCAAGAATTGAGCACCATGACGGAACTGCCTACAGATCCCTTGACGGATGGGCCGAACATCAGTGTACACAGAGCCGTAAAGGGAACCTGTCACTAGGTTTGGGGCCACCAAGTCGACCGTATGCCGTTATACAGATTACAGTTCTAAACCTGCCGATATCAAAACCATAAGTGTAATTGAACCTATAAAGTTACCAGAGAGGAGTCCGGGACTCATCTCCCGAAGCATGGAGGTGCATATGCATTGCGCAAATGAAGTGTAGTGCACTCCACATTGCTTCACCGTGCATGAAGAATGCAAAAACAGGCAGTATTGGAAGCCTTAAACCCTGCCGCCCCAAACCTACTGACTGGTCCCCTTTAAATTCTTTTACGGGTGAATAAGATACATGATTACTGTAGAAATTCAGAATTTCTCTCATTGGCACCAGTCAGTGACGGTCTGAGGACACTTGCACATGTACCATTTTGGCTGTGGTTTGACCACCACAGCAGCCAAGTGTTATACTGTAGGTGATGGGATTTGGAGCACACCTTCAAAACTATGCAGTTTTCCAATTACATTGAATGGTTTTGCGGCAGATTTTCCCATGAACTTTAAAGGCGTTTTC
Source organism: Bufo gargarizans (assembly GCF_014858855.1). Classification (NCBI taxonomy): domain Eukaryota; kingdom Metazoa; phylum Chordata; class Amphibia; order Anura; family Bufonidae; genus Bufo; species Bufo gargarizans. The sequence continues at coordinate 514,037,251 of NC_058080.1, forward strand.
CAGGATTTTGTAGAGGCACATGGAAACCTGCCTCTCCAGTATGCAGCAGAGCCCTTGTGCTTGCGCTGCTCCTTGGTGCAGAGGCGCAGGTGCAAGATGTCCGACCCTGTCAATCATGTGGTGGTGGGGAGCTTCTTCAGCCGTGGAGACAGACCCTCACAGCTGAAGAACTCTATTTGATGAACAAATTGATTTCCTCAACCCTCAAGATAGACCATCAATATTTGATCAGTGGGGGGGGCAGATTCCCGGCAAACAACCCCCCTTCCTCCGGTGTGCTTGGTAAGCTGGGAGGAGGCAGCAGATCACCGGACCACCACAGCCGCTTCAAACAGCTAATGGGATAGGCCATCAATATCAACATTCTGGAAAAGCCTTTAATAGGGAGAACCATCGTATTAGGGTGAAAGACACATCAGGATGGAAGGTGGTTTAGGGTGGGCCGCGTTGGACATAAAAAAATAATTAAACAGTTAAAAAATATTCTCTCACTTTGCTGTTGTCAGGTGTCACTACTTCTCTTTAATAAAAAGGTAAAATAGAGTTCTCACTGCTTATGCAGCACCACTATATTCTGAGTCCCTGTCCCCAGGGTGCAGGGCACAGTCTGATGTCACCACTCCGGCTCGGGGGAGGCTTCGCTTTACCTGGTGCCAGTAATCCTGATCTTGCTCTTTCTCAATCTGTTCCTGCATCCAGGCTAAATTGGCCTCCAGATAGTTATTCAGCCTTTCGCAGTATGGAGTCTGGTACTTATAGGGACCACAATAACCGACCATGGTGTTCATCCAATGCATGTAAATAAGCTGCAAATATAAAAATAAGTCATTTACAGACCACTGAGTGATTTTTGAAAACCAATGTCATTCTTCAGCTTTCCGATCTTTAACACTTGCTTCCTGAAATCCTCTACTCCCTCTTTTTATTAAGTAATAGCCCCAGACCACTGAAAGGTTGTCTCAGACGTAAACCCTTTCAAGACGTGGCCGCTGGAGCGATCAGCTCCCCGCAAGCAGTCGATCTCACCAGGGGAAGCCTCGGCCAGACACACAGGTCCCCTATGGCAGCCGCTGCAGAAGAAACGTAGCCTTGAAAAACAGGAAAAATACAATTCAGAGAAAAAAAAAAAAAAAAAAAAAAAAAAGAGAAATCCAGCACATGCACTACGGATAAAATCCACTCTTTACTATAGCAGACCACTGCAGTGATTTTTGATGCTGCAGGTGGCTAAATAAATCACATTACTTGTGTTACAGTTTATATGATTTCATTGTAAAGTCTTCTCCTGTAGCAGTAGATTTAAAGGGTTTCTGTCATGAGAAGTAACATTATGTAGCTGACCGATATTAGTGATGGGCTAATGTCAGCACTACATAACAGTGGCCTCTAGGTGCTATTAGGGCGTTGCTTCAGCACCTAGAGGCTCGGATCTACGCACCCGTTTGGCACGCCCAGGTCCAGTTGATTGACTTTCGAGTTCTCCTCAGTGTCCTGTTTTGTATTCAGCGCAGGCGCAGTGAGTGAAGGACGCGCTCCTGCTGCCGGCTTCCTCACTGCGCCTAAGGAAGGAAGCTGGCAGCCTGCGAGCATCTTTCCTTCACCGCGCCGAATGCTGAACATGCTGAGATTTCACCAGAGCACAGGGCTGGCAGACAGATGTGAGCGCTGCCTGGCCCTGTCAATCAGAACTTGGAGGGAGGCGACAAAGGTGGGAGAACGGAGCCTCTAGGAACAGGAACAACGCCCCACTTCTCCTAGAGGCTAATTAGCATATTATAAAAGTTAGATTTCTGGCGTAACGGGGGCATAGATAAAAGTAGGAATAGGCTAGTTAGGTTTAGCTGACATTAGCACATCACAATGTCAGCTAGCTTAATGGGGTTAAATCTGGTGACAGAAACCCTTTAAAAGAGTTTGTCAAGAATTAGAGAAAACTTGGCCATTCCTTCTGAAGACAGTGCCACATTCATCCGCAGGTCGTGTGTGGTACTGCAGATTAGCCCTATTCACTTCAATTGAGCCTAGCTGCAGTTATACATGCATCCCCTAGGTCTGGTAATATTTCTAGCATAAAGCAGCCATGTTTTTCGAAACCTGGAAAATCCCTTTAATCAGCACAAACTATAAAGAAACGAATGTGCATAGCGTTTCAGATGATCAGCATTTTCCACTCTGTGCCTCCTTCAGGCCAAAGGACATGGCTGTCATGCTACAAATTGAGAAGCAATGCTTTTGGGGAGGGTATATCTCTGTACTATGCCATCCAGATAGATTTATATGGAACTATGGGAAGCTCCAACACATACCACCTTGAAGGGGGTTGTGCCATATGCACATAACCGGATCTGCATTTCTTGCAGACCCATTGACTTCATGTGGCCAAGTATAAGACGTGTCCCATCTCTTTGCTTAACAGACATACAGATGCGGAAAACAGACCGATCAGCAGCGCGCTTTCTGCATCCGTATGTCCATTCCACAAAACTATAGAATATGTCTGAAATGCATTGGCACTGGAGTCAATGGGTCCAAAATATATATATTACACACAGTCATGTGCATATGGTCAAAGTATCTAATAGCCAGGTACAGCAAACCGATCTCTGGTAGCCCCGCAGAAAACGCATGGAGCGGTAGCACGCAACACGGCCTCTCCATTCATACATGCTGGTGGGGGTCCCGGTGGTCAGACCCAGATACTTGTCCCGTGTACAGCAGATAAGTTTCTGTCTTGGCACCTACTTCTGGATAAGAATACGGTGCGGCATAGGAAACCGTATAACACAAGTGCCTATGGTTCGGAATTAAAAGTCCCAAGACACTGCCTTGTTGATCTGACGGACATATAGCATGCCACCCGCCAGGAAAGTGCACACGCTCCTCCATGACACCTACCCGCTGCGTAACTGCCGCTTCAGCCATCCCCGCCGCGTAGGCCTGAATGCTATCATTATACTTCGCATTGCTCTCCAGTTCCAGTATTGCCCACCTGAGGAGAAAACACACGACATAACATAACACAGCCAGCCGCTAGCAGAAGACCAGTATGGATGTAGCAGAGCTGAACTGTTTATTAAGTGCACGGGCACATTGTGAGAAGATAATGCAGCAGGCTTACTGGCAGTCCTATGTAAAACCACAATGCGGTAGTACAGCTGGACCCTTATTATGTTAGACTTCCTTTTAAGAACACAGAAACTCTCACTTCCTTAAATACCCATGATTCAGGCAAACATGATCCACTTCTGCTGGGTATCCTCCTCTAAGCATGCAGTGCCCACTATCATGTGCCCCACACAAGGGCACCCTGTACCCTAGGGGCGATCTCTATGGAAGCACTCCCAGCTGACACAGCTTTGCTCTCCCTCCGGTCCTCCAGGTGCCTATGGGATAACACTGCAGCCCAGGGCACTCACCCGTTGTCCTGGATGGCGTCCTTCAGCACTGCCCAAGCCACCGCATCCGCCCTCCTCTCCGGCACGGTGCTGAGCTTCCCGGTGGTCTCATCCAGGACGACGGACACCTCGGCGTTCTGCGCCCACCCCACAGAGGGAGCCAGGGCTACGAGCAGCAGAATAAACCGAGCGGCCATCTCTGTGCTCACGTGATGGAAGTCCAAAGTCACGTGAAGTAGTCTCCCAGCTGACACCTGCGGGAGGAGGAGCCTCGTGTTAACCTCTTACTGTCCGCGGCTATGTTCGGCTGTGGGTCCAGGGATGTGTTGCTTTGCTGTCACCAGAGCACAAGCTCTTTTCGCTCACGGTTTGGACTGTTTAAAAAAAACAACAACAAAAAAAACCTGCTAATCCCAGACAGAATCTGCCCTATCAGTAAAGGCTACTGTTACTTTAATAGACCACGCCTATTCTATCCCACACCGGCTAGGGGGCGGGGTTTGTCAGACTCAAGAATGTGTTCGGTCAGCTGATCCGGCAGCGCTGGCTCCAGTGTAAACAAGTGCCACATACCGCAGCATCGGCTGTCCTGAGGCATGCGCCTAGGGGTCAGACACTGATCCGGTACCGCACAGGTAATGCGCCTCGCCTAGGGAGGGGGAGAGGGGGGCTGCATAGTTCTACAGGTGAGCACCAAGGAGTTGTCTTTTCCTTCCAAAATGCAGATCAGGCCTTAACCCTTTCTAATAAAGTTTGGTGACAACTTGGCCACTAGAACAACTGCAAGACTGTTAACCCCAGCTGTCCCCGAGCTGGAGGACCCCCCCCCCCCCCCTTCCTCAGATGCAGGTGGGCAGCAGGATTTGTGCTAAACATGGTGTGCCCTGATGTATGTTACTGCTTCCCTGCTGCTATTCTAAAGATGTCCCATCACTGGGGGTCATTGGTAGTCTGATTCATTGAAGAAGGAATGGTGGTCCTAATGTGAAGGGGTTGTGTCATCGCATACATTGGTGGCACATTATGCCACCAGTGTCAGAGGTGCGGCTCCCACCTCTGGGACCAGGACCTACCAAAGTGATTGAGTGCGCTCAGTAATTTCTGGAACTCTCATAGAAGTGAATGGAGAGCAGACCCCACATACACGGCTACCCCTCCATTCATCTTTGGGTGACTGCAGGCAGTAGCCAAGCCAGCTCTTACTAGAAAGCACTATTTTCGAGAAGTGAGTGCTCTCTCATTCACTTTTGGGGGCCATGAAATGAGACAATCTCTTTAAGTGTTTATATCCTCCAGGGACATTTCTCCTGGTCTGCTCCTACAACAAAAACTAGTGAAAGTCATACATTGTCATGTCCTCTCTGTATCCCAAAACAGAATCTTTCTACGATTTAAAGGGGTTGTCTGGGTTATTTTTTTGTTCTTTGTATGTTTCTAACTAGGCAAATGTAAGGACTTTACAATTCACTTACTTTATCTCCAGTTGCTGCTTTTTCAGATTTCACTGAGGGTCACATGACCTGTGATTTCAGCTTTTCTCACAGCTCTGATGATGTTTCGTGCACAAGCCTGAGAGAGCAGATATGTGCCTGTACACGACACCTCACTGTGCTGGCCGCACCCCCTGCACTGCGTCTGCTGCTTATTGCTCTCTCCATGAATTATTAAATCTTTCAGCTGCACAGACTCAGGGCTGAAGGCTTTACTGAGTAGCTGCAGGCAGTGAGGATACAAATGCTGGGCACAGGAGCTAACAGAGAAGTTCTGCAGAGCATTGCACAAGAACAGGTAGGGGGAAAATCCTGTGTGTATCAGTAGTGTCATTGTACAGCTGGGACCTGTAGTCCTACACATACAACATGCTGCTGAGTCTCCCAGCAGGCAGACATGTCACTTAGGGCAGCACTTATATTCACTCCCTTTGCAGAGAAGGGGGAGGGGCAGAGATGATTGTTAGTGCAGGTAAACAAAGGGCCAAAAGAGAACCAGGGAAATAAGGAAATAGATTTACTGTGCTATATTTTTTTTCATAACTCAGACAACCCCTTTAAGCTTCTTCTGCTTCCTCCATCTTGTCACATGAATACATGAATATGATGTCTCCATAACGCTTCCACCCTCCCTAGACCTCAAGCCTGTTGTCTTGGATTTGTACTTAGATCTATAGGTTCTTCTTCACATTCAGTCCATTCCCAAATCCTGCTGCCTTCACCCAAACACCATCTCTTGTCCCCCCACTACTGACACTGCTAATACACTCCTCTAGGCCCTAATCATTTCTCGCCTAGATAACGCGATACTAATTGCCGTTCAGCTAAACAGACAAGCTCTGCTCAGTCCTTCATGAATGCAGCAGCCAGGCTGACCTATCGGTCCGGCAGTTATGCTGACGCCGCTGCTCTGTTACCCATTACACCGCTTGTTTATTACAAAATTGCATTAAAAACTCTCCTACTAGCCTACAAGGCTCTCTACAATGCTGGACCATCGACCATCTCACTCATGGCCGTTTACCAACCTACTCTTGCTTTTCACTCAGCCATCACGGTACGGACTGGCTCACCAGGGTACGATAGGATCCTGTGCTGGCCCAAGTTCTGACACTATGATGGACCCCTTATAATACAGGGCCCCTGAGGTCTAGCAGAAGATAATATGGAACTGACCTTGGAAACATTGGGCAGATAACTGCTAACACGCGTTCGTAGGAATGCTCATTAGCGATTATCTGCCGGTTTAAAGGTGCCACGATTACCTGATGACTGAGCGTTTCGCTCAGGTCATATGATTGTGCGGGCACCTAAATCATTGTTTACCGGCAATAGATCCTGGCTTTAGCGATCACTCCTCCCCATACTGTGGAGGAGATGGCTGCATGTAAATGTATTGGTCCCCTTCACTGAGGAGCAGGCAGTTTTCAGGACGGAACGCTTCCTTCCCGACAATTGCCCTCTAAATTGTGAAGTGTAATGGGGGCTTTAGTCTTGAATTTGCAACGGTAACAAAAGTGATTTAAAAGTGAATGTGCATATGTTCTGTGTACACAGAGGTAGGCCCTCAGAATCCGTCCTGTGGTGGGAACTTCAGTCCATCTCTGTCCGTGACCTAGGACATTCATCCTCGCACTCCTATCTGCAGGACTTCTCCTGGGCTGCACCCATACCCTAACCGTGTCCTAGACACATCCGGACCTGGCCCCAAATATCTGACCTCCACTAACTACCCTGCCCACATCAGTTTGCACTGTATATGCCCGTCGGATCAGATACTGGCTGGTCCATCCAACTTTATTTATATCACCCACCCCAACACAAGGGACTGGTCCTCTGGACAAAATGTAGAACATGTGCCTGTTGAGTCATTCCTCCCACTCTCCTTTGTCTCATTGTTTAGTCTTGTCATTTTTCTTGTGTGTTATTTCCCCAAATGCAGAGCTGTAGGAATAAGATTATCCGAAATATATTTGGTATCGATATATTTATGGATGTCATGTATAATCGGTAAAGGGTATGGACACCTTTTGGGGGCATTTTTAGCATTTTACTTTAATCATGTTTTCAGTTGGCCTTTATAAACACATTTTTGTTTTTTCAACTTTCACTTCATTTACGGATTATTGCTCTATGCCTGACACTGAATCAATCAGGGAGCTACTCTGATGGTAGGATCTGTAGCCCTTATCTCTGAACTCCTGACAGCTCCTAAACACTCATTATGGCCCCTTTCACATGAGCGAGTTCCACACTCCGCACTTGCACTGTGAGTATGCAGCAGCTCTCGTCCTGACCTCCCAGCCCTCACAGGGTCGCATAGCTTTATATTGATTTATGGTGCTATGTAGGCTACTTTCACACTTGCGGCAGAGGATTCCGGCAGGCAGTTCCGTCGTCGGAACTGCCTGCCGGATTCGTCAAAACGCATGCAAACTGATGGCATTTGTCAGACGGATCAGGATCCTGATCCGTATGAAAAATGCATTGAAGTGCCGGATCCGTCTCTCCAGTGTCATCCGGAAAAACAGATCCGGCATTTATAATTTTTTAAACATTTTTTGTGGTCTGAGCATGCGCAGACCGCAATGCCGGATCCGTTTTGCCATTAATGCATTTCAAGTGTTCCGGAATTTTGGACTGAGATAAAACCACAGCATGCTGCGGTATTATCTCCGTCCTGAAAAGGCAAAACGACTGAACTGAAGACCTCCTGAACAGATTGCTCTCCATTCAGAATGCATTAGGATAAAACTGATCGGTTCTTTTCCGGTATTGAGCCCCTAGGACGGAACTCAATACTGGAAAAGAATAACGCTAGTGTGAATGTACCCTTAGAGTACCTAAATGTACTGGATAACAATTACATAATGCTGTCAGTGTTATACAATACATTCCAGAACTGTAAGGGTTACATAGCATCATAAATCATTATAATACTATGTGACCCCGTCAGTGCTGGGAGGTCAGGACAGGAGCTGGAATGTCTGAAAGGTGCCTATAGCTAAATTCTTATCAACGGATGCAATGATGCATAGTAACCTGCCACTCCTGACATTAACGCCAGGAACTTATGTACCCAGCCGGCGGCCACAGGTTTCCTTAGATTGCTTCTAGGGAGGTATTTTGTGCTGCTGTGGCAGTATTATGTGGCATTTGGTGCTGCTGGGGCAGGATTTTGTGCAGCTTTGTGGTATTAGCTTCTGCTGGGGGTGTATTGGCTGCACTATGCTATTGCTGGCACTGCCTACTTGTGTTGCCCTAGCCTGCTGTCCATTTGGACCAGCCTACGACATGGGGCCACTTTTAGTTTTTTCCAGTCTGCCCTGTCCATAGCCTTTAACAGTCAGGAAAAGGTAAGTTGGGCTGTATACCATCTTACTGGTTGGTAGTTAGATCGGGCATATCAGGGGGTGGTATGTAGATAGGAGGCTTGTATACAGTGTGGTTTGTGGAAGACGTAGATTAGATCTTTGTGACGCTGCTTGATCAGAACCCCCTACAAGACGCATGCTCTGTTTTTAGATGATTATAATAATGTATTAATTGTGTTTTTTCTTTTTTTCCCCCCCTAGTGTTCGCCATTCAACAGAAGCCCCCAAGCGTCTGACAGTCGTAAGTCTTATGTCTATTTGTGTAATGCTGAGGATCCAATAACATTTTGCCCAAAAGAAAAGTCACCCCATGGTTAAAAAGACCTTCTGCTCCTGTCTCAACATAGCAGGATATGACTGGGAATGATGCTCAGCCAATCACCGGCTGCAGAGATGACCCGCCTCAGCCAGTGATTGGCTGGGTGGCATTCCAAGCCATATCCTGGTGTGTCGAGACCTCAGCAGGGACCTGGGCATTGCCAGAACGGCATCGGTGGTGGATCATTGAGGTTTGTGTATTAGCAGATTTATTTTATTTTAACCATTTTATAGCCACGGGAAGACTTTTTTTTTTATTATTATTTTTTTTTAAATTGAATAACCCTTTGAGTCCACAGAAACAACTTATCTTGAGCCAGATGGTTTAGACCGGGGCTCCACAGTAATTTATCACGCAAGACATCACAACATCACATGTACTGTAATCCATTGGGAGCACATGACCTCTCGTGTACATAAAGTGTCAAACATCCACTATATCCTGCTGGATTTTGTGCGATAATCGCATGAAACCAATCGCTTGCTCCTGCCGCAGGGAGCATATGTGATATACGGTAAGTTTGGTCAGCAGTTGCACATGAGATCGCATAGTAACGCATCACATGCAGTATGTTATACGTTGCCTTGGGGCCCTGGCCTGATACAGTTCAACCAATGTTAATAATTCTTGATAGAAACTTCCCAGACTTATGCTGGTGACTTTAATGGGGAAAACTACTGCATTCATAATAATAATAATAATAATAAAATATATATATTATAATTATATATATTTTTTTACATGAAGTGCCACAATTCCATAGAAACAGATCAAGGAACACTTTCCTAGAACATTCTTTCCAAAACTGCAGAATTGGTGTATTTTTATGGATTTTTTTTTTTTATCATGGTAATAGTGCAGCTCTCTGTCATAGCCTCACAATCCTATGGGAATATACCCTTGGTGAGCACCAAATCTCTTATAACTGAAAGTGACAAAGTGAATAGTCGGCCCATATACTGTAGTTCCAGACCCTTGGTCTTCATTTGAGGTCTGATGAACACTGAAGTATTTGCTGTAGACACCACTAACGCTTATTTTCTGCTTACGTTTTCCACGTCTGATCAAGAGTCTCTCAAATCCAAGCGGATTATTAGAAGGTGTATGGCTTGTGAACCATTCCTTATGAGGAGCAAGGTGTGGCGTACAGTCCCTTTTAATATGCACCTTTACGGTTTCTCATAGTGTTGTATAATCTCTACTGAGATGCCATAGCTGCTAATGACAAACTTCTTACATGTGATCAGAAATAGCTACAAGGTTTGTACTCATTTTTACACGTAAACGTAAAGTGGGGAATTTATTAAGTGTAAGTTCACATTTGCATGTAAGGGATCTGGCAGGTTGCTTTGGCAGAGAACACCCTTCTGGAGTTCACCAGATCCGACCGAGCTGAACACCACTGTTCACTGCCAAACCCCATTGACTATAATGGGATATGGCCGCTTTCCGGCATAAGTGGCAGTTTTCAGCCAGATAAAAACCATTGTATGCAATGGTCTGTGGCCGAAAGCCTGCTCTTTTGTCCTACGGTGAATGGCAGCACCCGGCTAGGCTGGATCTGGTGAATTCTGGCAGATCATTCTCCGCCATAGCAGCTTGCCAGATCCCTTAAATGCAAATGTGATCCTACCCTAAGGCTGTAGTTTGACACCCTAGTCCTAATCAGAAGTGTATTAGGCTGGTTTCAGACGAGCGAGTGTCACACTCCGGACTCGAAGTGCAGCTCCCGTCCTGACCTCCCAGCACTGCCGGGATCGCATAGCATTATATTGATTTCTAATCCTATGTAACCCTTAGAGGTCTGGAATGTATTGTATAACACTAACATAATGGTGTCAAGGTTATCCAATACATTCCAGAACTGTAAGGCCCCTTTCACACGGGCGAGTATTCCTCGCGGATGCGATGCGTGAGGTGAACACATTGCACCCGCACTGAATCCCGACCCATTCATTTCTATGGGGCTGTTCACATGAGCGGTGATTTTCACGCATCACTTGTGCGTTGCGTGAAAATCGCAGCATTCTCTATATTCTGCGTTTTTCACGTAACGCAGGCCCCATAGAAATGAATGGGGTTGCGTGAAAATCACAAGCAAGTGCGGATGCGGTGCGATTTTCACGCACGGTTGCTAGGAGACGATCGGGATGGAGACCCAATCATTATTATTTTCCCTTATAACATGGTTATAAGGGAAAATAATAGCATTCTGAATACAGAATGCATAGTAAAATAGCGCTGGAGGGGTTAAAAAAAAATAATAATAATGAACTCTCCTTAATCCACTTGATCGCGCAGCCGGCATCTCTTCTGTCTGTCTTCTGTGCTGTGTGCAGGAACAGGACCTGTGGTGACGTCACTCTGGTCATCACATGATCCATCACCATGGTAAAAGATCATGTGATGGATCATGTGATGACCGGAGTGACATCACCACAGGTCCTTTTCCTGCACACAGCACAGAAGACAGACAGAAGAGATGCCGGCTGCGCGATCAAGTGGATTAAGGAGAGTTTAATTATTTTTATTTTATTTTTTTAACCCCTCCAGCACTATTTTACTATGCATTCTGTATTCAGAATGCTATTATTTTCCCTTATAACCATGTTATAAGGGAAAATAATACAATCTACAGAACACTGATCCCAAGCCCGAACTTCTGTGAAGAAGTTCGGGGTTGGGTACCAAACATGCCGATTTTTCTCACGCAAGTGCAAAATGCATTACAATGTTTTGCACTTGCGCGGAAAAATCGTGCATGTTCCCGCAACGCCCGTCTGAAAGAGGCCTAAGGGTTACAAAGCATCAGAAATCAATATAATACTATAGTGCCTGGAGGTCAGGACGGGAGCTGCGCTGCGAGTCCGGAGCGTTACACTCGCTCGTCTAAAAAGGAGTCCTAGAGTAGGATTGGCCGAACTTATTAAAGCCTCTTTCACACGTTGGTGATTCATAGGTGTGTGCTGTCTGTGGTAACCATTGACTTTCATGTGTGTTTTCACACATCAGTGGTTTTCCACGGACTGCAGGTCCATAGTGACACCATGGAGGCATGCTCTACTTTGTCTGTAAATATGGATTCCTCATGCACAATATCATCTATGGGTCCTTGAAAACCACGGACACAACACAGATGCCATCCATGTTTAGTCCACCGTTTTCACAGACCACTGATAGGAGATTTTCTGGAAATTAGTTTTCAACTGAGCAGTGTCCATGGAATACAGATGACACACGGAGGACCAAATACCAAACACGGATCCTACACTGATAAACCAATGACAATCTTGTCACGGATGTCATCACGGACATGTGAATGAGGCCTCTTAATAAATTTGTTGCATCTTGGAAGTCTGTGCACCAGAAAAGCTGCAGTAGATTTGGGCTATAATTCAGCCAGTTTCTAGATAAAGTAAATCTGTCTGGCCCACTTTATTTGTAATGTAACAAGCGGCAGAAAATAAAAAAAAGTCAACATTTTTTGCACAAAATGTTTAGTGTGCATACAGTTGAAACTTTTGTATGGTGTAAGTAGGTTGATAAATTCTTGAACCACAATAGATCACTGGCTTTGTATAGACCTAATTTGAAACCTCCAGATAAAAATCCAGAAGCTTGGTCAAATCATATGTAATTAAAATAAATAGCAGTTAATGGTTTTGGTTTTATGAATTATAATCTTTTCCCATCAAAGTTAATGTTATTCATACATCATTAAAAAGACCAATTACGTACCTTAGTGCAGTGGTTGGAAATACGGATGACACGCACCCAGGTGATGCCGTCTGTTCTATGGAGTCTGTAGGTCCATGTATGTGCTGGAAATCAATTTAACCAGAGATTTCATTGCGCATTGACCCTGTCCTTTTAACCCTCTCAGTTACAGTACGTACCTTACTTGTTAATAACATTTAGCAGACCATGACTGAAGTTAGCTGCTTAGCCATCGGTTCATGGATCTTGCAATGCCCGGAATGTCTATTGCATGCTCTTCTGGACACTTATACTTGAGCAGCGAGCGCTCTTCAAGGAGCAGCTGTTTGTATGAACACTTATTATTAATTGATTTGGAAACCTCTTGGGTAACAAGGCCACTACCTTATTATTGAGAACTGCAAAAAAGAATAATGGCCCTATTCTGCCACTGATGTACATGAGAGAGGTCTCTGAGTGTGAGTGGTGATCTCTTGTACAAGCAATGAAAGGTAGTGAACCTACTATACACATTCACCAATTTCATGTGGAATTCATGTAGGGAGATTCAATGGATATGCCTTTAGGTCATTTACTGAATGTACCTTGAGAAATGATGATGGAAGTCAAAGGAAAATCCTGACAGGTTCTGTGATGCATGCCTGAGAGACAGGAAAGGACTGCAGGACACAGGATATGAACTCATAGAAGGGTAAGGGCTGTTTCACACAAGCGAGTCCATTGCGGGTCTCACTCTCCGTGTGTGAGTGTGATCCTCCGTTCTAGACTTGCAGGAGCGCACGGCATTACATTGATTTAGAATGCTATGCTCAGTATGATTCTGTAGAGGCAAGGTCAAGCAGAGGAACCTAGCATTATAAATCTGTATAATGCTGTGCGCTCCTGCAGGTCCAGAACAGTGGATCATGCTTATACATGGAGAGTGATTCCCGCAATGGACTCGCTGGTGTGAAACAGCCCTAAGAGTTACAAGATGAATGAAATAATGAAATACATTCATAGATAACTTCATAAAACCGGATATAACAATGGCAGCAAAGTACACAAAGTATAGTGGATAACAAATATAACACAGAATGCAATTAAATGAATTATAGTTTGAGAAACTATTAGCTTTGGTAGTATAGCACCACATTCTCACACACACACACACACACACACACACACACAACTATCCTTAAAAGGCACAAAAGAAATCTATGGAATAGGAACAAAATGGCTAAAAAATGTATTACATGGAAACATGAATGACACAGAAATACCATACAGACCAAACAGAATCTTAGAAAAGTGTAAAACATGCATTTAAACAGGTTGTCCAAGTGGTAAGAAAACTCCCCCAAATGTTATAACATTAATAAAAGAACATATACTTAACACTTAGGGCGCCTTTAATAAGACTGGAGTCTATAAACCACTAATCTGGTGGTGGTTGTGCCGAAGTTATGAAGAGGTACTGACCTCTCCATAACTTCGGTGGGTCCTCTGCCAGTTCTAAATGTGCAACGACCAGACACCCTAGGGGTGATGTGCGTGAGGGTGCTAGTGATAAGGTGCCGCGGATAGTAGTACTCGCGGTTAAGTTGTCCCTTGGGGCCGGCGTGCAGTGGATGGGAAGACGGCACTAAATCCTCCAGGGCACTCTTGATTGCAGGGAACACCAGCCAGATGGAAGTTGAGGTGCCCTTGATGGTGTAGGTGTTTAACCACTTCAACCCCCTAGCTGAAACACCCTTAATGACCAGGCCACTTTTTACACTTCTGCACTACACTAGTTTATTGCTCGGTCATGCAACTTAACACCCAAATGAATTTTACCTCCTTTTCTTCTCACTAATAGAGCTTTCATTTGGTGGTATTTCATTGCTGCTGACATTTTAACTTTTTTTGTTATTAATCGAAATTTAAAGATTTTTTTTTTTGCAAAAAAATGACATTTTTCACTTTCAGTTGTAAAATTTTGCAAAAAAAATGACATCCATATATAAATTTTTCGCTAAATTTATTGTTCTACATGTCTTTGATGATAAAAAAAAATTGGGTAAAAAAAAGGGGTTTGGGTAAAAGTTATAGCGTTTACAAACTATGGTACAAAAATGTGAATTTCCGCTTTTTGAAGCAGCTCTGACTTTCTGAGCACCTGTCATGTTTCCTGAGGTTCTACAATGCCCAGACAGTACAAAGACCCCACAAATGACCCCATTTCGGAAAGTAGACACCCTAAGGTATTCACTGATGGGCATAGTGAGTTCATAGAACTTTTTATTTTTTGTCACAAGTTAGCAGAAAATGATTTATTTTTTTTCCACTAACTTGTGACAAAAAATAAAAACTTCCATGAACTCACTATGCCCATCACAAAATACCTTGGAGTGTCTTCCTTCCAAAATGGGGTCACTTGTGGGGTAGTTATACTGCCCTGGCATTTTAGGGGCCCAAATGTGTGCAAAGTAGTTTGAAATCAAAATCTGTAAAAAATGACCGGTGAAATCCAAAAGGTGCTCTTTGTAATGTGTGCCCCTTTGCCCACCTAGGCTGCAAAAAAGTGTCCCACATCTGGTATCGCCGTACTCGGGAGAAGTTGGGGAATGTGTTTTGGGGTGTCATTTTACATATACCCATGCTGGGTAAGAGAAATATCTAAAGGATATCCCCCCTGAGGCTTGGTGACAATGTCATGCTGAATTGTGGAAGTGTGTCCGGGGAGGTCTGAGAACGCATCCGTGTTCCTGCTGATGAACTCCCTGACCTCCTGAGTCTGTTTAGAGGAGAGGCTGTCAGCAATCTTCACTGTGGCAACCGCTTTCTAGGGGCCAGAACCTCTTCCCCTAGAAAACTTGGCCGTGGGCTGTCGTCAGTACCGGTCTCCCTATCTCTCCAAGGTTTGAGTAAATTCACATGGTACACCTGCTCCGGCTTTCGCCGCCCTGGCTGGTGTACCTTGTAATTTACCCTTTCCAACTTTTTCGATTACTTCGTAGGGTCCCTTCCACCTAGCCAGGAACTTACTGTCCACAGTCGGTACCAGAATCAAAACCCGATCTCCCGGGATAAAGATCTGGACCCAAGCCTGCCGATTATAGACCCGACTATGAGCTTGCTGAGCTGCCTCCATATGCTCTCTTACAAGAGGCAACACTGTTTCCACATGTTCCTGAATCTGGGTGACGTATTCATGAATACTTTAATACGGGGTGGGTTGTTGTTCCCACACCTCTTTGGCTATGTCCAACAGACTACGAGGATGTCTGCCATATAGCAGTTCGAAGGGTGAGAACCCAGGAGAGGCCTGGGGCACTTCTCGCACTGCAAACATAAGATATGGCAGAAGGAGGTCCCAGTCCTTCCCATCCTTAGACACCACTCTTTTTAACATTTTTTTTAATGTTTGGTTATACCCTTCTACCAGGCCGTCAGTTTCCGGATGAAAAAAAGACGTCCGTAGCTGTTTGATGTGCAGCAACTTACAGAGTTCTCTCGTGACCTTGGGCAGACAAAGGGGCCCCTGGTCAGTCAGAACCTCTTTAGGTAGCCCCACTCGGGAAAACATCTCCATTAACTCTTTAGCTAGAGTTTTGGCCGATGTATGTCGCAGTGGCACTGCCTCCGGATACCGAGTGGCCTAATCTAGGACGACTAAGATGTGTTGGTGTCCTCTAGCGGCATATGAGGTCCACAGTGATTCGCTGAAACGGTACCTTGATGATCGGGATAGGTACTGCCGAACAAGTGCTGGGGGCTAGTTGTTTGGCAGGTCGGGCAAGACTTGCAAAATTCATCCACCTCTCTAAACACACTGGGCCAATAAAACCATTGTAATATCTGGTCCTGTGTTTTATGCATTCCCAGATGACCCCCGAGAACATGTTGGTGGGCTAGCTCTAACATGAGTTCGCGATAAGCCTGGGGCACCACCAACTGTTCAATATGTTTACCCTGCAGCTGGTTTACCCGATACAGCATATTCTGATGAACCACAAAACGGGGAAACATCAACTCGGCCCCAGGCTGTTGTGGTTCACCATCAATTATTACCACATTCTCCCAGGCTAGGGATAGGGTTGGGTCCCGGTGTTGTGTTGTACCAAAATTTTCCCCCGAGACATTGAGGTTTGCCAACTCAGGACCCGGTGGCAAGTCCTCCACGTCTCCCACCTTACACTCAGCGGGGTTGTCTCCCCCTCTTCCGCCGAAGTGGCGGTCACCCCTACTGCTTGCCCTTCAGCCTTGCGTTCCCAGGTTTCTGGCTTTTCTCCTGAACGAGGCCAATCTTCTGGTTTTATCCCTGACTCACTGGTACCAGTAACTCTCACAACCGGCCATAGGGCTGGGAAGCCCGGAAAGTCTCTCCCTATTATGAGTTCGTAGTGTAGATTTGTGGCGACTGCCACCTCGTGGGTCCATCTGCCGGCTACCTTGGTTAAAGACACCAGCGCGGTGGGGTAGTCTTTTAAGTCTCCATGGATGCACAACACCTCAACTTTCCGGCCAGTATTCTCAGTAGACCACACTAGGGTAGCCCTTACTAGGGTCACCAGGCTCCCTGAGTCCAGCAGCACCTCAGCTTAAGTGTCTCCCACTTCCACCTGGCACAAGTGGTCTAGAGATTCCGGGGTACCTGTTGCACACAGTTTCCTGGCATAAAGAGACTGACGGTAACCACAATTGGTGTCCATGGGCTCAACCCGATGAGGACAGTCAGCCCCTACATGGCCAGGCTCCTGACACTGCCAGCAGACTAACGGAGCCAGGCCCATAGTGGGTACTTACCGGGTGGGTTTCATCGGCTCAAATCTCCGGGCCTGGTGTGGAGATTTCCCGGGTTTGACTGCCCTCTTCCAAAAATAAACCCCCCCTGTAGACTCTTAGTAGCCTCATAGCGTTCCACCAGGTCCACCATCTCCAGGGCATTGCCAGGAGACACCTGGCCGATCCTGCCGTCTGTATGGCCATCACGTGTTGTAACAGCAGCTGGTTTGTTTCTTGCTGCTGCCTGTTAGCCTCCCGTTGTTGCAGGTTGGTTTCTTGCTGCTGCTGGTTAGCCTCCACAAGAGCCTTCATTATGGCCTCCATTTTGTCGAGGGTCACGGGTTGAAACTTAGCGGGTCTAAAGCAAGACATACAAAAATGAAAAACAACAATACTTCTGCGATCACGTCTAGATGGGGTAAGATGGGGTAAGCGGATGCAGTACAGAGGCAAAAGACTAGTTCTTAACGCAAAACTTCAGTGTTTATTCACACTTGAGGCAAATGCACAAAACAATGCGTTACTTTGCAGTCTTGGTGTTTACTTCACACACAATGGAAAGTTCATATAAGACAAGTCACCTTGATGTCAGTTCTGCCTCCAGCAGTCCACAGCAAGCTTTAGGGGGCCTGTTTCCTCGGCCCATGGATCTCATCCCTTCAACCTGGCACCAAGCCTCAGATCCAAACACAGAGATCCTGCTAAAAAATACCTGTTTTTTCCAGACCATTCCCCTCACTCTGTCACTCTCTCATATATATATATATATATATATATATATATATATATATATATATATATATATCTATCCCATGTAAGTTGCAACATTGTATATAGACTTTATACACATTTGTTCTGAATTTCACTGCAAGTTTTCTTTTTTCTACGTTCTACACTGGGAAACTCTTTACCATATCTTAGTTTCTACTTTATCCTACTAGGCTACGTCTATCAAAACTGTATAAGACACATGCTGACTTTTACATCCATATTAACTGATCAGGTTTAGCTTTTGTTTTTTAAACCACACTTTGTTAGCTCCTCCTGAAAGGTGCCTATCTCATCAAAGTGTGTTTCCTGCAGGAAGACAATGTTCGCCTGTAAACATCATAGCAAGCAATCACCGCTAAACATTGGACAGGAGGCCAGGCCTTTAACGTTTAGTGATATAAGCTTAGTCATGTTAAAGGTATGTGAAAAAGATGTGCGAATGAGGGGTACCTGATCATCCATAGGGGAAGCAGTGAAAGTAAAATTCTAAGCAAGCTATCTTGTAAGAAAGTAGGCCAGGCTTCTCCTGAAGGTTCATCCAGTGGTAGGATACAGAGAAGGTAGAGAGAAAAAAAAGGAAAAAAGAAAAGAGAAAATATACAAATGAAACATCAGCATGTTCATAAAACAACCCAAAAATATTAATGAGTATAAGTTACTATATAAACAATTTATATGAGGTGAAAACAGGTGCTAAGGGTCACCACTAGATGAATAAAAAAGAGTAGAAGTTATAGAAGCTCATCCAAAAGAGGGAAGTATGTATGTGGAATTCCCTAAAAGGGGGGGTACGAGACAGACTGGGATGGCTGTACAGTGACGGTAAAGGGATTTACATATAAGATGGCAAAATAGGAATGTGAGCCCATAAATTGTAGTTTAATGAAACAGGGCTGCTTGGACACATAGACATAAACCTGAAGAATTAAACCATTTAGGCTGTTAGTGTGGTGCAGGGAGCTGAAAAGCTTGACAGAAAGCAGGGAGATTTACCAGTGAACGTAAAATAGCAGAACAACCAACTTTTTCTGGTGGAAAGACTGAACTGGAATGGCCATAAATACAGAAAATACAGAGACACCAACAAAGGTTTAAGGACTAGTTGTTGATGCAGGTTTATCCACGATAAGTCCTAAATAGCTGTATTGTAGCACCAGCCTAATCAATGGTCTTTAAGTTCCTAGCTTTCGCCATTATGTCCTCTTTTAGTTGGAAGTCTGTGATACAACAGATAATGTTGCTGGGTTGTTGACCCGGACATAGAGGGTCATTTATTAAAAGGGTTGTCCGGGTTCAGAGCTGGACCCGGACATACAGTACCCTTATTTTCACCCAGGCAGCACCCCTGATGTTGGCATCGGAGCATCTCATGCTCCGATGCGCTCCCTCTAGCGCAGGGCACAGGCTTTTTTGTTTACAATAACACGCAAGCTTCCGCCCGGCAGTGTTTTCGGTGACTTTTTACTGGCTAGAGCAGCGCTAAAGCCCCCCAATCATTACCAGTGACATCACCGGGCTTCCTGGCAGCCCTATGGAGAGTCCAGTACGTCACCAGAACTCTTGAAAATGCCTTTGTCCTGCACAATTTAGCACAGGGCAAAGGAGAGCATCGGAGCAGGAACTGCTCCAATGCTCAAGTCAGGGGGGCTGCCTGGGTAAAAATGGGGGTATGTCCGGGTTCACCCCTTTTAAACAGAAAAACACCTGACCACACCACCAGGCACAGGAGTCATCATCTTGCATGGGCCATGAAGCATCTATGCTGGACGAGGGACCAGTGGGCCTCAGTGCTGTTCACTGATGAGTCGATTCACTCTGAGCACAAATGATGGCCGCCAACGATGTTGGAGATGTCAAGGAAAATGCTATGCATCAGCCACTGTCACCAGATGAGCCTTTGGTAGTGGTGTTGTTACAGTGTGGGCAGGTGTGTCTAGCCAATATAAACCTGCCCTACACTTTGTGAATGGTGCAGTGACAAGTCCATACTACTAGAATAACATCATTAATCCAGTCATTGTGCCTCTGTATAAAGAACACAGGCCTAATTTCATCTTCATGGAAAACAATGCGCCTGCTCATCGAGGTCACATCATTAGGGAACGGCTGCTAGAGATTGGGGTACCTCAAATGGAGTGGCCTGCACCTTCTCCAGATCTGAATCCCATTGAAAACCTATCGGATCAGCTGAGTCGCCGTGTAGAGGCTTGTAACTCTGTACCCCAGAACCTCAATGACCTGAGTGCCAAGAAAAGTGGGATGCCATGCCTCAGCAGACAATAAGTCGACTTGTGAAGAGCATTAAACATGGCTGTCAAGCTGTAATCGATGCTCAAGGCCACATGACAAGTTATTGAGACATTGATATTTTTGTGAGGGTATTACCCACCACTGTTGTTGGCTTCTGTTTCAATAAATTGTTTGAGAAGAGGAAATGCCCTACTTTCATGATATAATATCACTGTAGCGTGGACTTTTTTACGTTTTTCTCAAAATTTGCCCAAAAGCCAAATGTCCCTAACTTTTTGTGAGCATTGTTATATTAAGCCCTCAAAGCGGGAATAAATGCTCTAAACACACGGAGCTCAGCCCTCACGCAGCCAGCACCATTGAGTTCCTTTTATTACCTACGTCTTTGTGCACAGCTATAGACTGAGATGTTTAGTGTCCACCTCCAGAGCTCATTCTGTGAGGGAACTTTATATGTTGTAACAAAGCTACCTGTCCACACTGCTGTCATGTCCATCTCTCCCTCTGGGTGTCGCAGTGACAATTCAGATTGTTAGTGTGACTTTTGTTTCTCATTTGCCTGCCATTATGATGCTAGTCCTCGCTGGTTATTAAACCTGGCTCTGACCCTGTCTTTAGATTCTGTCCAGCTGTGACAATAATTATCCAGTATTGAGCCCTGGCCTGTCTGTTTTCTCTGATACCTTTTTGCCTGACCCGTCAGCGTCTACTCTGCACATGCAACCTGACGTTCTACACCAGCTAAGTTCAAACCACCTTGCAAGGGTGAATACTTTCAGTTCTTTACACTAACCAGAGTGGCCTGCAAAGCAAACTCTTTGAAGAGCATTTGCTAAACAGGTAATTCCATTCAGTACCATTACATATGTCTATACACATACTGGATTCTCATATGTAAAAGAATGCTATCTAACCGGAGATACTCTTCAGCACAACCACCTTGACCTATAAAGCTATCTGCATATCCAAACACTGTGTATGTTTTTCCTCTATAAAGGTGTGTTCATCAGGACGGCTTTATTACCTGAGCACATGCCCAACCCATCTGCCGTAAGGTTAATGACCACATTGGATATGAGCAGGAATGCATGTCACTTACCAGCAGTTCCTATTCTGAAGTAGCATACTATCCTTCCACTCATCCAAACAGTATAAGGGGAATTTATCATTCCCCTCCACGCCAGATTTCCAGCGTTTTACAACCTTTTAAATGCCATTGCATTGGTGAGGGCAGTTTGTGGTTGGGGACGTCTTTCCCGACACATTCATCATTATTTACATCAGAAACTGGTATAAATAATGATGAAATCTTCAGAAGCTCAGCACAGACTGACAGAGGAGGCATGTTATTTATATCGAGGCCTGTCATAAATGATATGCCTCCTCTGGCAGCGCAGGCCCTACCAAGAACAGCGTTTACCACAAGCCATAGTCGCTAAAGGCTCATGGGCCCTGGTGCAAGAGTTCAGCTTGTGCCCCCCCCCCCCCCCACCTTCCCTCAGTGCTTTGTGACAAGTGGCAGGGGTGCACCTAGGCTTTCTGCTACCTGAGGTAAAAATTGAAACAGCCCCCTCCCCCAGCCAAATTCTCAACCTAACTCCATCCCTTCTAGTGTAAAAGACTTAGTCAGGTCCATAAATATTGGGACATCAACACAATTCTAACATTTTTGGCTCTGTACGCCACCACAATGGATTTTAAATGAAACGAACAAGATGTGCTTTAACTGCAGACTGTCAGCTTTAATTTGAGGGTATTTACATCCAAATCAGGTGAACGGTGTAGGAATTACAACAGTTTGCATATGTGCCTTCCACTTGTTAAGGGACCAAAAGTAATGGGACAATTGGCTTCTCAGCTGTTCCATGACCAGGTGTGCATTATTCCCTCATTATCCCAATTACAATGAGCGGATAAAAGGTCCAGAGTTCATTTCAAGTGTGCTATTTGCATTTGGAATCTGTTGCTGTCAACTCTCAAGATGAGATCCAAAGAGCTGTCACTATCAGTGAAGCAAGCCATCATCAGGCTGAAAAAACAAAACAAACCCATCGGAGAGATAGCAAAAACATTAGGCGTGGCCAAAACAACCGTTTGGAACATTCTTAAAAAAAAGGAACGCACCGCTGAGCTCAGCAACACCAAAAGACCTGGAAGACTACGAAAAACAACGGTGGTGGAGGACTGATGAATTCTTTCCCTGGTGAAGAAAACACCCTTCACAACAGTTGGCCAGATCAAGAACACTCTCCAGGAGGTAGGTGTATGTGTGTCAAAGTCAACAATCAAAAGAAGACTTCACCAAAGTGAATACAGAGGGTTCACCACAAGATGTAAACCATTGGTGAACCTCAAAAACAGGAAGGCCAGATTAGAGTTTGCCAAACGACATCTGAAAAAGCCTTCACAGTTCTGGAACAACATCCTATAGACAGATGAGACCAGGATCAACTTGTACCAGAATGATGGGAAGAAAAGTGTATGGAGAAGGAAAGGAACTGCTCATGATCCTAAGCATACCACCTCATCAGTGAAGCATGGTGGTGGTAGTGTCATGGCGTGGGCAAGTATGGCTGCCAATGGAACTGGTTCTCTTGTATTTATTGATGATGTGACTGCTGACAAAAGCAGCAGGATGAATTCTGAAGTGTTTCGGGCAATATTATCGGCTCATATTCAGCTAAATGCGTCAGAACTCGTTGGACGGCGCTTCACAGTGCAGATGGACAATGACCCAAAGCATACTGCAAAAGCAACCAAAGAGTTTTTTAAGGGAAAGAAGTGGAATGTTATGCGAAGGCCAAGTCAATCACCTGACCTGAATCTGATTGAGCATGCATTTCACTTGCTGAAGACAAAACTGAAGGGAAAATGCCCCGAGAACAAGCAGGAACTGAAGACAGTTGCAGTAGAGGCCTGACAGAGCATCACCATCTCTATGCGTTCCAAACTTCAGGCTGTAATTGACTGCAAAGGATTTGCAACCAAGTATTAAAAAGTGAAAGTTTGATTTATGATTATTATTGTGTCCCATTACTTTTGATCCCTTAATAAGTGGGAGGCACATATGTAAACATTGTACTGAGCATGCATGTGTATTGGGGATCTGGAGAGATAGCTGTCGGCTGAACGAGCATTCAGCCAACAGCTTTGGCCAGCTTTAGAATTGGGTGAGTCTATCCCGTGCCTGTAAAATATTGGATGATACACTCATTATTGTGTTGAAGTATTTACAAACTGTAGATGTCATTTTGAAGTCGTTAATAATAATTGTCTTGGTTATTTCATGTTTTTTTATGCTCCATTATTGGAGTGGATATCTGACAGTTAACCCAATCTATTAATAGTTATTCCAGTTATAGACATTTATGATATATCCCCATATCAGCCTGGGCTCCATACCTATCTCCAGAACAGTGGTCCACGACTTTCATTCCACCTGTTAAAATAGTCAGTGGTGGCTTCTTCCAAGCAGGGAACGAATAGAAAGGTGACCACTCATGTGCATGACTTTTTTTTTTTTTTTTCCCATTTCTATGGGTGTTGCGTATTGCAAACATGCACAGCCGACACTCATCATTCCATGAAGATAGTTGGACTTGGCGTCATTGATACTATATACCTCTTACTCTAGTTTGAGGGGCGTTTTGGAGAGGACGGATTCCCTTTAAAGATAAATCAAAGACAACATATAAACTATATATCCCCGGTATAGAAAAAAATATTACAGAAAGAGGACACAAAGTATTTTAGTTGCATGTTGTGCTATTAAAAAGATGTGAAAAATAGACTTTTTTTTGAATACTTGAATGAGAGATGTGTAATGTATGTAGTTGTAAACAGGATAGAAAGGCTATGGCTGCTTTCACACTTGCGTTGTTGTTTTCCGGTTTTGAGATCCGGCAGGTCCGTTTGGTCGTCATGCATTCTGAACAGGATGCATCAGGATGTCTTCTGTGACTGGACACAACTGCTGCAAGCTTGGTTTTTGTGTCCAGTCATAAAAAACGGAAAGAAAAGGATCCGGCACTGAAAACAATGTAGGTCAATGGCGCTGGATCAGTTTTTTTTGTATTTTAGGAACCTAAAAATAATTGATCCATTACCCATTGACTTTCAATGTATTTAGTGACTGATCTTTTTTTTTTTTTTTCCTTTTTGATTTCACATAACCGCATCCTTACGGAACAGATGCATCCTGATGTGTAAAATCAAAACAGATCCTCTGCCCGATCTCAATACCGGAATTAACAGCGCAAGTGTGAAAGTAGCCTGAGTCTTGGACTGGTTAAAGCTGAGAAATCATTCAGTAACAATACCATCTAGAAAGCGAGCGCCCTCTTATCTTACCAGTACTGTCAGATATTACAGAAGTAAGGAGAGTGGCACATGACGGCTTCCTGCTGTGGTTTCTTTTGTCCGGTGACAGTGTGTGAATGATTTGCTTCTTCATTCTAACGATGTGACTTTTACTTCCTCCTCTGTTGCACATGACTCCTTCAGGAAAGAGGTGTTCACATTCTGTCGGTACAGGAAGGCTCTGTGGTCGTTACAGCTGGCAGTGGAGGGCTGAAATGTGCTCTCAGAATGCAGAAGGATTTTTTTGCATATAAAGTTATTCTTATTTTGATGATTGTTCTTCCTAAACACATAGGATGCCCCTGACGACTTTACAATGGCTCATGACTACCACATCTTCAAGTCAAGAAGACATCTACGTCCCACTGTCATGGGGCCTTCCATCTTTAGAGACCCATGGGAACTATACCGGAGAAGAAGCTGACGTGAGTAGGAATATTTTTTTGAATTGCATTTGTTTAACCAGCTCAGCTCCCTGTGCGCATGCACAGCAGTCCTGACAATGCATGTCAGTGCAGCTGTAAACACTGACAGTGGAGGAATGGGGAAGAGTATTAAAATAAAAAACTGTGAACTGGACTCCTTAGCTACAGTACAGCAGATAATAGTCCAAGGGCTTGATGAAAAGTTTCCTTTAAAGCCTTCATGTTTGGAACAAAATCAAGTTCCTCTCTTGCTTTATCTGCCAGTCTTTCCACCGTGAGAAGACCGCTTCACTTTACAGGGCAGATTTACTAATCCTATCTAATAATAGTGTGTCAGATTTATCAAATTGACTGACGGTGGATGATAAATTTAAGGCTAAGTTCACATCACCATTCAGCCTTTTCATTCTCCTGCTCCGTTTAGGAGCAGGAGAATGGAAAGGACGGATTGGGCAGATAACTGAGCCGAACGGAAACTAAGGACCCCATAGACTATAATGGGGTCCGTTTTGTCTCCGCTTCAAAAATCTTCCTCTGAGCGGAAACCTAAGTCCTGCATGCACAACGTTTGTCTCTGCTCCAAAATCATCTGAGCGGAAACCTAACTGACCCCATTATAGTCTGAGGTCCGTATGCTCAGTTCGGCTCGGCTATGTGCCGAATCCGTCCTTTCCGTTCTCTTGCTCCTAAATGGAGCAAGAGAACGGAAAGGCTGAACACTGATGTGAACTCAGCCTAGACTGTGTCAAGTTTATATTACCTATTTGCTTACATTATGCCAGAATGTTTAGTATACAGTGTCACAACTTAAAGAGGACCTTTCACCGATTATGACACTGTGAACTAAGTATACAGACATGTAGAGCGGCGCCCGGGGATCTCACTGCACTTACTATTATCCCCGGGCACCGCTCCGTTCTCCCGCTATGCCCTCCGGTATCTCCGGCCACTAAGTTATAGTAGGCGGAGATTTCAGTCACTAAGTCATGGTAGGCGGAGTCTGCCCTTGTTCTGCTCTAGCGCTGGCCAATCGCAGCGCAGAACTTACAGCCTGGGAGGTTATTTTCTCCCAGGCTGTGAGCTCTGCGATGCGATTGGCCAGCGCTACAGCAGAACAAAGGCAGACTCCGCCTACTATAACTTAGTGACCGAAGATACCCGAGGGCATAGCGGGAGAACGGAGCGGCGCCCAGGGATAATAGTAAGTGCAGTGAGATCCCCGGGCGCCGCTCTCCATGTCTGTATACTTAGTTCACAATGTCAGGATCAGTGAAAGGTCCTCTTTAAACTACAAAACCTTTTAGCAAATTCCTGCCTCTTTCCGCTAAGCCACACCAACTTGCGGCACCAGGTCCAAAAAGTATCCATCTTCATAAATTTGGTGCACAGCATAGGCTCTGAATTCTGACTCTATTTAAACAAAACCTATGACACATTGTCATTAGTACCGTAAATCTGCCCCTAAGACTCTAAGAAGAAGTGTAGCTGTCAAGAAGTGAGAAAAGAAAGCCAGCAAACAAGATAGGACAAGTCTGCAAAACACGTATCCGCAAAAACAACAGATGACATCCGTGTGACGTCAGTGTTGCATCCATTTTTTGTGGATCCATTGTAACAATGCCTGTCCTCGTCCGCAAAACAGACAAGAATAGGACATGTTCTATTTTTTGGGGGCAGAACGGACTTGTGGACATACAGATACAGAAAGCACATGGAGTCATTTCCGTATTTTTGCAGCCCCATTGAAATGAATGGTTCCTCATACGAGCCTCAAAAAAAATGGAACGGGCGGAAGTTTGTGTGCATGAGCCCATAAGGGGATGGCCATTTGGGTCCATATCTTTTGAGTAGAAGGATCCCCTTCTGGGACAGAAAAGTACCTGCGCCATTACCAATTACTTCTGTGAAATCACATCATAGGTTTTACATGTCAATAAGTAAAAATCATTGCAATATTGTAACATAATAGGTGCACTACTTTTGTGAAAAAACCTCCAATATGCCCTAAAAAAATGTGTGGTATGTAAAGAAATTGGAACGGCGTGTAGCAGCGGATGTCATCAGGTATTATGTAGTTGACCTTTGGCTTGTGCACATCTACATCCAACTGTAATACAACACCTTGTGTCATAAAACCAATGCGCATCTAGTTCTCTGTAGTGCAAATGTACTTAAACGGGAACCTGTGACAGTGCAATCTGAAGGCAGCTTGTTATAGAGCAGGAGGAGCTGAGCAGATTGATATATCGTTTTGGGAGAAACAATTCCGCAAAACTATGTAAAAGGTATTCATAAAAAAAATCTCAGCTCTTTCTGTGCTCACCAGTCATGTGGGCGGTCCTGCCAGTGATTGACAGCTATCTATGTATACACACTAATACAGAGAAGGTAGTCAATCACTGATAAGACCACCCACTTGACTACTGCGCTCAGAAACGGCAGAGATTTTGATGTAGAAATTACAAGTTCTACTGAGTCTTTTCCCCTAAAGCTATACATATCCATCTGCTCAGCTCCTCCTGCTCTATAACCTGCAGACTGCACTGTATTTCATAGTGACGGGTTCTCTTTATACTGTGCACAAAAACATTAAGTTTCTAGGGTGGTGTGCTGTAAAGTATGGTGTGATCATATCGTATTTAACAAAGACAAATGAGAAATGTGATTATGACGGATAAATCCTTAACTTTTCTATTTATTGTATGCAGTGCCAAGAAGTGGGGAAGTTAAATGCCTCCCTCCGCTGTGATTTTATCAGGAGGACTTCAGATTGCAATGACACTGATGGATATTTTAGCTATCTGGATGGGGCGTTCTGCAGTTTTCCTCCTGAACTGTTTCCCTTTGCTATCTTCCTGTATGTAAGTATATTAACCATTTATGTGCTTGAACTAGGTGAATGTTTGCCCGCTTGCTTGTTCTGTGCACTGAAGTGGGCAAGCGGGATATCAAATGGTGTCTTTGGTACAGGACAACTTTAAATGAGAAAACTGCCAGTAGAAAAATGGTGTCCCATCTGAGGGTTTATTTCACAGCTTTATCAACCGTGATCCTAGGGATGTGTTTTTAATGTGTTCAGCCATTGCAATAGTCAAACAGTAGAGTACACCGCAGTAGAAATGATGATGCTGCTTTGGGTGTGAATGAGGACAGGTTGTAGGTCCATATCGCCACAGGAAGGCTGGCCAGCATTAGATACAGGTTTAGACTTCCTATAGATGAGTGCGTGCAAAACGGAATCCTAGTGAGGGACACTTAGTTGTGAGTGAAGTTCTGATTCACAGATTGAGTTTTCCTCGAAGTTCTGAATTCAGTCCTCTAGGGGAGAATGGTGACTGACGGCCGTATTTACAACAAGGCACACGAGGGTTTCAGCAAAGGGGGGAGCAGCACTTCACAGAGAAAACGAATGCCTTATGTTGATTCATTCACCTTAGTGCTGCTTCTCATTAATTATCATTATTTATTCTCATGTCCCTTTTGTTTATTATAGCTACAAATCAGGAGGTTTAACCCTCACACTGCTTAAAGATCCAAAACTATAAAAATGTCCCCACAATGCTAGGGAGTCCCCGTCCCCGTCTGCCATCGGCTGCTCCTCCCCGACACCGGATGTTTTCGTCTGTGAGGTACGGGGAGCCAGGTAAGTATATTCATTGTGAGGGGCCTGGCATATGGGGGACATTTTTATAGTAATGGATAACCCCTTTAACTACAGCTACTGTAACAGTAATATCTTCAGTAAGTGCTGCAGTTAACAAAAATAAGTGATAAGGAGACATTAGAACAGTCAGATAAGGAGAAAGGTGAAGCTAGTATATAACTTGTATGTACACTGGCAACTAGCAGAGAGTATTTCTCAGCTTGTCACACAGCAGACTATTCCATAATCCACACACTGACATGAAGGTAGTAAAGGTCCTCAGTATAACTACAAAAAAAAATGCAGCAGCCACAGAGTAAAAGTGACCATACACCTAGCAAGAAATACGGCTCATTCAAATAAGTGATGTTACACTAGTTTGTGCTCTTGCCTGTGAACATGGACACATTTTTATACAGACCACTCGCAGACTATGCCCATGTCCTGTCTGTTTTCACTTGAGTGAATGAATCTTGAGGGAAAGTCAGAACTGGAGGGTGCAGGTCTCTCCTGCACTCACCATTCCCTGGTCTTCTCCGGGTCCGGAGACCAGGGAGCGGGGAGTACAGGCAGCGCTATGCTTAGCACGCCTCCTGCATACTAATGAGCGCTTCCATTATGGTATTCACTTTATAACATGCACTGTCATCATTTTTCCCCCTCTTTTGGTGGAAAAAAAATGCGTCTTCTAAAGCGGAAAATATGGTATTTTGGCTCTATTGAAATGCAGTAACACCATTTTTTGGATCCTTTCTGCAACAAATTTGGCACGTGTGAACATACTCTACACATAGTTTCATGTGTAGTCTTTTTATGATAGAGCTTTAAAAGGGGCTGTACCACTAGAAAATTTTATTTTAATATAATTCAGCATAAAAACTAGATACTTTTGTAGTTTATGTTCTTTTATAAAATGCACCATTTGTAAGATATTCTCTTGACATCATTATAATGGTGTCCCTGGGTATTTTATCTATATAGTAATGTGCACGTCCACCTAACAAGGTGGTCACACATGCTCAGTTCCATCCTTCAACTGTCAACAGCCTTATTGACTGTTAGAAGCTGTGACAGTTACAGAGAGAGAGAGAGCTGCAGCAGAAAGGACACGCTCCCTGAGAAAAGACACACTCTGCGCTGTCAGCCAGTAGGGAATCTAACAGAGCAATGAATGGGGAAATCTCTGGATCCAGGGGTTGATATAGTTACAGGGCTGGTTCTAGCTTTTAAATAATAGTAAAAGTCCAGCTCACCTGCATCAACAGCACGGATGGGATGAGACCCAAGCATATAAACTTGAACGGAAAGGAAGAAAGATCCAGCACCTTGTTTTTCTTGCTTGACGTTTATTCCACAAACCAAATGTACAGCGGTGATAGAAACCTCCAAAAATAAGCCCCAGTACGGTCTACATGTTTTGAACCAGATGGTTCTTAATCATGGTCATGATTAAGAACCATCTGGTTCGAAACATGTAGACCGTACTGGGGCTTATTTTTGGAGGTTTCTATCACCGCTGTACATTTGGTTTGTGGAATAAACGTCAAGCAAGAAAAACAAGGTGCTGGATCTTTCTTCCTTTCTGGTTCTAGCTTTGTTAGAGAGAAATTGTCATGTACCATATGAAGTCTGATTTTCATTTTTACATCAACCTTGGCATAACCCCTATAACCCCTTTAAAGACGGTGTTCGTAAAGCATAAATGTGAGACTCCTTTAATATATGGTGAGTGCAAACTTTTTTATTTTATATGTTTCAACAGGCCCTATGGCTCCTCTACCTCTTCATAATCCTTGCAGTGACTGCAGAGAAATTGTAAGTTTAGTATTTTTGTCACCTCATACTCTTACAATGCCTTTATTGATATACCACTATGATATTCCACAGCATTGTACATTTAGGGAAAGTAGTAATTCTCCTACATGGCAAATAATGAAAATATATGAAATGCGTGCATGCAGAGTCAAAGGCAAAGCGGAGAACAACGTTTTTTTGTTTTTTGTTCAGTTTGGGGCTTTTTTCATTTAGGTTATCTACCAGGGAGCCTGCTACAACTTTTGCGTTGCTTTTTTTTTTTTTCAGATGCCTTAGTGTCACCATATTGGTCACGGCAACTGCAGCTGGCCATGGACCTTCAATAGCTGTCAGCTGACTGCTCATTAGTCCGACAGCTGTTCTTCCAGACCCCCACTGGTCCCCCCATACAAATGCACACTTTGCTTGGCCAAGTGCGAATATGATCTGAATGGGAAGAGGAGACCCTTCCACCTCTGTGGTGGGAGGCTTAAAGGGGTTTTCTGAGACCCTGGTATTGATGAGCAGTCGTCAGGAGCGCTGCGGCCTCCTTGCAGCTTGCCAAGCACAGCTCCATCCATAGGATAGTGGACGTGCTTATTATTGCAGCTTAGCCCATACACTGAGAACTCAGCTGCGCCTAGGTCATGTGACCGATAAACGTGACATTACTGGCCTAGGAAGGGGCCGTACCAGGGGTGCCAGGAGTCAAACCTGACAATCTGATAATGATGTCCTATCCTGGGTATAGGCCATCAATATCAGAATCTTGGACAAGCCCTTTAATTACATTGAGTGCAAAAGATCAGGCATGATAAAATATAATGCTATCACACCATCACCTTAAAGGGAACCTGTCACCGGGATTTTGGGTATATAGCGGAGGACATGGGTTGCTAGATGGCCGCTAGCACATCCGCAATACCCATAGCTCTGTGTGCTTTTATTGTGTAAAAAAAACAACGATTTGATACATATGCAAATTAACATAAGAGTCATATCTTACTTGTGTAACCAGAGAAGAGACATATTTTTCAAGCTCTGACTCATCTCAGGTTAATTTGCATATGAATCAAATCGTTGTTGTTTTTTTACACAATAAAAGCACACAGAGCTATGGGCACTGGGTATTGCGGATGTGCTAGCGTCCATCTAGCAGTCCATGTCCTCAGCTCTATACCCAAAATCCAGGTGACAGGTTCCCTTTAAGGAATCATTACAGCAGTTCTTATTTACTGGTATCTTGGTTTAGTGTCTTAGCTAATAAAGAAAAGACATAAAGACCAATTAACTCATCTGTTCAAATGTATTCATAGCAGGAGAACAATTGATAACAAGTGATACTGACCATTTTTGTAATATATTTAAATTACTGAAATCATACATTTCTATTAGAAAAATAGCTGTAAAGTGGCCCATTTTGAGCCTTAGCAACGCTCCTCTGTCTTCTGATTACATAACAGTGGAGACTTGCTCAACACTGACTGTTATGTAAACAGATGACAGAGGAGCGTTGCTAAGGCTCAAAATGGGCCACTTTACAGCTATTTTTCTAATAGAAATGTACGATTTCAGTAATTAAAATATATTACAAAAATGGTCAGTATCACTACCCCTACACATTACACAAATAAAAAAAGAATGACCGTTATACTGTAAGTTGTTGGCTGGGGCTTTGTTCACTGGTCTGGGTCACACATAACATAGCCAGGTTTTAAAGGGGTCATCCCATGAAAAGTATTACTATGTAATGAATAGGGCATTTCAAATAAAGTAGCACCCCCTGTAGTTTCTTCTTCTAGTCCACCTTTTCCTGCATTAAGTAGTGGACTGACATGCTCAGTAGCTCCCTGCTCACACCCTCCTCCCAGAACTAGTGTAGTGGCCTCAGAGAAGCAGGTAAAGCAGCTCAGACAACTTTCATTTATTTCTCTTTCTAAATTTATAGAAGCATAAATCAAGACAGTGGAGAAAGAAAAGGGAAGGGGGCATTACATGGCAATTGGATACTATAGTGCTATTTATCAGTGGAATCATTGGGGCTGAGTGTAAGGGACTATTTTTAATGAAGGGGAGGAACACTGGAGAGCAGGGCTTTCAGAACTGAGGGGGGCAGGGTTAGCAAGAGCTAGTGGCTATGCACTCCTGGGAGATGCAAGTGCTCGACTGTCACATGTGATGAGCTGCTGCCCGCCCGCAGAAAGTAAAGAGACCAGAGCTGCAGAAAGGTGGGTAAAAATAAAGCTAAAAAGGATGAAAATGACACTGGAGAGCTGTGTTTTTTGCATTAATATAGTTAAAATAATGGTAATAATTTTATACATATATTACTTACATTTTTTTTTACAGGTTAATCTAATTTGAATTATCAGACACCTCTTAAAGATATGAAACCAACTAATAAATACTAGATACTGTTTACCAGAACTTCTAAGTTTATGGTATTCTGGCCCAGTCTACCATCTCCATGATAAATTCATTTGTATTCATTACACATTGTTTATATATTTTTGTAATAATGTAAATACACACATTGGTGAAATATTGCATTTTAATTCATTACTGTAATTCATTACTGTCAAGTACTTGAGTATATGTTTTTCTTTTTATCACCATCTTTCTTATTTTTTTGGTTCCAGCTTTTGTCCGAATTTGTCTGCAATCTCTCGAACGCTCAGACTGTCCCATAATGTAGCTGTATCCTTTTTTTAAATGTTTATTGATTTGGGTATAGAAGTCGGCATAGTGTAGTGTGGTACCATTCATGTTCTATTGACATCAGCTTGTTCAAATTATAAACCCACCCACCCCCAATTTTTGAGATTTTCATCCTCCTCATTCACTCATTTACATAACAGTATTTTCATGCATTTGTTAATGTTCCAAACATGAACTAACCAATTAAATTGTGCTGTAGGTTGTTGGCTGTAGGTGCCTGAAGCAGGCTTCTTTCTAAAGTGTCAGTGCAGTAAGCTTATAGGGGGTCATTTATTAAGACTGGCATTTTAAGCGCCAGTCTTGCTCACCCCTATATCTGGCAGTGGATCCTCCGAAGTTATGAAGAGGCACCGGCCTCTACATAACTTTGGCACATCCAGTGCCAGTCTAAGGCTGGTTTCACACAAGTGAATGTCACGCTCCGGACTCACAGCGCTGATTTATGATGCTATGTAACCCTTAGAGTTCTGGAATGCATTGGATAACACTGACATAATGCTGTCAATATTATCCAATACATTCCAGAACTGTAAGGGTTACATAGCATCAGAAATATAATGCTATGCGACCCTGGCAGTGCTGGAAGTTCAGGACGGGTGCTGCACTGCAAGTCTGGAGAATGACACTCGCTTGAGTGAAACCAGCCGAAATGTAAGCCAGACCATTTTCTACGCCTAAAACGGTCATAGAAAATGGTAAATGAGACATTCCCTTCCCCGCCTGCTCCACGCCCACTTTTTTTTTTTTTAGACCTGACGTGAGCGGGGGAAAGTTGAAGATTGCGGTGCAACTAACAGTTGCACCGCAATCTGCGCCAGTAATACGCCTAATATAGGCGTATTTCTGGATAATAAATGACCCCCATAGAGTTACAAGTACTGAAACTGCTAATAGGAGGTCTATACAGTATATTATGTAAAAACAGGCATCCTCACATCTGCATTCAGAAGTACCAGAATCTTCCAGCAGTGTGATTTCTTTTCCCAGCTGTCCCACAAGGTTCATAAGCTGTAGTATGTGACGGACTGAACCGTCAATGGGGCTGCTGGAGAAGCCTGAGGGCTAGCCTCCTTTCTACGGACTATGGACCCAGAACTATGGAGACCCCCCTCAGACCTCTTGGGGTTACAAGGAACTATTAACCCTGATTTACGTATGGAGTTATAGGCCACATCTTTCCTATTGCCCATTAAAGGTGCAGAGTGTGAATCCTGCAACACAAAAAGGGTTAACACTGCACTGAGACTCCCAATGAATGTGTTAGTTTTTGTCCCTTTTGTTCTATTGTGTTAGTGATAGGATTAAGATAGCCGACTCCGGTGTAGAGGAGTAGCTCACCCTAAAATACACTCAGGAGATAATCCCATCACATGTCTCCTCTCTCCCTATTCTTTCATTAAGACACTGGGGAGGGGATGTCTGTTTGCCCGCTGTTCATGTATGATTGAGTTATGTTAGACTTCTTGAACTGTGTACATACAGGTCCTTCTCAAAAAATTAGCATATTGTGATAAAGTTCATTATTTTCTGTAATGTACTGATAAACATTAGACTTTCATATATTTTAGATTCATTACACACCAACTGAAGTAGTTCAAGCCTTTTATTGTTTTAATATTGATGATTTTGGCATACAGCTCATGAAAACCCAAATTTCCTATCTAAAAAAATTAGCATATTTAATCAGACCAATAAAAGAATAGTGTTTTTAATACAAAAAAAGTCAACTTTCAAATAATTATGTTCAGTTCTGCACTCAATACTTGGTCGGGAATCCTTTTGCAGAAATGACTGCTTCAATGCGGCGTGGCATGGAGGCGAATCAGCCTGTGGCACTGCTGAGGTGTTATGGAGGCCCAGGATGCTTTGAAAGCGGCCTTAAGCTCATCCAGAGTGTTGGGTCTTGCGTCTCTCAACTTTCTCTTCCCAATATCCCACAGATTCTCTATGGGGTTCAGGTCAGGAGAGTTGGCAGGCCAATTGAGCACAGTAATACCATGGTCAGTAAACCATTTACCAGTGCTTTTGGCACTGTGAGCAGGTGCCAGGTCGTGCTGAAAAATGAAATCTTCATCTCCATAAAGCTTTTCAGCAGATGGAAGCATGAAGTGCTCCAAAATCTCCTGATAGCTAGCTGCATTGACCCTGCCCTTGATAAAACACAGTGGACCAACACCAGCAGCTGACATGGCACCCCAGACCATCACTGACTGTGGGTACTTGACACTGGACTTCAGGCATTTTGGCATTTCCCTCTCCCCAGTCTTCCTCCAGACTCTGGCACCTTGATTTCCGAATGACATGCAACAGTCCAGTGCTGCTTCTCTGTAGCCCAGGTCAGGCGCTTCTGCCGCTGTTTCTGGGGAATGCGGCACCTGTAGCCCATTTCCTGCACACGCCTGTACACGGTGGCTCTGGATGTTTCTACTCCAGACTCAGTCCACTGCTTCCGCAGGTCCCCCAAGGTCTGGAATCGGTCCTTCTCCACAATCTTCCTCAGGGTCCGGTCACCTCTTCTCGTTGTGCAGCGTTTTCTGTCACACTTTTTCCTTCCCACAGACTTCCCACTGAGGTGCCTTGATACAGCACTCTGGGAACAGCCTATTCGTTCAGAAATTTCTTTCTGTGTCTTACCCTCTTGCTTGAGGTGTCAATGATGGCCTTCTGGACAGCAGTCAGGTCGGCAGTCTTACCCATGATTGCGGTTTTGAGTAATGAACCAGGCTGGGAGTTTTTAAAAGCCTCAGGAATCTTTTGCAGGTGTTTAGAGTTAATTAGTTGATTCAGATGATTAGGTTAATAGCTCGTTTAGAGAACCTTTTCATGATATGCTAATTTTTTTAGATAGGAATTTTGGGTTTTCATGAGCTGTATGCCAAAATCATCAATATTAAAACAATAAGAGGCTTGAACTACTTCAGTTGGTGTGTAATGAATCTAAAATATATGAAAGTCTAATGTTTATCAGTGCATTACAGAAAATAATGAACTTTATCACAATATGCTAATTTTTTGAGAAGGACCTGTATATATATATATATATATATATAATATACTGAGTTGGTCTTCAATAAAGGGAGTTCTTGATTTGTTTCACCCTCAACATAGTCTCATCTCATGTGTGGGGGGAACAGCTATATTTACTCTGGGGATTGCTATCGGTATTATACTCCCCTGGGATTACTGTTCTATCAACTGGAAGCTAGATCCTGGTCTTGGGCCCTGCGTGGGTGGAGGACCGCGAGACGCCAGCCAAGCTGTAACGCTGGAAGTGGGGACTACAGTGCTGATGGTGTCCGGTGGAGCGCTTGGAAGTACTCTGTGAGCACTAGGAAGCATCGATTTGGCGGAGGCAACCAGTCGGGATGCCAAGCGGTCCATCACATAGTATACCCATTTCACAGGATGTCTGGATGTTGTGTAGAAGGATGTAATTCTATAGATGCTGAGTGCATAACTCTTAAAGGGACTGTATATTTAGGCAGATATCAAATTTTACACTGAATATTTATACAAAAGTTAGTGTAGTGATCACCAGAAATGTATTTTCTTTAGTGTTGGCTGCTTTTTAAGTCTGATCCATTATTTCTAATTAAGTTTTGCTGTTGATTGCAGGGAATCTGAGGTACCATGATCTACCATAAACTCTGTTCCTCTATGCTTTACACTGCAGCTCTACTTGTTAATATTTTTTGACCCATTGAAGCAGTCTCACAAGGAAATCAGTGCATTGAATGCTGATGTCCAAAACGGGATATAATGACGGATTACAAACTACAAGTATTATGAGCCACCAGCCAGAATCCTACTCCGTACTGATGAGTGGCAAGCAACCCGAAAAAGCTGTCTATGGATGGATATTTGGCTTGACCATCTTCCCTTTTTAGATTCAAGGCTTGTTAAAAAGTTGGAGCCACACCTAGAAGGTGGCCCTAGCGAGATAAGTCTCTTTTTCTGGCAGATACCTCTTTGCATTATTTTTTTTTCCCTATGGAGCATTATTTCCCTTTTCGTGTCCAAGTTGAAAAGTTGGTGCCACTTCCAGAAGGTGGCACTAGCTAGATGGGTCTAGTAAGTCTCTATACCATACACAGCTGGTCTCATTAAGAAGAGGCAGTATTTTGCCTAAGAGCTCATTCAGACGGCCGTAGTGTTTTGCAGTTTACAAATTGCGGATCCGCAAAACCCGGATACCGGCCGTGTGAATTCCACATTTTTGCAGACCGTACATGACCGGCACTATGATAGGAATGACTATTCTTGTCCACGATTGCAGACAAGAATAGGACTTGCTCTATCTTTCTTGCAGGAACGGAACTACAGATGCGTACAGCACACGGTGTGCTGTTCAAATCTTTTGCGTCCCCAATGAAATGAACAGGTCACCAGTCAAAAGGGGCCTGGAGGCTTAGGCAATTTAGTTTTTGGTCTTCAGCTAGGAGGCACCTTACTTTGGAAGTATTTCCCCAGTGCTCTGTCCTTAAAGGGGCACACTTGCATACTGACAAATTGTCCCTCTTTCTGTTTTTCTTTCTTCTCCTCATAAGCCGCATGCTTTGTCTTTGCCTACTTGAATATAAGTGATAGAAACCCAGGTATTGCATAAGATGAGACTTTTTCCTTTACGATTGACCTCCATGGTGTCACATTTCTTGCCTTTGGCAACGGTGCTCCTGATGTGTTCAGTGCGGTTGCTGCTTTCTCCGACTCGAGAACTGCTGGGTTAGCCATAGGTGCCCTTTTTGGTATGTTTTATTGTAACTACAAAATTCTGTAGGTTAAAGGGGTTCTGCAGTTTGTTTTAACTGATGATCTATCCTCTGGATAGATCATCAGCATCTGATCAGCGGGGGTCCGACACCTGGGACCCCCGCTGATCAGCTGTTTGAGAAGGCAGCGACGCTGGCAGTAGAGCCGTGGCCTTCTCGCTGTTTACTGCAGGCCCAGTGACGTCACGACTAGTATCAATGACCTAGGCAGGGCTAAGCTCTGTTCACTTGAATGGAGCTTAGCCGCCCAGGCCAGTTGATACTAGTCGTGACGTCACTGGGCCAGCGGTAAACAGTGAGAAGGTCCCGGGTGTCCCAGAGGATAGATCATCAGTTAAAACAAACTGCAGAACCCCTTTAATGTTGCATCCAAAGACGTGTAGAACCAGACTTTGCACCTTTATATGTGTAGTAGTGAAATTCCCTATCTGTTCCAGGTGCTGGTGTGTTTGTCACCACTGTGGTGGCTGGAGGCATTGCGCTGGTGAAACCATTTACAGCCGCTTCTCGTCCCTTTCTGAGAGACATTGTGTTTTATATGTCTGCCGTTTTCCTCACATTTTATGTGCTCTATCGGGGTTATGTAAGCTTGCCAGATGTTTTAGGTATGTCTTTATTTTATTTAAATATTCGCGTACATTATGTCTTAACTGCATCTTTTAGTAAGGGTTCATGCACAGCACTGTGGTTTTTGTCCACATCCGATGCACATTTTTTGCGGACTTATTCACTTCAATGAGGCTTGAAAAATACAGCACATTTTGTGCTGTCCACGTCCGCATGTCTGTGCCCCCCAAAAAATAGAACCTGTCGTATTCTTGTCCAGTTTGCGGACAAGGATGGGACATTTGTGAAGGAGTGAAAAAAAAATTGGCTACAGGCTCTCTGCCGGTATCTGTGTTTTGCGGATCCGGAATTTGCAGACCGCAAAAATATCTACAGCCGTGTGCATGAGCCCTAACTATCCAGTGGCATTTACGTTGTATACCAACCATTCATTGTAAGCAGTACATCATTATAGTCGTGTTATTCAGCCTTTCTAGGCATCATGAAGAGCTTCAGATCTGTTGCATGGTATTTCCTTTGCAATAATTAATAATGTGTGTCTTCTGTGTTTAAACAGTGTATTTGTTGCTCTACCTGGCTTATGTCCTTGTGGTTGTCCTTTCCACCTGGGTCTATCAGAGAATGCGTTATCAGCTATTGTCTGCCCCCAGCTTAGATGAACCAGGTAGGAGCCTTCTTGGGAACTCTGAGATATAAGGACAATAATCTTCCCAGGCACTTCACTCTTCAAATTCTTCTCAGTGGTGTTTTGGGAGGTTTTTGTTTCTGTACAGACTAAATAATTGGTCCACTAAAGCTGCCTATGGAAATACAAAAGCAGTTGACGAAACTATCTTCCAGCCTGACGGCTATTCTTCCCATACACATACATCCTTGGCCCAGCCAAGTGTTGTATATGTGTTTCCTTGGGGAGGAGGAACAATGGATTTCTCATTCTGAAATCCACGGGAACAAAGAATTAAAGTGTACCTACATATTAATAAAGCTTTTCATATGTCATAGCGATATTTATCAAAGGTTTTGATTGGTGGTCGTCTGAGCGCTGATAGCCCCACTAAGGAGAGAGAAGCTCTCACAAAAAGCTTTCTTCTAGCTGCAGGAGATGGAATTGAGACAGACTCATAGACTTTCTAACTGAGCCTGTCTCCTGCTGCGAGGAGAGACAACACGTTATGCGAGGGCTTCTCTCTCATTGTTCTAGCGATCGTTGGGGGTCTCATCACTCAGACCCCCACAATCAAAACCTTTTATTATGTAACTAGGATATATCAAAAGTTTGTTCACTGTATAGTAAAACCTTAAACATGATGAAACCCAAAATGCCTGATTTCTTCTTTTGGAAAACCCCCATTTATCAATGTCAGGCTAATGTATATGGGCACCTTAAAACGTTAGCTGAAACACATCTTTTCATACAGTTAGATAAAATACTGCCAAGACCCATTAGAGTTTCCAAGGCTTTGTTCACATCTAGCTGCCATTGATGGTAGTGCACATTTATAGATACTTTTCCGAAAATATTATTTCTCACACACTGATACTCAATATTAAAACTACTGATGGGTAAAGAACATTGATTATCTCATGACAATGGCACCTGTTATGCAGCAAGTGTATTGGAAGCAGGAAAATGGCCAAGCATAAGGATCTCAGTAAATTTGACAAGAGCCACATTAGTATGGCTGAGAAACAAAGGCTAGCCCATTTGATCCAGTCCCACAGAATATGTAGTGTGGTATAAATTGCTAGAAAAGTAATGTTGGCTAAAATAGAAAGGTGTCAGAACACACAATCACAGCTTGCTTAAAGAGAACCAGTCGCTATGAAATGCAGTGCAATCTGCAGGCATCACTGTTATAGAGCAGGAGGAGTTGATCAGACTGATGAATAGTTTTATGGAAAAATATTGCGTAAAACTTTTAATTGATAAATTTTAAATCTGTGACGGCTATCTCTGTATACACACTTACATAGAGAATGCTATCAATCACTGATAACGCCTCCCCCTGAACATCTATCAGTGACTGACAGCTATCTATGTATACACACATACACAGGGAATGCTATCAATCACTGATAACACCTCCACTGTGTACAACTATCAGTGACTGACAGCTATCTCAGTATACACACTTACACAGAGAATGCTATCAATCACTGATAACACCTCCCCCATGTACAACTATCAGTGACTGACAACTATCTCAGTATACACACTTACACAGAGAATGCTATCAATCACTAATAACACCTCTCTGTGTATAGCTATCAGTGACTGACAGCTATCTCTGTATACATACTTACACAAAGAATGCTATAAATCACTGATAACACCTCCTCTGTGTACAACTATCAGTGACTGACTGCTATGTATACACACTTACACAGAGAATACTATCAATCACTAATAACACCTCTCTGTGTACAGTTATCAGTGACTGACAGCTATCTCTGTATACACATTTACACAGAGAATGCTATCAATTATATTGTATCTTCTGTGTACTATATATGAATCTACAAAGCTTCTCCTGCTCTATAACATGCTGCCTGCAGATTGCATTATATGGTGATGGGTTCTATGTAGCTGCACACTGGTGAGAATGCCCCAAGAGTTCTAGATGTTGGCTTGGCCTTCAAATTCGCCAGATCTCAATCTGAACAAGCATCTGGGGGATGTGAAAAAAATTGAAAGTTAAATAATTTTCTGCTAACATCTTGGTGCCAGATACCACAAGACATCACAAAGGTCTTGTGGAGTCCATGCCTCAACATGTCAGAATTGTTTTAGTGGCATTAAGGTGACCTATACAATATTAGTCAAGTGGTTGTAGTGTTATGGCTAACCAGTGTATGCATATGGATGCTGATCCTGTATTAGCCAGAACAGAGTTGTCCCTCTGGATGTCCAGGACCAGGCTATTCTTTCAGTTAATAAATGTAGCTAGCTGATAGACTAACCCCTTTATCACCTATCAGGATCACCAGGGATTTCAGTGGTCCAACTCCTTAGAACAGAGGACCCTGGGCTCTCTGTGTGAATAAAGAGTGTCCACCATTCCAGTCACACCTATGGCACTGCCAGAGATGGCTGACCACTGTACCCAGAACCCCTATAGACAGTGAATGGAGCTGTAGTGCACAATATTCCAATCACATGGGGAAGAAAGGGTCCCAACAATCAGACCCCCAGTACTCATACATTTATGTTGAGCATGGGCCAATCCCTTTTACAGCTCTAGCATTTCAACCACCATTACACAACAGTTTTACCATGATGTGCTGTGTTATCTTATGTCTAACAATTGCAAAGCACTAAAACCTACTCTGTTACTTCCTTTTTTCTCAGAGTTTCTCACAGACACAGAAGAAAACTCAATCCCCACCCCTCATGGCTCAGAGTATGGTATGATGCTAGAATGATTTTCTTTATAGACACGTATATAGACAGTCCCAGATCAGATGAACTTCCCAACCTTGTGTGGATCCAAATCACCAACTACACTCTTGCCATCACATAGCCACATGGGAGGAATTTATCATGAGTCTGTTTTGCATTAGTGTAAATTTGCCGTATCTTTGAACCTAACACTTTTACCTAGAAACACTACACTCGTTTTTGTGCAATTTCCACCCCCTTCCCCACTAAAGTGAGTTTGCGACTTAAAAAAAAAAAGTTGCAGTAATAAATCGGGGGTGAAATTGACAAAACATGGCTACTCATGCCTATTTTTCCACCCACTTTTCAAAACTGGAGAGAGTGGTGTAAACATTTTTTGTGACAGTAAAACCCAAAAAGTTACTAAAACCAGATTTTGCAACTTTATAAAGCCAGATGTCTGCAGTGCTGGTTGTGATAAATTCCTCTTGTAGTTGCACCTCCAATCCCTGCTCATTTCTAAATGAGCCCCTGTACCCCTACATTCTTTATCCAACTTTTCCCATACAGTATTTGAAGAGTCCGTTCTGTGCTCTACAGCTGAGAAGAGTCTGGCATATTCATGAGCTGTCAAGCAAAACTCTCCTACTAGTGCTTGACTCACAAGCTGCAGTAAGCAGTACAGGACTGGATTCTGTACCTGGATTGGATATTGCAATCAATTAGCAGGCATGTGATGAGATTAGACGGACCTTGAAACAGACAAAGACCTCAATGAAGAGCCAGAAGTCAGCATTGTTAACTGGAGAGCCTAGGCTAGGTGACTTACTGCATCTAAGGGCGGATTTACTCGGCCCGATTATCAGGAATGAACATTAGCAGGAACACTCGTTCCCAATAATCAGGCTGTTTAAAGGTGCTGCAGATCACCCGATGAACGAGCAAAACACTTGTTCTTTGGAGGAAATGATCTTTAATGCAGACACCTAAATAATCGTTTCAGGGAAGAAGATTGTACTGTGTAAACAGGGATCTGCTGCCCAGAAACAATCTGTCTGAGGGAGAGTGATGGTAGTACACATCTCTCCTCCTCATACAGTGGAGGTGATTGCTGCATGTAAATGCAGATCTTCACCTCCACCAATGAGCAAGCAGTTATCAGGAAGGAACAGTCCTTTCCTGATAATTGCCTGCCCAGTGGGCAATGTAAATCCACCTTAATGGCTATGTACACCTTCGGGGAGCAATTTCTTTTATGATTGCATTTTGCTCATTTTGGGCTAAAAATATTTTTTACAATTGGTCCTTTATTAAAAATATTCAGCCGTTCTGTCACAAGGGGTTAACTATTTGTTTACCTATGTGAATGGTACGTTCACTTTGTGTCCTAATAAACCTTATTTCTAAATTGCTAACACATCATAACTACTTATTTAAGCCATATTCTTATCAGAAAGTTAAGAATTAAGCTATAAGGAGTGTTTATAAGGTCAGAGATGAGGAGCCCGTCAGCTCGGGCTGCCTGTTTGAAAAGAGTGAAAATTCAGATCCTGCTACTAGATAAACTTAGAGCTGTGCAGGGAAAAGCGCTAAACATTTTTAATAAAGACCAATTGAAAAAATGATTTTGGCTCCAAATGAATACATTTCTTATTTAAAAGAAAAAAAACTGCTACAAGAGGACATAGTTTTAAATTAGAGGGGCAAAGGTTTAAAAGTAATATCAGGAAGTATTGAGAGAGTAGTGGATGCATGGAATAGCCTTCCTGCAGAAGTGGTAGCTGCAAATACAGTGAAGGAGTTTAAGCATGCATGGGATAGGCATAAGGCCATCCTTCATATAAGATAGGGCCAGGGGCTATCCATAGTATTCAGTATATTGGGCAGACTAGATGGGCCAAATGGTTCTTATCTGCTTACACATTCTATGTTTCTATGTTACAATGAAATACTAAAAAAATTATCCCAAATGTGTAAATAGCCTTTAAGTTACATAAAAGCTGGGACAAGATTAGATAATGATTGTGTGGACATGCCATGGGAAGGAAGTCATTTCACTATTTAGAGGAGTGTCCGCTAAAGGGTGAATGTGGTTTAGGTAGTTAAATTCTGGTGACAGGTTCCCTTCTTCAAGTGGATCTCATTTAATACGCTCTTGAAATGTTTACAGACCTAAAGTTTTGCTTGGTTATGCTAAATAAATCGAGATGATTGACCCACAGGAAACTGTTTCTATATCTGTGGGATCTTGGTTTAAATTGATGTCTGAGTACCTGCTATGTAGACTGATATGCAGTTGTAGTCCAAACTGTGTTTTGGCACTGTAGCAGGTCTGTAGAATGGACCCCTCGACTGAAAACTCAGATATTGACACTTTCCAATGCAATATGAGACTGCACAGTATGATGAAGAACATATGTAGCTCTTCGGCTATCACATGGTAGTCATGACAGGTCCATTTTAAAGAGGATTTTTCACCACTCTTGACATGTCTGTTTTAATAGCTTCATGCATTCCCCTGCATATATTATAGGTATATTATGTATTATACTGCTGACCATAAAATGGATAACTTGAGAACTGCAAATACAATCATAGATAAATAATATTGTGTATGTGTTATCATGTTGACTAATGAGCTGTCTTATGGATTGCCCAGGAGATGAGTATCAGCCATTATTGCCAGTACAAAACACTACGTGGCAGATCCTGTTGGAAGGAATAAATCCAGTGGACTCAAGAAAGTGGAGGCAGAAACGCTGGTATTGGAAAATGTTAAAATCTTTCAAGGTTAGGCATAACTTGTGTGAAATGGTGCAAATTGTAGATCCACCTAAAGAGCTGGTCATAATATTCTCTTTAAGAAAGGACACTAAAAATAAAGCAACCCTCTGTTTAAAAAATAATAATAATCATATTAACTGGGGAATTAACACAACACTTACGGTACTTGGTGACCTTTTCA
This sequence comes from Bufo gargarizans, assembly GCF_014858855.1. NCBI lineage: Eukaryota > Metazoa > Chordata > Amphibia > Anura > Bufonidae > Bufo > Bufo gargarizans. The sequence continues at coordinate 514,081,935 of NC_058080.1, forward strand.
TCTTTAGCTGCAGATCCACTACTTCTCAGGCTCCTCTTCTGTCATTTTAGATGGCCGCACCGCTTATCCGGTGCACGTTGTGCATTGGTAGCTCAAGACACTTCCTACTTGTCCAGCCCTGCTCTTGGATTGGCTGACACTGGTCACGTGAGCAGTGCTGGCCAATCTAAGGGCAGCAGGATGCATCAGTATGCTTCAGGGAGTCTGAGAAACAGTGCCATCTTGGATGGCAGAAGAGGACCCTGAGAGTTTGCGGATCTGCAGCTAAAAAGATGAAAAGGAGGTCATTATTTAAGTGTCCTTTCGTTCCCTAGTTAATCCGAATTTTTTTTTTTACCGTAGGGTTGCTTTAATTACAAGTGTTCATGTAATGCTAATGGTCATAACAATAACAAGTAAACCTGTCATCTCTAAGCCTGAAGTCTTAAAACGTCCCTTAAAGGGTCACTAAGTTTTGGTAAAACTTCAGATCTGTCCGAGATATAGCAAAAGTTTTCATCCGTGGGGTCTGAGCGGTGGTTAGCCAGGGGTAGTGCCATCCTGGTTGTAGGCACAGTGCTCTGGGTAAGTTCCATGCAGCAGGTCCCAGGTTTCCATGCAAGGGGTAGCGTGTCATTTCGCTCCCTGGTATTATATTATTGTTTTTTTGCGTTTGACTGGTGTTAGCTATTATGGCTACCTTATATTTATTACTGCTATATTATTTATGTATGGGACATACCCGCATAAAATCTCTTACATAAGAGCCTGTGTTTTTTCTCTGCTACCTTTCCTTTTAAAATGACATTGTCTTTTATACTTTGTGATTAATAAAATATGATACCCTTTAGGGTCCATTCACACATCCGTATGTGTCTGGCGGATCAGCAAAACACTGACACCAGCAATGTGCGATCCGCATTTTGAGGACCGCACATCGCCGGCACTATAATAGAATATGCCTAATCTTGTCCGCAATTGCGGACAAGAATAGGACATGTTCTATTTTATTCGGGAACGGAATTGCGGATCCGGAAGTGCGGATCCGCATTTCCGGATCCGGGCAGCACATCGTGCGGCCCTATAGAAATGAATGGGTCCGCAATTCCGTTCCTCAAAATGAATTGCGGACGTGTGAATGGACCCTTACTTATACTTTGTGAGCTCCATTATTTGTTTAGGTTTTGTTCTTGCTCTAGGAGCTTGTACTTAGATTCTTTTATAGGTGGCCCCCCAATTTAGCCACAATACATATTGATGTACCACTAGTAAAGTGGGCCACTTTTGGTCTTTTTTTTCAGTATTTACCAACTATAGTTATTTGATACATAAATTCAAAATCCACAATAAAACATATTTTTAAGAGGGGTTTTCCATTGTTAATGTGCCTGTTATTGGGCTAATTATGCAACTTTCATTTTCTGCCATTAAAGATTAAAAAAATAAAACATTACAGTCAATCCTGTTTACTAGATTTGTGGCTGCCTTGTGTACGTACAGTATATAGAGCAAGAAGTAACTTTTCTCATACGTAGAAGGGGTTTTCTGATTTATTTATTTTCTGAAGGAAGGGAAGCTATCAGAATAATAATAAAAAATAAAAAAAGAATGTGTACTTACCGCCTTTGTTTATCTGGCTGCAGCAGTGACGTGCTTGTATGCCGCACATGACTGCAGCTGCCATTTCGTGTCATATACCACTGAGGCCAACAATTGGCTTCAGCAGTCACATGTGGTATATGGCACTGCTGCAGCCAAAACATTACACCACAGCAGCAGTGGCAGAGGGAAGCTGCAGTGCAGAACCAGACAGGGCTCTGGTGGGAAGTATAACATTTTTACTATTGGTTCTTAGTTTAGAAAAATCTATAAATAATTAAAGCAATCCTGTGTGATGTGATTGACTTTAGGTTCCTATAGAGGTTTTGCTTCTACTCTGTGTGCCAGTTGTGGACCCAGATAAAGAAGATCGCAACTGGCAGAGACCCCTGAACTGCCTACATGTAATCACCAGCCCACTTCTCTGTCTATTTGCTCTACACTCAGGAGCTTGTGAGTACCAGACAATGATACTTGCCTCTGTTCTTCATTATTGGGTCGGTAACATGACATTTCCATATTGTTTCCTGTTGTGCTTCCGTGACGGATTTAACGGGAGATTTGTTTTCTGCCCCTTTCAGATGCATTTATCGTTATTCAGGGAGCGCTTCCAGTGTGGGCCCTTTTGCTGCTGATTGGAAGTCCTTTGTCACTTATTATTTTCTTTACCACCAGGAACGGAGAACCCCCAAAATATCACTGCGTAAGGGCTCACATGTCACCCCACTTTACTCCCTCACTGTGTGATTTTCCTATCTGACACCTCTTTGTATGTTATGTGACATGTTTAATTTACCTGTTGCTCACAGATCTTTTCCTTTATGGGATTTATTACAAGCGCACTTTGGATAAGTGCTGCAGCAACTGAAGTAGTTAGCCTTTTGCGCACCTTCGGAGTCATCTTCCGCCTGAGTAATACAGTTTTAGGTCTAACTTTGCTTGCCTGGGGAAATAGTATTGGAGGTGAGTTTTTTAAATTGTAAACTTTAACTGCATTAAAAGTTTAGTAACTTTAGTAATGCATTGCATTACTTGTACTGATCCTCATCTGCAGTTGTTTTCTCCTTTAGAGCTGCATTCACAACTTTGCAGGCTTTAGAGCTGAAATCTCCAACGTATGTTAATAGTTGGTTGTTACTTTTGAATTAACTTCTCAAAGGCCATCAATGTCAGATAGGTGCGGGTCCCACCTCTCGGACCTGCTCCTACCTCCAGATCGGGGCCTCCGAAGTGAAGGGAGAGCAGCAGCGCATGTGTCGCCACTAGAGATGAGTGAATTTCATATTTAGAAATTTGTTTGTGCTTCATTTGGCGGTAAAAGCAGAATTGCGTTATGGATTGGGTTACCACGGACCATAACGCAATTCTTTGATGGAATGCATAACGAAATGCCTTTAGAGGCATTCCGTTATTCATTCCGTCATAATAGACGTCTGTGGCCTGCATAACAGATCTGTTCCGTTTCTGTAATGCAGGAGAGGACTCCCCTGCATAACGGAAACGGGACAGATCAGTTTTGAAGCCCATAGACCTCTATTATGACGGAATGAATAACGGAATGCCTCTAAAGGCATTTCGTTATGCATTCCGTCTTAGAATTGCATTATAGTCCGTGGTAACCCAATCCATAACGCAATTCTGCTTTTACCGCCAAATGAAGCACAAACAAATTTCTAAATATGAAATTCACTCATCTCTAGTCGCCACTCTCTGTTCAACACTATGGGAGTTGCATGTTTGAGATGGGCATGCACATGAGATGCCTAATCTGGTCAAACTTTGTGGATTTGGGTGACTTTTTGTGTGACAGCTTAAAGGGGTATTCTGGTTATGTAAAGTTATCCGCTATCCACAGGATAAGGGGTAATGATTAGATCAGTGGGGGTCCTACCACTGGGACCCCAACCAATCATGAGAATAGGGACTTGTACCTGAGCCCCCTGAAATAAACAGAGCGGCCGGTCAGGTATGCGTGACCACACTCCATTCATTTCTGTGGTGATTCCATAGATAGCAGAGTGCTGTATTCAGTGCCTGTTCTTACGATCTGTGAGGTTCCAGCAATAGGACCCCCACCGATCTAAAAGTTATCCCCCATCTTGTGGATAGGGGATAACTTTACATAACCAGAATATCCCTTTAAGGTTGGTTTCACACTTAGGTTTTTGTGGCAATTTTTCTAGTATTTTTTATTTTTTTGCCAAAGCCAGTAGTGGATCCAGCAGGAAGTGCATCAGAAGGGAATGAAAAATATACAGGAATTATTTATACTTTGTATTTCCTTTTATATTTTTCATTCCCTTCTAACCCACTTCTTGCTTTTGGCTAAAAAATTTTTAAGAAAAACTGCAATAATTTTTCAGATCTCCTTTGTAAAATGAGAGGTGGAATGTGATTGGCTGCTATGGGCAACTAAGCCAGTTTTCCTTTACACCAGTTTTGATAAATCTCCTTCTATGTGTGAACCCACCCTAACTCAGGAGCTAGATATACTATAAAATGGGGCTAATAGGGGTTCCTTGAACACTGTACTTAAAGCTGTTGTCGGGGTTCATAGCTGAACCCGTACATCTCCTCGTTTTTACCCAGGCAGGCCCTCTGATATGAGCATAGGAGAATTTCATGAATCACTCAGGGTAAAGTATTTTTCTGGAGATCCAGTGACATACCGGGCTCTCCATGGGTAAGCTAGGCGGAGGCTTCCACCTAGCAGTGATGACACAGACACTAATGGGTGGGCTTTAGCACTGCCTTAGCCTGTAAAACGGCTAGGGTGGCGCTAAAGCCCGTCTATTAGTGCTGGCCAAGTGTAAAAATATAAACAAAAAAGCCCTTGCACTGCACGATACAGCACAGAGCATGAAATGATCCAATGCTCATGTCAGAGGGGTTGCCTGCTCAAAATATTGAAATATATTTATTTATGCATTTCCCAATATTGTCAATGCCATTAATTGGTTATGGGAGTGACCCAAACAATTAATAGTTTGTTGTGATTAGTATTGGTATTTTACCATCGTATATTTTGCTTTCCTTTTTTGCATTTTCAAATTTTTTTTTTGCATATCAAAAATTTGCATTTGAATAAATATTTAAATTTCAATATTTTCAACCTGAACAATACAATCAGCATCCTTTTATACTCTTCCTGAGCACAGGACCAGAAAGCTGGCTGATGCTAAAAGACTGAAAAGTGAGGAATTGTGAACTTGAACAGTTGTTACATTGATCGGTGACTGCAGGAAACCCTGTATATGACAGACATTTATGTGCTTTTTTTTTTTTTTCCTACAGACTTTATATCTGACCTTACACTGGCTCGCCAAGGCTATCCGCGCATGGCATTCTCTGCCTGCTTTGGAGGGATCATATTCAGTATCCTTTACATGATTTACTCCACAAAAAGTTACATATCTTCCATTAATTAAAAAAATAACTTAAAGAAACTAGGCAATGGACAACATTTATCACATATCCACTGCATTGGTGGAGGTCTGACCGCAGGGACCCCCACCAATCAGAAGGGTGGGGGTCTCTAGATTCTTGTGTGAGTACATGCAGGACCTGCTGGGAGTGCTTGAGATAGAGAAGTGCTGTACTTGGCAATCCCTAAGGCCCCTTTCACACGGGTGAGATTTCCGCGCAGCTGCAATGCGTTAGGTGAACGCATTGCACCCGCGCTCAATCCGGACCGATTCATTTCTATGGGGCTGTGCACATGAGCGGTGATTTTCACGCATCACTTGTGCGTTGCGTGAAAATCGCAACATGTTCTATATTGTGTGTTTTTCACGTAACGCAGGCCCCATAGACGTAAATGGGGCTGCGTGAAAATCGCAAGCATCTGCAAGCAAGTGCGGATGCGGTGCAATTTTCACTCACGGTTGCTAGGAGACGAACGGGATCGAGACCCGATCATTATTATTTTCCCTTAGAACATGGTTATAAGGGAAAATAATATAATTCTTAATACAGAATGCATAGTACAATAGGGCTGGAGGGGTTAAAAAATAATTTAAAATAATTTAACTCACCTTAATCCACTTGTTCGCGCAGCCCGGCTTCTCTTCTGACTTCATCTTTGCTGTGCACAGGAAAAGGACCTGTGGTGACGTCACGGCGCTCATCACACGGTCAGTCACATGATCCATCACCATGGTAAAAGATCATGTGATGGACCATGTGATGAGCACAGTGACGTCATCAAAGGTCCTATTCCTCAAAGAAGAAGACAGAAGAGAAGCTAGGCTGCGCGAACAAGTGGATGAGGTGAGTTACATTTTTTTATTTTATTTTTTAACCCCTCCAGCGCTATTGTACTATGCATTCTGCATTAAGAATGCTATTATTTTCCCTTATAACCATGTTATAAGGGAAAATAATACAATCTACAGAACACCGATCTCAAACCTGAACTTCTGTGAAGAAGTTTGGGTACCAAACATGCCGATTTTTCTCACGCGCGTGCAAAACGTATTACAATATTTTGCACTTGCGCTGAAAAATCGTCTTTGTTCCCACAACGCACCTGCATCTTTTTCCACAGGGGATTAAGGGAACCCCAATTATTGTAATTGGTGGAGATCCCAGCATTTGGACCCCCTGCGATCATACATTTATTACCCATTCTGTGGTTTGTGGGCCAACCCCTCTAAAAGCAGTAGTGTCATGGCAACATTTAAATACCCTTCTAATTGAAACTACTGAATCCAATCTATCATAATATGAATAACTCTTTTTTTGTCATCTGTGTTTTTATTGTTTTGGATAGCTAAAAGAAGTTATCCAACATGTCATGACAAGATACAAACACACCCCAGTCGGGGCCATGAATAACAATGAATAACATGACACATTAAAGATACAGCATATGTCTAGTATTACAGCATACTGAATTACATATCCTGATAACATCATATATAACAACTACCTTGTTCATATCCATAGACTATAGAAGAGAGTTAATGTGCACCTAGAAGAGGATATGCTTAGGCTAATGAGAAAAAGGGAGGGGGGGGGGGGGTGGCAAGTGTACTTCAGGAAACTATTTCCTCAGGTATTAGGAGGGAAGATTGGCTCGTGTTTCTCCACAATATGATGATTTAAGTCAAGCGTCCCAAGTTTTGAGAAACTTATGATGGGTGCGACATGATCTACTGGACATCTCTTCAAACCTACAAATTTGATGTACTTTTTCGAGCCATTCGTTAGTAGAAGGGGGAACAGTATTTAGCTATTTCAAGGGGATTAGAGATTTGACTGCTGCCAAAAAATGATTAATCAAGGCCAAGGGGTGTTGACGTGCGTCCGATAGAGGAGACCCAAGTAAGACTAGGGCCGGAGTCAACGTTAGTTGTGTACCCAAAATTTATTTTACTATACGTTCAATTTCAGACCAAAAGGGGCGTATAATCATGCAGTCCCACCATATATGGGTATGCGTACCAACCTGAGAGTTACACCTCCAACACTGATTAGTGGGGGATAGGCCATGTGCATAAAGAAACTCAGGTGTTTTATACCAGAGAGATAGAATCTTGTAGTGTGTTTCTTGCAAGCGTACACATCTGGAGTAACCATGGGAGTTCTGAAGGATTTGATTTCTTTCCATCTCCGTGAAAGATAGACCCAATTCCTTTTCCCAGGATGAAATGTACCCAGGGTTACTCAGGCTTTTTACCTCTCTCACTACCGATACCACTTTAGAAAGCTTACCAAACCTGGAGATCGTAGATGACAGGTCTGATTCAAAGTCAGTGAGTTCTCTAAAGGGATAGTTGGTTTGTATGAAGTCCTCGCAACATAATATGAATAACTCTGCATGCCTCCATGTAAAATCAGAGGCATACAGAAGTACAGTAGAGGGCTCATGCATTCCTGTTATGGCTCCATACAACACATAGAGCCACAGTTCGCCCATATATTTGAATCTTTACTTGATGGTACATAAAACCTCATAAATCTGGCAAATGTTTTATTCAAAGTTATCTACTTGCGCTTTTTTCCTGACCTGGTGTCAGATGTTCTCATAGGAGTTGGCCTGGGTTGTCTTCTACAGATGGGTCCAAGTTACAAATTACAGGTTAGTCAAGCCTCTGGTGTTCTCATGTTTTACCTAATTAGTAAAGTGGAATTCCATCAAATGTTTTAATCCTTTGTGAGGTGATATACTGTATATCTACATTACATGTTGCCAGAGTGTATGTAGTGGGTTTTGTAGCTGAGCTCGCTCCATACACAGCTGGTGCCAGGTGAGAAATATCAGTAGCGACCGAAGCAGTTAAGGAACCACATAATCGACCTAACCCTATAAGCGGTTTCATGGCAGCACTCTATCTAACAATGGTTTCAAGGCCTGCCATGTACGGAAACCTTTTAGGTTGTGCCAGAGAAAAGGCTTATTTGGCTAAGGCGCTAGGAATCTGGCAAGCTGTTCTGGCATGGAACAGCCTGCCGGATCTCTTTGATTCCAGTATTGCCGGAAGCTTGAAAGTCTCCGTCCGGCCCCATTAACTATAATGGGGACCGCCGGAGATTTGGTTGCAACACTGCAAATATGCCAAGAATCGGCATGAAGAAAACCGCTGTGCGCTGCAATGTCGGAATGCAGAGAGATCCTGCCTGCCGGATCCCTAGCACTAGTGTCAGACTAGTCTTACACTGGCAGGCAAAATAAACTGCAGTACAGAAGTGTAAGCAAATGTAAGGGGTTTTCAATTCACTTACTACATCTGCAGTGGTCCTGTTCTCCTAGTTACCTGTGATGTCAGCTTCCATACACAAGCCTGAGGGAGCAGGTCTGCCTCTGTGCACCAAATGTCACATTAGTGGTTTTCCATTGACCATGGGTCAGGAAAAAAACAAGCACTACTTTGGTCCATGATGCAGACTAAATAGTCCATTGAAGGCATCCAGGTTCTGTCAGTGGTTTTCACGGCCATTTGGTAGGGGATGCTTTGGAGTTCTGTGCTCACCAGTACTTATATGGGAGCCATCGGCCGAGTGGTTGGGGTGTAGCGTTAACAAAGAATAACCAAGAAGTCCATGATAGGCAGTAGAACAATGGCTGGCTGATATTCTCGCTTGCTGGTTATGATTGGGAGCAGCAGGGAGTTTGCCATGCTTTTGCCAAATAAGCCTAATATTATGATTCTTTCTCCAGCTTGAAGCACAAGGTCTTTTGGTGTGGATCCTAGCCGGCGGTCTTGGAATCAGTCTAGTTTTCTCCCTAATAGCAGTACCCATACAGTGCTTTCACCTACGAAGAGGCTATGGGATTGCCCTATTCTTCCTCTACGGGATCTTTCTCGTTGTTGCACTTTTAACTGAATTTGGAGTCATCAGACTAGAAAACGTTTGATGTGGATGAACAGATCAATGGAATACCTTACAGACTAGAAAAATACAAATTGGCACCTTTCTTTCACCTCTGCTCCAGACCACGTCCTTACTGGCTGCATTATTGTCTCAGGGTGTTATTTGGTGGTTTTATTTTATTTTTTGAGACACACAATCAAGATGTTTTACTATTTGTTATTTAAAAGGGAAACCAGCATGTGTTTTTTTTATTTTATGAACTTTTTTTTTTTTTTTACAAAACAATTGCACAATCTTGAAATGACTGATATATATTTTTTATTCATATTGTGAGCTGCACCTACATGTGGTAACCAATGCAATTATGCTCAAATACTTTGTGAGGCGCACTGAATATATTTTATATATGTATTTTTTTTTTTTTTTAAATAAAGCTGTTCCTTGTATTAAAATACTACATAACTGTTGTAATAGTGGATTAGTGGATACCGCTGCTTCTTCCTCACAAAATTCTTAAATCACGTATTTTTAGGCTAGCGTTATATCAGAGCCTCCATTAGGGGCCTCCATTACACATTCTATAAAAACATATCTGACACTATGACAAAAACCAAACAAATTATAGTCAATGGGGAGAGTTGGAGAGTTATGAAACTGTGTAAAAGAATTTTTTTTTTACCTATAGCAACTACTATATATACATACCTATATCACAGTGCAGCTTTCACGTCTTAGGGTGAAAATAAAAGCTGCACTGTGATTGGTTGCTATTATAATTTTTTATTTTTATTTTTTTAGACAGTTTTCTTACCTAATATGTTTAGGGTTCTAGCTTACCAAACCACTTTTCTAGGGTCCCATGTACCTGCATATTAGTTTCCTTCAAAACAACTCCATTGAACTGAACGGAACTGACTTTCATGTAATATTCATTAATAGGAAATGTAAGATGAGATCTGTGGAGTTTTTATTTTATTAGAACCTGCACAATCCAGAATGGAAAAGGTTTGTATTGCATTGAGATTAAAGGGGTTTTCCAAAACTGGATAGGTCATCAGTATCCGATTGGAAGGGGTCTGACACCCTGGATCCACACCAATCAGCTGTTTGAGAAGGCACCGATGCGGTCTGTCAGCTCTGCGGCCTTCTTTAAGCTCACCAAGCACAGCTCCGTAGATTAGATGGTGACTGTGCTTGGTATTGCAGCTCAGCCCCATTCACGTCTATGTGGCTGAGCTGCTGCTAGGCCATGTGGCCGATGAATACGATGTCACATGTACTAAAGAAAGCTGTGGCGCTACTGCAAGCACTGGTGCCTTCTCAAACAAACAGCTGACTGGCGAGGGTCCTGGTTGTCAGACCCCCACCAATCAAATACTTATAACCGATTCAGAGCATAGGTCATCTGTATAAAAGTCTTGGAAAAACCTTTAAATGCTCAAAAATGTGTGTATACTAAAAGTGAATAAAATATGCTCACCATGTATGAGGTATGGAAATGTATGTCACCTTCTGCAATACAGCTTTCCATTCTGTCTAAATCTCTAATCTATGCACTTGTTCATTATAGTGGAAAACACAGGAATTTTTGTCTGTCCCTTTTTTTTATTTTTTTTATTAACCAGTAAAATGACAGCCATCCAAACATTGGGGGTAATTTATGACCAGATATACGTCACTTTTGTGGAGTATATCTGGTGCAGATTCTGTTGCACGCCATGTACGGCATAATCTATGACTTTTTCCTTGCTCACGCCAGGTCTAAAAAAGTGGATGTGGTGTGGGTGGGGAAGGGCCAGCAGACCTGCCTCATTCATCACTTTCTACGCTTGGTTTAGGCGTAGAAAATGTCCTAAGTGTAAGACGGCTGGAAACTGTCTTTTAGAATCAGCACCGGATGCTCCGAAGTTATGTAGAGACCGGCGCCTCTACATAACTTCAGTAATCCACCGCCAGCTATAGGGCTTATTAAGGCTACTTTCACATTAGCGTTCGGGGCTCCACTTGTGAATTCCGTTTGAAGGCTCTCACAAGCGGCCCCGACCGCTTCCGTCCAGCCCTAATGCATTCTGAGTGGATGCGGATCCGCTCAGAATGCATCAGTCTGGCACCGTCTGTCCTCCGCTCCACTCTGCAGGCGGACACCTGAACACTGCTTGCAGCGTTCGGGTGTCCGCCTGGCCGTGCGGAGGCAAACAGATCCGTCCAGAGTTACAATGGAAGTCAATGGGGGCGGATCCGTTTGAAGGTGACACAATATGGTGCATTTTTTAAACGGATCCGCCCCCCATTGACTTTCAATGTAAAGTCTGGACGGATCCGTCTGAATATCAATCGTTCTTAGACTTTTTAAGTGAAATATAATGCAGATGTTCCGTCTGAACGGATCCCATCGTTTGCATTATAGGAGCGGATCCGTCTGTACAAATACTAGACGGATCCGCTCTGAAAGCAAGTGTGAAAGTAGCCCAAGACCAGCGTCTAAAACGCCTGTCTTAATAAATTTTCCCCATTGTGTTTGGCCACTATCGTGTTCTTCATGGCGTCTATCCAGGCATGGGATCCAGCCGGTTCTCTCCGGTTCTGCCGAACCGTTTGTTAAAATTACAGGCGGTTCGCAGGACCGGTGAGAAGCAGGGATCCCTACCCGGTCCTGCAGCTGCGCCTGCACCAGTGGCGTAGCTATAGGGGTGGGGGCGGAGCGGAAGCCGAGAGGAGAGGCCCTGTGTGACGCGCACTGTGCAGGGCAGCTGGGCAGGCGAAGTGAGGAGGGGCCGGGGGAGCGGCTTCAGTTGAGGTGCGACGCAGGACTTAGTCACGTACCTCACTGTGACCTCCTGCGGCGGATCTCGCGAGATGACGCGGCGCGGGAAGGCACAGTGAGCGAGGCATTGGTGACCGCCTGTACCAGGATGCCACAAGCTGTGAAGGAGAGAGAGGTAAGTATTAATTATTTCTCCTAAGCAGGTGCCTACTCCACCTTCCCCTCATCCTGACCCAATGTTTAGATTCTTTTAGCCAAACAAGAGTTATGGATGGGGTTGATGACAATATTTAAGGTGGCCACACACAGGGAAACACATCTATTTTGCCCACAGAGTAAGAGCAGCTTTTTTAAGCGGTACTCCACTATGTAATGGCCCCCTCTTTATTATTAATATAATGGCCCCCTCTTTATTATTAATGTAATGGCCCCCTCTTTATTATTAATATAATGGCCCCCTCTTTGTTATTAATGTAATGGCTCCCTCTTTGTTATTAATGTAATGGCCCCCTCTTTGTTATTAAAGTGGGGGCCATTATATTAATAATAAAGAGGGGGCCATTATATTAATAATAAAGTGGGGGCCATTATATTAATAATAAAGTGGGGGCCATTATATTAATAATAAAGAGGGGGCCATTATATTAATAATAAAGTGGGGGCCATTATATTAATAATAAAGTGGGGGCCATTACATTAAAAATAAAGAGTGGGCCATTATAATAATAACAAAGAGGGGGCCGTTACAGTAATAACAAAGAGGGGGCCGTTACAGTAATAACAAAGAGGGGGCCGTTATATTAATAATAAAGAGGGGGCCATTATATTAATAAAAAAGTGGGGGTCATTATATTAATAATAAAGAGTGGGCCATTATAATAATAATAAAGAGGGGGCCATTACAGTAATAACAAAGAGGGGGCCTAAGGCTTTTTAAAAGTTGAGTGGTATGTGTGTAGTGTATATATAGTGTATTTGTGTGTAGTGTATATATGGTGTATGTAAATATGTCGTGACTGTGTTGCATATATATGGTGTATGTAAATATGTGTCATGACTCGTGACGCGCTGCGTATCCACCGCTGAGTAGGGAACCTGTTGTTAAAAATTTGAATCCCACCCCTGCGTCTATCCCGTATATAGAAGGTGATGTAAACATGCCAAGAGCACCAGCACCCTAAGTTTTAAAAAAAAAAAGCCAGAAGGACAAAAAAAGCCACCAAAACAAAAATAACAGTAGCAAAAAAAAGAAAAAAACACTTGTGTCCTGCTTTCCATATTTCCCATAGTCCATCACCTAACATCAGAAGCTGGCATTTTTCTGCAAAAAAACATCACAAGGAACCCAAAAGTAGAGAAAAACGCTAGCAAAAACCTACGTGTGAACCCACCCTTCCATAGGGAGATTATTGGGAGAAAACATTCATACGAGTGCGTGTTCCCGATTAATTGCCCTGTGTAAATGTGCCACCGAGCTGATTGTTTGTATGGCACAAAGAATCCTTGTATGTTGGCAGCACATCATGCTGTGTAAAACTGTATGAGGAGGAACAAGTGTAGTAATGATCATTCATTCTCATATAGAAGTAATGACTACTGCATGTACATACAGCTAATGAGGGCAATGAGCAGAAATGAACAGTTCCTGCCTGTGTGTGCCCATGTAAATGTGCTACAGCTCGATCTGTAACCCTAATCTCTGAGCTCCTAAGAGCTCATAAACACTATTTTAGGATGAAAACACACACTGTTATTTTAGGGCATTTATGTGGCGTTTTTGGGTGCATATTTTGCTGCAAAAACTCCAGCTCCATATGTGACCTGAAAGTCTATGGGTTTTTAGCTAGTAGCATTCTTTCCTAATCGGTGACATTTTGTCTTTAAAGGGAACCTGTCATGTGGATATTTGATTATAATCTAACTAATTATATACAATCTAACTACTAAAAAGTGCCTTAGATGTAATCACTTACTAGTGTGACAGATGGTTACCTCATAATACACACAAAGATTTCTGCATGCTAATAAGCTGATTTGAGTCCAGCGTGATGTCATTGAGTCCAGCGTATATTTAATTCAGAGCTATAGCCACTCCCCTGCCCACCTGCTGCTGATTCATATGGAAAATAACTGTCAATCAGCAGCAGGTAGGCGGGGAGTGTCAGGAGCTATATGAAAATACGGATGACGTCCGTGTGCATTTTGTATTTTGCGGAACGGAACAGCTGGCCCCTAATAGAACAGTCCTATCTTTGTCGGTAATGCGGACAACAATAGGACATGTTCTATTTTTTTTGAAAAACGGACATACGGAAATGGAATGCACACAGAGTACCTTCTGTTTTTCTTGCGGACCCATTGAAATGAATGGTTTCGCATACAGTCCGCAAAAAAAATGGAATGGACACGGAGAGAAAATAAGTTCATGTGCATGAGCCCTAAGGGTAGGCAGGCATCACTTCGTGTGATTTAAGGGTTTTGCACATGTGACCTGTGCGACCAATCCCAGCAATCTTGCACCTATATAAGTGGTCCAGCCCACTTCCCAGGTGTTTGGTCTTAACTCTCTTATTGCTGATCTCGATTGCCTGACCTGCATCTGTGCCGCCTGCCCTGGCCCATTACTTGTACGACTACACCTCTGCCTTATCCTGCACAGTTACAACTCGACTTGTAGACTACGGGGGTCATTTATCAAACTGGTGTAAAGTAGAACTGGCTTAGTTACCCATAGCAACCAATCAGATTCCTCCTTTCATTTTCCAAAGGAGCTGTTTAAAATGAAAGGTGGAATCTGGTTGGTTGCTATGGGGCAACTAAGCCAGTTCTACTTTACACCTGTTTGAGAAATGGCCCCCTATGTTGATCCCTCTGGTCCGCCAGGACCAGCTGCCTAGTTTACCAATATACCTCAAGAGGCAACACCTGGTGTTCTCCTAGTCTATCCCCACAACCAGGGGTACTGTGAAGAAGGAGGGATTCACTTAGACAACGCCCTTAGAGTTGGCCATGTGGCACAGTGGGTGCCCACCTGCTGGTTTGTGACATGGACAGATACTTTGTATCCGTTGTAGCTCCTTCAGTGTAATCTGTCATGTCTTTACTGAATCTCATATTAATGTGAATTTTGGTAGGCAGCCTTCTCTTGTCAGGTTTGTAGCTGTACCATATTCTTTCCATTTTGTTATAATTGATTTAATGGTGCACCATGGGATGTTCAAAGTTTGACATTTATTTATTTTTTAAACCCAACCCTGATCTTTCTCCACAATATTGTCTCTGACCTGTTTGGAAAGCTCCTTGGTCTTCATGTTGCTTAGGATAGGTTACATGTGCTGCACAAACTCTGGTGGCTGTATTTGTGTGGCTGAAAGCTGGCATTTATGCCGGAAAGCAACCTGATCCCTGTCGGATGCCATTATAGTCAATGGGGATCTGGTAGTGCAGACATGCCAGAGTTTGTGCCGTATATGTGAACCTAGCCGTAGTAGTGTTGCAGACTCTGGAGCCTTTAAGAACAGATATATTTATACTCCCATCCTGTGACAGAGCATGTGACACTTTTATTGCACCCAGGAGACCCTATTCAACTGATTATCTGACTTCAGAAGGACCAGACCTTATTTTAAGGTTTCAGGGCTAAGTACATATGCACTCGCAACTTTTCAGTTTTTACTTATTTTTTTATATATTTTTTTCATTCCACTGTATCTATTTTGTCAGGTCCATTACTTAAAATCTAAATTTAACCTAAATTAAATTGAAATCCTTTTTAATTCCATACTGTGATTGAAGAAAGCAAAAAATATATATATAATAATAATACAAAGGCGAGGGGTTGTGAATATTTTTGCAAGGCACTGTATATACAACAAAATATTGTCCCTTCTTTTGATTCTATATTTCATTGAAATCTATTTTGGCTTCTACTTAAAGTTGTCAGGCACACATTTAAAGAAATAAGTGCCCTTATTATAGGAGCATCTGCTTCTGGCTTCAGCGCTGGCACAGATCCAGAGAAGCACTGTGCAGGGGTGGTGGAGCGCCAGCTCATTTACATGGATTCAATTTCAATACTGTTAGCAAAAGGGTCCATTGAGTTCCTCCAGCCCTGGGTCAATAGGCAGCAAGAGCTCCTAATTCACATGGGAGGATGGCTGATCATTAAATGAAATTATGCAGCCATGACAGGCCTCTACCATCTGCTTTAATGAGGTTTTTTCTTTTCATAACTAGCTGGACAGGTAAACCAGAGTCTGTCACTTCTTATGTGTACATCGTGAACATGTTCTCTGTATTTACATACTTGCCAACTTTTCACAGACGGTCCACAGGAGAATAGGCACAACACCTTTTGAGATGCATCACGCCCTTCTTAGAGCACGTATGGGTGCCAGAGTTGTAGTGTCCTGGCACCCGGCAAATCTGATACATTGCATTCAGAAAGTCTACAGACCCTTACACCTTCCTTTGTTGCAAAATGTTTAAATCAAGTTTTTCCCTCTCATTTTGCATGCAGTACACCATAATGAGAAAGTGAAAACAGAATGTTCAAAATCTATGCTAATTATTGAAAAGGAAAATCTAAAATATTGCACCAACATAAGTATTCAGACCTTTACTCTTATTGCAGCACCTTTGGCAGCAATTCCAGCCTCCAGTCTTCTTGGGTATGATGCCACACGATTTGCACATCTGAATTTTGGGATTCTTCTCTGCAGATCATGTCTAGCTTTGTCAGATTGGATAGGGACTGTTGGTGGACAGCCATTTCCAGCTCTCTCCAGAGATATTTAATTGGTTTGAAGTCAAGGTTCTGGCTGGGCCACTTAAGCACATTCACAGAGTTGTCCCTATGCCCATTCCTGCAGTGGTGTAGCTAGAAATGATGGCCCCACAGCAAATTTTTGAATGGGGCCCCCCTCCCCCCTGACCCCTTTCATGCCGCCCCCATTCCTGTGGCTAGTAAAGGCCGCTCTCTCAGACCAGGGCCGGCAGCTGTTCCATCCGTTTCCTACACTGTCTATACTGTCACTGTATCTAATTTCATTGTGTAATACTGTTGAGGGGGCCCTGACCAAATCTTTTAGTCCTCCTCCTCCTGGATGGGCCCCTTTTGGGTCAGGTCCCCAAAGCAGCCCCTTCCCCTGCTTCCCCTATTGTGTACAATAAATGACATTAGAAGCTGCAGCTTTAAAGCATGAATATTTTAATAATAACATAAAGCATACGATGTAATATCAGTAATAGGAACTCTTGCCAGGTCAGTCTTCTTCCTCTTCCATCATTGCATACAGTTCTATAGCCTTTTTCACAGGGAGTTTTTCATATTTTGTATACATATTTCTCAGCCGACGTATGCCCAGATAGATGCCTGGACAAATTAAAATGATGAGTACACCCAGTCCTATAAGTAACCATTTGGTCAGGGAAGATACAGCTTTTTCAATGGTGTTTGCTATAGATGATCTTGGCTGAATGGTGTTGTCCTCAGCGTGGTCCTTGTTTGGTGGGTGGTAAGATATATCCTCTTGCGTCTCTGTAGGGGAAGCAGTGCTTCTTCCCATTAGTCTCCCATGCAGTGTGTTTTTCCTTGGCTTGATTAGGACTCGAAATTGGTGTTCATGTAGAGGAACTGTGTCATAGTAATCCAAGAAGTCATCGTCATATTCAATATTTTGTTCTTTTGGTAGTGGCCTCGCTTCTAGAGGAACCTCAAGGAGCAGGCAACAAAGAAATATAAAGTAGCGAGTAAACATATTACTTATGTAATCTTCGGCTCTATTAACTTCTGTGCAGGTGAGATCGGTAGATGAGCACTTTCTCATAAAGAGGCAGCGAACAACTGAAAGGATTGCAGTGTACATTCACTAATGCTAGCGGCTTGTGACATCAGTTGATTGTGACATCACTTCATTATAATATTTCTATGACATCACCTCATTATAATATTTCCATGATGATTATAGCGCAGCTTCACTTACCTAATTCTTGCTGTGACATCACTTGTTTCTAACATTCCAATGGGCCTATGGATGTGACCTTTGAGGAGCTTGGTCTGAGGGAAATATAAGCTAATTGTTAGGGTACTTTCACACTGCCTGCCGGATCCGTCAAAACGCATGCAAACTGATGGCATTTGTCAGATGGATCAGGATCCTGATCCGTATGACGACAAATGATGATCCGTATGACAAATGCATTGAAATGCCGGATCCGTCTCTCCGGTGTCATCCGAAAAAACGGATCCGGCATTTCTTTTTTTCAAATTTTTTTGCGGTCTGAGCATGCGCAGACCGCAATGCCAGATCAGTTTTGCCGATACACTCGGGCATCAATGCATGTCAATGGGAAAGAAATGTGTTCCGGAATTTTGGACGCATGCTGCAGTATTTTCTCCGTCCTGAAAAGTCAAAAAGACTGAACTGAAGACATCCTGATGCATCCTGAACGGAAGGCTCTCCATTCTGAATGCATTAGGATAAAACTGATCAGTTCTTTTCCGGTATTGAGCCCCTAGGACGGAACTCGGTGCCGGAAAAGAATAACGCTAGTGTGAAAGTAGCCTTAGTTTCATAGTTTGTCAGACAAATGCTCTAAGTGCTACCAATAAAGACAGAATTTTTTTGCAGAAGCATTACTAATATAACCAGTGACTCCTGTGTTGTCTTGGCTGTGTGCTTAGGGTCATTAGCTTGTTGGAGGGTAAACCTTCAGCCCAGTTTGAGGTCCAGAGCTACTTAGGCTCCACCCAGGGGAACCTGCCGTGGTCTCTTTCTCCTATGCTGTAGCGCTGGCCAATCGCAGCGCTCAGCTCATAGCCATAGCCTAAATAGGAACATACCGGAGGCTATAACCGGAGAACGGAGCGGCGCCCGGGGATAACAGTAAGTGCAGGGGGATCCCTGGGTGCCGCTCTACACGTCGGTATAGTCAGTTTACATAATTTTTCCTGGTGAAAGGTGCTCTTTAATACCACCATTAATTATGGCATTAAATGTAGTGGGAAGCAGTAAAAAAATTGGAATTGGAAAAAAACGCAATACCTCCACCGTTTTATGGATTTTGTTCCCACAGCATTTGGTTTTCAGCAAAACTGACCCATGCCCTTCATTCTCTGGGTCAGTTCGATTACAACGATACGCCACTATGTATAGGTTTTATATGTCTAAATAGTGTAAAAACAAATAGTGTAAAAATATATTTTTACATAACCATATTCTGACCCCACTTATGTCTACTAAGCTGTTTAGGGGATAATTTTTTGCGTAGCTTTTATTGATACCATTTTGCTGTATGTGTGACTTTTTTTTTATCACATTTTACTACATTTTTTTGGATAAGGGAAGCAATGAAAAAATGGCAAATCGGCCATTTTGACCCTTTTTTCCATTACGCCAATCTCTGTATTGGAATTTTTTTTTATATTTCAATAGTATGGGCGTTTTTGATCGTGGTGATACCCATGATCTTTATATTTATTGTTATTTAGGTATTTATTTTAAAATTATACGGAAAGGGGGGGTGATTTATTTATTTTAATTTTTATCATTTTTTTAAAAAAATTGTGATGATTTTGAAGCTCATATATGAGCCTATAAATTATGTTTTTTAATTTTTCATTATATACTATCAGGAATTTTTAAAATGGGCTTTAGATTGGAAATTGCTCATTTCTTATCCTGGCCTGCCTTCTGGTGGCCAAAATAAGAATTGCAGCATGAACACTATCGGCCTCCTCAGCGAGGCTGATAGTGTTCAGCTCAACTACCAATGCCTACATTGGCTGCACGGGGCATCGGTAGGAAGCCTTTAAAGGGACACTGACAGGGCCAATAAGCATATTGAGGTATATATATGGCAGTACAGGTCTTATAATGGGTATTACAATCATATAAGTATCCCCCCTGTCCACATTATACATACGGTAAACTTTAAGCTTTATAACCTGCTCCAACGGTCTTCAATCTGCCCAAGGGGCGGCGTTTCACCTCTCTTGCGCCCAGCCAGCCTCCCCCAACTGCCGCTTTGAAGCGCCGCCCAGCTCATGAATATTCAGTTTGCTGGGCGGCTTCTGCGGTCCCCGCTCTGAAGCGCTGCACTGAACAGTGCCCTGCGCATGCGCCGGATCTTGTGAAGTCGGGGACAGTAGGCGCCGCCCAGCGAAGTGAATACTGATGAGCTGGGCGGCGCTTACTGTACCGGACTTCTCAAGATCCGGCGCATGCGCCGGGCACTGTTAAGCGAAGCGCTTCAGAGCGGGGACCGCAGAAGCCGCCCAGCAAACTGAATATTCATGAGCTGGGCGGCGCTTCAAAGCGGCAGTTGGGGAGGCTGGCTGGGCGCAAGAGAGGTGAAACGCCGCCCCTTGGGCAGATTGAAGACCGTTGGAGCAGGTTATAAAGCTTAAAGTTTACCGTATGTATAATGTGGACAGGGGGGATACTTATATGATTGTAATACCCATTATAAGACCTGTAGTGCCATATATATACCTCAATATGCTTATTGGCCCTGTCAGTGTCCCTTTAATTACCACAAGCGCCATGTTTGCACATTGCTCCAGTGCCTTACATGTATCGCGCTGGTAGTGAAAGGGTTAACTGTGATTCCTCATATAGACAGTCTCTTTTCAAATCATGTCCAATCAACTAAATTAACCACAGGTGGACTCCAATCAAGGTGTGGAAACATCTCAAAGTTGATTAAGAAAAATAGGATGCCCCCAAAGCAAAATTTTATGTCATAGCAGAGGGTGTGAATACTTATGTCCATGTGAAATTGTAGTTTTTCCTTTTCTTAATAAATTTGCAATAATTTCTAGGATTCTGTTTTAATTTTCTCATTATGGGGTATTGAGTGTTATGTTGTGCAGAAGGATACAACATAACACAAAAGTGAAAGGATCTAAAGACTTTTCAAGTGCATTGTGTCACTTTATGTGGTAATAACTTAAGAATGCATTTACTTATCCAGATTACCTTTATTTACCAAAAAAGTCAGAATTTACAGAAAATTTGGAAACATTATCAAGTTTACAAACTTGAATTTCTCAGCTTTTAAGACAGAACATGATACCTTACAAAATAGTTATTAACATTCACCATATGTCTACTTTATCTTGGCATTATTTTGCACGTTAGAATTTTAGAAGCTATTTTTTTAATTTGTAAGCAAATTTCCTAGCGATCACGCATGGAGTTAGAGAGAGCCCCTCCAGGGGCGTACATAGAAATTATTGGTTCCTATAGCAACAATCCTAAATTGGGCCCCCAAGCCCTGCTCTTGGCCCTTCCCATTACCCACCCCTAGCCATTCACATCTACCTAGCTTCTGGTGGCCCAAAAAAAGGTGAAGAAGCCTCAACTTCAATACCGTCATAAGAAGTCGGCTCGAGTCTGCAAAAAAGCACGAACATTATATAGTAGAAGATTGGTGATTTGTAGCGATGAGATGAAAATCAATAGAATGGGCTCTGATGGGTGCAAATGGGTCTGGAAGAAACAAGGGAAAAGGGAGCCAACGGATCAAGAAATTAAAGGAACTGTTAAGTTCAGTGGAGGAAACCTGATGATATGGGGTTGTTTCACAGCCAAAGGCGTTGGATAATTAATCAGGACCGATGGTGGTTTTAATGCTGAGTATTCCACAAGATGAGTTACTTTGTACACTCGAGTACTGTAGGTATGTAAAGGATGACATAGTGTTTCAGCAGGACAATGACCAGAAGCATATGTTGAGATTGGCGAAGAAACGGTTCAATGACAATAAAGCAGAGGTGCTGGATTGCCCCCATAGTCCCCAGACCTCAACCCAATCAAACACTTGTGGGTAAAGTTGAAGAAAAAGCTATATTTGTACCCAAGTAAGTCACCCAGTATGCAACAACATTGGGAACGTGTAGAAGAAACCTGGGAACAGATTTCGGTCGAGACATGCTTGAATCTGATCGAGAGCATGCCAAGAAGGATTCAGACAGTGTTGAAAGGTGGATTTACAAAATACTAACAAAATAATAAAAAAATGTAATTTAGAATTTTAGGAGCAAAACATAACAATGCAGTTACATGACAAGAATCTGCATAACTAATCATATGCTAAATAGTTGCAAGTCCAATATATGTAAGAGATAGCCAAGATGTTTGTCTATAAAATGATGGCAGTTTCATGTTCAAAGCTGTAGTGCATGGGTGTCAAACATGCGGTCCGCGGGCCGCATGCGGCCCGCAATGAATATCTTTGCGGCCCGGCAAAGATATTCATTGCTCTGGTTACCTGGAGGCGGGCGGAGATAAAATAAAAAAGTCAGAGGCGGTCGAGGAGCGGTTGAAGGATGGCGGTTGTCCCGGTATCGATACGATACCGGGATTTCCGTTTTTTCGATACTGGGCTGCGCTTCTGCGCAGTCTAGTATCTCTGAACATGAGCGCGCTGCTATCTGCGCGCTCATGTTCTCTCAGCAGCACAGGGAGAAGGAATCTATCCTCCCTCCCCCTGTGCTGCTGCCACCAATGAGAAGAGAGGGGGGGGAGGAGGGGCGGGCGCACTGCGCCACCAATGAGGAGAGAGGGGCAGAGGAGGGGCGGGCGCACTGAGCCACCAATGATAGGACTATTCCCATTTCCCACACAGAGCGGCGCCCAGCGATGTCCCAGCACTCACCATTAGTCCTGGGCGCCACTCCGTTCGCCCGCAGTGCCCCATTACTGTCTCCTCTCCTGCTCCACATGCTGCTGATTACTATCGGAGCGATGGGAGTGTTATGGACTATTGATACAAAATGGATACTTGCTTGTTGAGGACTATGTTTAGCTAAGATGGCGGCCAGGCATTCAGCCAACACCTATAAACTAGAATCTTACTTTGTGTTTTATCATGTGTTTCTTTGTGGTTTCCGTTCAGCTCAAGCAAGCAGTTACAAAGAAAGAAGAAGTAACGGTTTCACCCACGAGCAAGGGGGGAGGGGGGAGGAATTTCCTCTGGCCGTCAAGGTTACAGAAAAGTATAGAGTTCATAGCCAATAGAAAAGATATACTTTATCTTACACCCCCCTCCCACTCCTTCCTGTCGTGAAACCTATGTATTGTCTGCTGTTTCAGAAATAAAGCAGAGATACTGTTTAACTCCGAGCTGTGGGTTGTCACAGTTTTGATCTCTCCGTGCACGTACATTAATTAATTTGGAGCAGTACATCAACCGAACTGGCAGCTTGGCCAGAACCAGAACAGGAGGAGACATCAGCTTCACTAGTGGGCGTTCCTTCTCCCTGCGCTGCGATTGGACAGCGCTACAGCCAGGAAGAAGGAACGCCCACTAGTGAAGCTGATGTCTCCTCCCATCGCTCCGATAGTAATCAGCAGCATGTGGAGCAGGAGAGGAGACAGTAATGGAGCACTGCGGGCGAACGGAGCAGCGCCCAGGACTAATGGTGAGTGCTGAGACATCGCTGGGCGCCGCTCTGTGTGGCCTGATAGTGAAAGTCAGTCTTTAACACAATACAGGAGGCGGGTGCCGGCAGCAGAATCGCATTGCCGGCACGCTGCCGCTGACAGGGAGCTGCGATCAGAGGCAGTTAACCCCTTAGGTGCCGCACCTGAGGGGTTAACTGCTGATCTGCCAGTACCAGCCTCCTGTATAAAGGGGTAATTTATCATTGGTGGTGCAGTGTACCCTCCCCCCCCCCCTCAACCCCCCATCCCATTAAAATCATTGGTGGCACAGTGCGCCAGCCCCTCTCAACCCCCCCAGTATTAAAATCATTGGTGGCAGTGGCCACAGGGACCTCTCCCCTCCCCCTCATTGGTGGTGCAGTGGCAGCTTCTGATCGGAGCCCCAGCTGTGTAAGCCTGGGGTTCCGATCAGTTACCATGGCAGCCAGGACGCTACAGAAGCCCTGGTTGCCATGGTAACATCCCTGATGCTGTGTGCACAAGGCACAGAGCAGCAGGGACAGTGTGAAGTCCTATTCACCCTGATAGAGCTGAATAGGACAAGGGATGAAAGATCCCAGGTTCTCGCCCCTAAGGCTACTTTCACACTTGCGTTCAGAGCGGATCCGTCTGAGACGGAGCCGCTCATATAATGCAGACGGTGGATCCGATTTTTTTTTTTTTTTGATGCGGCCCACATAAACTTAAATTTAGTTTTTTTAGGCCCATGTTAGCCTTTGAGTTTGACATGCTTGCTGTAGTGGATAGTGAGATATGGAGCTGGAAAGTCAAAAGTTCAAAACACTGTTACCCTTTTGCTTGTCAGTGTATAACAAGACACCAGTAAATGACACATAGTACCTTACCTTGGGGGCCTGTTACAGATGTAGCATTAGGGCAAAATTAACTGTTGCAGAACATCAAATAATACTTACCTCAGCTGCTGCAGAATCTCATGATACACACCTCAGCTGCTGCAGAACCTTATAATGTGATGCTATAGAACACATAAGGCTTTGATCACATCTGTGTTAAGCCTCATCAGTGTTTTGGTCAGTGATTTCCATCAGTGATTGTGAGCCAAAACCAGGATTGGAGCCTCCACAGAAATAAGCTATAAGGGAAAGATCTGCACCTGTTCTGTGTTTAAAGCAGCACCTGGTTTTGGCTCAAAATCACTGATGGAAATCACTGACCAAAACACTGCAGTGTGAATGAGGCATTAGGCCTCGATCACATCTTTGTCAAGCAGATTAGACTGACTGATCGACTGGACAAAAAATGGTTGCAATAGTTTTTATTTGCCATTTATGCCAGGAAGTGGATCACCGCCAGACCTCAAACCTCATTACAGTCAACAGCAATCTGTCAATGCCAGATCTGGCGAAATCCTGCAGGCTGTTCTCTCCCATACATCTCCCAAAAATTTGAATAAAAAGTGATCAAAAAGTCATATACACCTCAAAATAGTATAAAAAAAACTACTGCCTGTACTGCAAAAAATTAACCCAAACACACCTAGACATAACCCAAACACAATTAGACATAACTATAAAAAAAATATGGGGGTCAGAATATTGCGACGAAAATAAAATAAAAGTTTTTTTTTTTTTTCAGTATTAAAATGCCCAAAAAACTACACATATGTGGTAACACCAGATTCATACTGACCTGGAGAATGATGAGTACAAGTCAGTTTTACCACATAGTGAACGCAAAAAAATAACCCAGTAAAACTGTGGCGGAAACGCATATTTTTTCCAATTCCACCCCATTTGGATTTTTTTTCCTGCTTCCCACTATATTGTATGCCACACTAAATTCTGGCATTAGAAAGTACAACTTGTCCTGCAAAAAACAAGCCCTCATACGGCTATGTGAACAGAAAAATAAAAAAGTTATAGATCGGGGAAGGGAGGGAGCGAAAAATGAAAACACAAAAACAGAAAATTGCTTCTCCCCATGTTCGTAGTTCACCACTTTTTTCTCTGCACTGCTGAGCTCTCTCTCCCTGCACTGGTCACATGATGATGACATCATCACAGACCCTTCACCTGCAAACCTGCTGAGGTCTGTAGTCCTGCCCTCATCACATGATGATAACCTCATCACAGGTCCTTCTCCACATCATTCTTCTCACAACTAGCTATGTAAGGGTAATTAGGGGACAGGGTCTTTTCGCCACAGCCAGGCCCCATTCCTCCATGGGCCCCATAGCAGCTGCGTAGTCTGCCTCCACTGCAGGTACACCACTGGGTGACCACTGTGTGATAAAGGCTTCAAGTTAGTATGGCCTTGAGGTTATTCTAGGTGATGGATGTCTCCGCCATAGTCTCCCACCTGCAACAGGGTATGGCAAGCTGTGGCTCACTGGTCACTCTGCTGACTTGGTACACTGTAGTTTTTTTTTTTTAAAGCAGTGTTCTTGATTCTGGCAATCTCCATGTAATGAAGGTTTCACAGGAGACCTGGTTACAGTCCCTTGGAGTAGAAGTTCTGGACTGTGCTACCTATCTCCACTCTGTATTTGAACTCCCCCTCCTTGCAAGAAGTAGGACCAGCCCACTCCTATCAAGAGAGAAGGAACAGGGTGGTTAGCCTTGTTCCTGCCAGCCATATCCCATCTGCTGGAGTATAGGGCAGAAACATAAAACAATACAATGCTTTACATTAAAGGGGTTCTGCAGTTTGTTTTAACTGATGATCTATCCCCTGGATAGATCATCAGCATCTGATCAGCGGGGGTCCAACACCTGGGACCCCCGCCGATCAGCTGTTTGAGAAGGCAGCGGCACTCCAGCAGCACCTGTGGCTTTCTCACTGTTTACCGCCGGCCCACTGACGTCACGACTAGTATCAACTAGTGTGGGCGCGGCTAAGCTCCTTTAAAGTGAACAGAGCTTGGCCCCGCCCACGCTAGTTGATACTAGTCGTGACGTCAGTGGGCCGGCGGTAAACAGTGAGAAGGCCGCGGCGCTGCTGGAGCGCCGCTGCCTTCTCAAACAGCTGATCGGCGGGGGTCCCTTTTGTCGGACTCCCGCCGATCAGATGCTGATGATCTATCCAGAGTATAGATCATCAGTTAAAACAAAGTGCAGAAACCCTTTAAAATTACATAACAGAATTATACCCCAGGTCTGAGGTACTGCACATCTGGGGATTCCCTATGGGAAAGTCCATACCCCGTCGGGAGTTAAAGGGGTTTTCTAGGAATAGTTCATTTTTATCTAATGCCTGCAGCCGGTCTTCTAAAATAGAAAATTCATACTTACCTGCTCCCCTCTGCTTTGGTCCACGCTGCGTCTGTGTGTCTATGTTCCAGTCCAGATCATTTCCCCAGAGTGCTTACATCCGATGCTGCATGGGCATAGCCACATGCACTGCTGCATTCAACATCTGGCTTCAGAGGTAATGTGCGGCTTGTGACCATGTCACTGCCGAAGACAGTTATTGGCTGCAACAGAGCATGTGACCATGCTCCTGCAGCTCTGGATGTAAAAACTCTGGGGACCGGAACATGGACACAGCAAAGGAAGAGCAGAGGACCCAAGTGGTGCAGAACAGGCAAGTACGATTCTTCTGTTTCAGGAGGCAGACTCTGGGCATTAGATAAAAAAGTAATTGGTCCTGGACAACCCCTTTAAGGCCTCATGTACACGGCAGAAGATTTGGTCCGCATCCGAGCCGCAGTTTTGGCGGCTCGGATGCAGCCCCATTCACTTCAATGGGGATGCAAAAGATGCGGACAGCACCTCGTGTGCTGTCCGCATCCGTTGCTCCGTTCCGTGGCCCCGCAAAAAAAAAATATAACATGTCCTATTCTTGTCCACGCTTTGCAGACAAGAATAGGCAGTTATATTAAAGGCTGTCCCTGCCGTTCCGAAACGCGGGACGCTATCCATGTTTTGCGGATCCGCGATTTGTGGACCACAAAACACACAACGGTCGTGTGCATCTAGTCTAAGGGAGTTCACTAGACCTGTGAACGTATAGGGAACTTGATATCCAAGAGAGTTAAGGCAGTGCTGGAAAATAATGGTGGCCACACAAAATATTGACATGTTAGGCACAATTTGGCCATTTTCACTTAGGGGTGTACTCAGCTTTTCTTGTCAGCGATTTAGACATTAATGGCTGTGTGTTGAGTTATTTTGAGGGCACTCCAAATTTACACTGTTATACAAGCTGTACACTGACTACTTTACATTGTATCAAAGTGTAAGGCCCCTTTCACACGGGCGAGTTTTCCGTGCGGGTGCGAAGCGTGAGGTGAACGCATTGCACCCGCACTGAATCCTGACCCATTCATTTCTATGGGGCTGTGCACATGAGCGGTGATTTTCACGCATCACTTGTGCGTTGCGTGAAAATCGCAGCATGCTCTATATTGTCCGATTTTCACGCGACGCAGGCCCCATAGAAGTGAATGGGGTGTGTGAAAATCGCATAGCATCCGCAAGCAAGTACGGATGCTATGCGATTTTCACGCACGGTTGCTAGGAGACGATCGGGATGGAGACCCGATCATTATTATTTTCCCTTATAACATGGTTATAAGGGAAAATAATAGCATTCTGAATACAGAATGCATAGTAAACTAGCGCTGGAAGGGTTAAAAAAAAATAAAAAATGGTTTAACTCACCTTAGTCTACTTGATCGCGGCCCGGCATCTGTCCTTTGTTGAATAGGACCTGTGGTGAGCAATAATTACAGGACCTTTGATGACGTCACTCCGGTCATCACATGGTACGTCACCATGGTAAAAGATCACGTATACCATGTGATGACCGGAGTGACGTCATCAAAGGTCCTGTAATTATTGCTCACCACAGGTCCTATTCAACAAAGGACAGATGCCGGGCCGCGATCAAGTAGACTAAACCATTTTACCCTTCCAGCGCTAGTTTACTATGCATTCTGTATTCAGAATGCTATTATTTTCCCTTATAACCATGTTATAAGGGAAAATAATACAATCTTCAGAATATCAATCCCAAGCCTGAACTTCTGTGAAGAAGTTCAGGTTTGGGTACCAAACATGCACGATTTTTCTCACGCGAGTGCAAAACGCATGACAATGTTTTGCACTCGCGCAGAAAAATTGCGCATTTTCCCGCAACGCACACGCCTCTTATCCGGGCCAAAAATATGACGCCCGTGTGAAAGAGGCCTAATATCTTCAGTGTTGTCCCATGAAAAGATATAATAAAATATTCACAAAAATGTCAGGTGGGGTATTAACTTTAGTGAGATACTGTAGGTCAGGGTCAAAAGTGACTGATTAGCTGCGGACTTGCCTTTGCGGATTTTCTTGCAGTAAATATGCTGCTTTGTACAGCACTAACAAAGTGGATGAGAATTTCTGAATTCTCATCCACACACTATATATAAAAAAACATACATAGGTACCAGGGCTTTATTGCAACACATGAGGTGGCATCACCAGATCTTGAGGGAGCACAGAAATGGCCAACCTTCTAAATCAGAACAAGTATGTCCTTCTATTCCTAGTCCTCTTTGTGGCAGCAAGGCCACACCCACAAGCAGTAGGTCATCATCAGCTGCGTGTTTTGCTCAGACTCCTCCTTGTCCTCTACTTCATTATGAGACATCCATAATGGAATGTGTGGCCATGAGAAAACTACTCATGACCGGCAATTAGCTTATGTGCAAGCTTAACTAAGCACAACTGTCTGACGGTGCAGTTGCTGCCGTACTACTTAGTTGTGGTAAATGTGATGGAGTTCCTGTCACGGTCCCTCAGGTGACTAATGTCAGGATATCAAGGAGACTGGCTGAGCGTGGAGGAATCCAGCAGCCTCCTTGATTTCTCTTGATTCAGTATTGATAGGGTTAATAACCATTTCCCTTTTCTCAGCTGTTGCTCAGTGGTCATCACTTCTACCCTATAGTCTGACCCCACCCTTCTGACTATGCAGTATATAGCTTTCATTTGAGTATGGCTGAGCTGGTGTGAGGTCGTCTCTGGTGTTCCTGCACATCCATCTCTACTTAAGTGTCGAGTTTGTTATATTCCCTGTTGTTTGTATCTGGGCCTGTGACAGAAACTTCCTTTCTTCCATCTGGGGAGGTGTCATGGTCTTACCTTCTCACTGTTCTCCTTCGTTTGACATGTGCTGGCGGCCATCTTGGTTTCTGGGTTTCTTGTAGCCTCCCACCCTGCGGCTTCTCCTTCCCACTGGGAGGAGCTGGATGCCTAGCTCATATATATAGGAGGACTGTGGCTTCAGTTCCTTGCTTGGTCCTCCTGTGTTCACATGCTTCTAAGACTGCTGCTGCTTCTGGTTCCTGATCCTGGCCTCGTCTGACTACCCCGTTGGTTCCTGATCCTGGCCTCGTCTGACTACCCCGTTGGTTCCTGATCCTGGCTTCGTCTGACTACCCCGTTGGTTCCTGATCCTGGCCTCGTCTGACTACCCCGTTGGTTCCTGATCCTGGCTTCGTCTGACTACCCTGCTGGTTCCTGATCCAGGCTTCGTCTGACTACCCTTCTGGTTCCTGACCTCTGTCTACGCAAGACCCTGCTTCGGTTTAGCCATCCGTTTGGACTTTTGCTTACAGCTTGATTTCCAATAAAGCCTTCTTATTTCCACTTATCTCTTGTTGTACGTCTGGTTCATGGTTCCATGACATTAGGACCAAGCCATGAATTTTGACGGTACAGGGCCATCCTCGCTACCTACGCTGGTTGCCAGACTTGATCAGCAGGATCACCTGTTGGGTCGGTTCGCTGTGGCGTTGCAAACCCTGCTTGAACGCACGGCTCATTTCGCTTCCGTTGCCGATGGGTCGGTTGTCGCTCCTGGGCTCGCTCCTACTGCCGCTCCGGTTGTTGCGCCAGAGTCTACCCCGACACCTGTTGCTGCGCCTGCGGTGTCTCGGGGTATGACCGGTTCTGCCCCCCTTCCACAGCGCTTTGGGGGAGAGCCAACTCAGTGCCGAGGTTTCCTTAACCAGGTGGGCATTTATTTCGAGTTGCTGCCACATGCCTTTCCTACTGAGAGATCAAAGGTGGGCTTCTTGATCTCGCTGCTCTCGGACAAGGCCTTGGCCTGGGCCAGCCCTTTATGGGAGAACAACAATCCGGTGGTTGCCGAGTTTTCCGGTTTTGTTGCTTCTCTTCGGAAGGTATTCGATGTGCCGGCCCGTGCTGCCTCTGCTGCGAAGCTCCTTATGTCCATCAGACAGGGTTCACGATCCGTAGCTGAATACGCCATTGAGTTTCGTACCCTGGCAGCAGAGGTGGGCTGGAATAATGAGGCTCTGGTCGCTGCTTTCTCTCATGGTCTCTCGGATGCCTTGAAGGATGAGGTTGCAGCTAAGGACCTACCAGTGGAGCTCGAGTCTCTTATTTCTTTCCTGATTTTGATTGACACCAGACTCAGGGAGAGACCTTCCTTTAAGGAGAGCCTGCGGAGGTCTTCTAACAGATTGGCGCCTACGTTTGCTGTCCCACCCGTGCCTCCCTCTCCTCCCACGCCTCCTGGGGATGACTCGTCTGGGGGTGAACCCATGCAGCTGGGGTTTGCTCGCCTGTCCGAGGGGGAGAGGGTACTCCGGAGACGCGAGGGCCGATGCATGTACTGTGGTCTCGGTGGGCATTTTCGGTTGGCATGTCCGAACCGTCCGGGAAACGCTCGCACCTGAGATCCTGTCGGGGGCAGATCTTGGGTGGAGTCTCCTCGTCCCCGGTTTCCCGTGTTGACAAACCACTGATCACTGTTGTCCTCTCCTGGGTCGGGGGCTCGGTGACGACCCAGGCGTTGGTGGACTCTGGTGCTGGTGGTTTGTTCATTGCCGCCAATTCCATTCCTCTGCAGCCTCGAGGTTCCCCACTGGCTCTTGAGGCGATAGACGGCAGACCCCTTCTGCCGCCACACGTGACTCATGAGACCCTTCCAGTGGGGATAGCCATTGGTGCCGTTCACAGAGAGTCGGTCTGTCTCCAGGTGATTTCGTCTCCACACTACTCGGTGGTCTTGGGGTACCCCTGGCTCCAGAAGCATAATCCGACTTTCGATTGGAGATCGGCCGAGATCCTCTCGTGGTCACCGCAGTGTGGGGCTAGTTGCATCCATGGGCCTGTCAAGTTGCTGTGTACTTCCTCGGACTCTCTGTTGCCTCCTGAATACGAAGAGTACCGGGATGTATTCGATAAGGTGCGCGCGGTTGCCCTACCTCCGCACCGCCCATACGATTGTACCATAGAGTTACAATCTGGTGCCGTTCCTCCTCGTGGCAAAGTCTATCCACTGTCGGTAGCGGAGAATGAGGCCATGGAGGAGTACGTGAGGGAGGCGCTTTCACGCGGACACATTCGCAAATCCTCGTCCCCGGCAGGGGCTGGATTTTTCTTTGTGAAAAAGAAGGGCGGTGAGTTGAGGCCTTGCATCGATTACAGGGGTCTCAATCGCATCACGATCAAGAACGCTTACCCGATACCCTTGATTTCCGAGCTGTTCGATCGCCTCAAAGGGGCCACGGTCTTTACCAAACTCGACCTGAGGGCGGCATATAACCTGGTAAGGATCAAGGCGGGCGATGAGTGGAAGACCGCGTTTAACACCAGGACCGGTCATTATGAATCCTTGGTTATGCCCTTTGGGTTGTGCAATGCGCCCGCAGTCTTCCAGGAATTCATCAACGATGTTTTCCGTGACCTGTTGCAGCAGTGTGTGGTGGTCTATTTGGATGACATCTTGGTATATTCTGAATCCATGGAGGCCCACATTATGGATGTCAGACGAGTGTTGCAACGGTTACGAGAGAACAGGCTGTTCGGTAAGCTTGAGAAATGCGAATTTCACCGATCCCAGGTAACCTTCTTAGGTTACATCATTTCCGCTGAGGGGTTCTCCATGGATCCTGAGAAGGTTTCGGCTGTCTTACAGTGGCCCCAGCCAAGTGGTCTCCGTGCCCTGCAGCGCTTTTTGGGCTTCGCCAATTATTATCGGAAGTTCATCAGGGACTTTTCTATGCTAGCCAAGCCTCTCACGGATCTGACCAGGAAGGGCAGTAATTTCCAGGTCTGGCCGCTCGAGGCCATCCGAGCTTTTGAGGCTCTAAAGTCCGCCTTTGTGTCGGCTCCGATTCTGTCGCATCCCAACCCTGGGTTGCCCTTTGTCCTCGAGGTGGACGCGTCTGAGACGGGAGTAGGCGCCCTTCTGTCTCAGCGTAGAACACCAGAGGGTCCTCTGCTTCCTTGTGGGTTTTACTCCCGGAAACTGTCTTCCGCGGAGTGCAACTATCAGATTGGTGACAGGGAGTTATTGGCCATCGTGCAGGCCCTTAAAGAATGGAGGCACTTGCTCGAGGGTTCGGTGGTTCCGGTTCTCATCCTGACGGACCACAAGAATCTGACCTACCTTTCTGAGGCCAAGAGATTGACACCACGTCAGGCCAGATGGGCTCTGTTCTTGTCACGTTTTAATTACGTGGTCTCCTACCTACCCGGTTCCAAGAACATCAGAGCGGATGCCTTATCACGGCAGTACTCCGAGCTGTCCGGGGAGGAGTCGATTCCGACTTCGGTCATACCTCCGAATCAGATCCTGGCCGCCATTCGCACCAGCCTGACCTCTCCCCTGGGTGAGCAGATTTTGGCGGCTCAATCTGGTGCTCCCTCTGGGAGACCCAACGGCAGGTGTTTTGTGCCTGAGGAGTTGCGCACTCGGTTGTTGCGAACCTACCATAACTCCAAGGCCGCGGGGCATCCTGGAAAGAATCAGCTGTCCTGGGCTGTTTCACGTCTGTTCTGGTGGCCTTCTCTACGTTCCGACATCGCCGCATATGTAGCGGCATGCTCCGTTTGTGCCCAGAGTAAGTCCCCTCGGCACCTTCCGTTGGGCCTTTTGCAACCCATAGCCACCGGGGAGCGCCCATGGTCACACCTGGGGATGGATTTCATTGTGGACCTCCCTGCATCCCGAGGCCATACGGTCATTCTCATGATTGTGGATCGGTTTTCCAAAATGTGCCACTGTGTTCCTCTCAAGAAGTTACCCTCTGCACAAGAGTTGGCCACGATTTTCGCCAGGGAGGTCTTCCGGTTGCACGGTTTGCCCAAGGAGATTGTGTCGGATCGGGGGAGTCAGTTTGTGTCCAGGTTCTGGCGCGCCTTTTGCTCCCAGTTGGGGATTCATCTCTCTTTCTCCTCGGCCTACCACCCTCAGTCCAATGGGGCCGCAGAACGATCCAATCAGGCCTTGGAGCAATTCCTTCGTTGCTATGTCTCCGATCACCAAGACAATTGGGTTGACCTCCTGCCTTGGGCTGAGTTTGCCAGGAACACGGCGGTGAACTCTTCCTCTGGGACGTCTCCCTTCATGGCCAATTATGGGTTCCAACCTGCCGTGTTACCGGAGGTATTCTCTCCCCAGGATATTCCGGCTGTGGAGGATCACCTTTCCGTCCTACGTGCTTCTTGGGTACAGATCCAGAGGTCCCTTGAGGTCTCTGCGCAGCGCCAGAGACTCCAGGCTGATCGCAGACGAGCACCCGCTCCTTCCTACCAGGTCGGAGACCGTGTATGGTTGTCCACCCGCAACCTCAACCTTCGAGTGCCCACTCCCAAGCTGGCGCCTCGCTTTGTTGGTCCCTTCCGAGTGCTTCGCAGGGTAAACCCGGTAGCCTATGCCCTTGCGCTTCCTCCTGGCATGCGGATCTCCAACGTGTTTCATGTCTCCCTGTTGAAGCCATTGGTGTGTAATCGTTTCACTTCCTCGGTTCCTCGGCCCCGTCCGGTCCAAGTGGGCAATCGTGAGGAATATGAGGTGAGCAATATCCTGGACTCACGCCTGGTCCGCGGTCGGTTGCAGTTTTTGGTCCATTGGCGCGGTTATGGTCCAGAGGAGCGTTCCTGGGTTCCCTCCGCAGATGTCCATGCTCCTGCTTTGCTCCGAGCCTTCCACGCACGCTTCCCTCAGAAACCGTTCCTTACTCCGCGGAGGAGGGGCCCTTGAGGGGGAGGTACTGTCATGGTCTTACCTTCTCACTGTTCTCCTTCGTTTGACATGTGCTGGCGGCCATCTTGGTTTCTGGGTTTCTTGTAGCCTCCCACCCTGCGGCTTATCCTTCCCACTGGGAGGAGCTGGATGCCTAGCTCATATATATAGGAGGTCTGTGGCTTCAGTTCCTTGCTTGGTCCTCCTGTGTTCACATGCTTCTAAGACTGCTGCTGCTTCTGGTTCCTGATCCTGGCCTCGTCTGACTACCCCGTTGGTTCCTGATCCTGGCCTCGTCTGACTACCCCGTTGGTTCCTGATCCTGGCTTCGTCTGACTACCCTGCTGGTTCCTGATCCAGGCTTCGTCTGACTACCCTTCTGGTTCCTGACCTCTGTCTACGCAAGACCCTGCTTCGGTTTAGCCATCCGTTTGGACTTTTGCTTACAGCTTGATTTCCAATAAAGCCTTCTTATTTCCACTTATCTCTTGTTGTACGTCTGGTTCATGGTTCCATGACAGGAGGAATGGGTTGTCTCTGGTCCTAACCTTATTCCAGGGCCTTATAGTGAATAAAGGGCCTGGGTATCCTGCATATGAATATTCCTACCTTTAAGGTCTATTCATATTGATAGGTAGTTAGGGCCCAGATCAGGGTTGTTTAGGATGTGTCCTGTTCCTTCCCTAGTTTCCAGGCCCAGTTACTCTTCCCCTTCCCTCCTGTGTTCAGTGTGGAAGTTTTCCCCCACACTGATCCATAATGTAACTCTTTTCTATGCCATCAGCCACAGTTTTTGCCATATCCTATCAGTTAGACTTTGGCCAAGTGTCCCTAGTGGCACAGTTTCATACCCACCAAAATGTTATTCTTTTCAAAATTACCTTTTAAGCAATTTCCCAATTGTATTGCTGTTGGTATTTCTTAAAATTTTTCATTTCTATTAAAAAAATGTATTACAAATTTAATATTTTTTTATTTAAAAAAATGTATTATGAATTTTTTATGTGCCTGATGAATATGGTTGAACACCCACGAAAGGCTTTGTGCTATTTGTCAATGTTATTGTTCTTAATCTGTCCACCCTGTGTAGTCTTTTAAAATATATTCTTTTTACTGTAGTGCTCCGTTCAACCTGTTTTTATTTCCAGCTATTAACCCCCCATTTATAAAAGACTGCATACCCACTGTACACTCCATCTATGTCTAGTCCTGTATTTTGCACTGCACCCCATGTATAGTTCTATATATTACACTGCTCCCCCATGTACAGTCTTGTATATTAGACTGCACTCCATATACGGTCCTGTATTTTATACTGCACCTCCATGTATAATTCTGTATATTACACTGCACCTCCATGTATGATTATGTACATAAGGCTACTTTCACACTAGCGTTCATAGGTCCGTTCGTGAGCTCCGTTTGAAGGAGCTCACGAGCAGACCCGAACGCCTCAGTCCAGCCCTGATGCAGTCTGAATGGAGCGGATCCGCTCAGACTGCATCAGTCTGGCGGCGTTCAGCCTCCGCTCGCTCGCCTCCGCACGGACAGGCGGACAGCTGAACGCTGCTTGCAGCGTTCAGGCTGTCCGCCTGGCCGTGCGGAGGCGAGCGGATCCGTTCAGACTTACAATGTAAGTCAATGGGAACGGATCCGCTTGAAGATGTCACCATATGGCTCAATCTTCAAGCGGATCCGTCCCCCATTGACTTTACATTGAAAGTCTGAACGGATCCGCTCAGGCTACTTTCACACTTAGAATTTTTTCTAAGTTATTAATGCAGACGGATCCGTACTGAACGGAGCCTCCGTCTGAATTAATATGATCGGATCCGTTCAGAACGGATCCGATCGAACGCTAGTGTGAAAGTAGCCTTACACTGCACCCCATGTATAGCTCTGTATATTACACTGCACCCTATGTATAAACCTGTATAGTACACTGCACCAAGGGGCCCAGCTATAGTGGAAGCAGGGGAAACAACTGTTACAGGGACCAAACTCAGAAGGGGCCGACCCAGGTGGAGGACTAAAAGATTTTGTCAGGGTCCGTTCAACAGTATTATACAATGACAATATATACCCCTGTATAGTACACTGCATGTACACCTATGTATAGTTCTGTATATTACACTACACTTCCATCATCTCATACACAATGTATCACACCCATCATCTCATACACAATGTATTACTTCCATAATCTGATATGATGCATCACTCATAATCTGACACAATGTATTACTCCCGTCATGTCACACACAATGCATCTTTCCCATCATCTTGTACATAATTTATTACTCCCATCATCCCTATCTCATACACAATATATTTCTCCCATCAGCTCACAATGTATTACTCCTATCATCTCACCCATTGGGTCAGATTAACAGTAAAACTGTCCTTGTTGCCTCTACCAACCAATCACAGTGCTGCTTTCATTTTTCCAAAGCAATTTTAGAAATGGAAACTGAGAGATTTAGATTGAAATGGGGCAGATGTAGTGAAATGGTCAAAAAGAAAAATGGTCTTTGTTGCCCGTAGTGACCAATCACAGTGCAGCTTTTCTTTTCCAAGAGCAGAATACGAAATAAAAGTTGTACTGTGATTGGTTGCTACAGGGACCAAAGTTCTACTCTTAGACGGTTTCATAAATCTGCCCCGTAATTCAGGGGTGGGATTCAAATTTTTAAGAACAGGTTCCCTACTCAACGGCAAATACTGCGGCGTCACGACACATGTTTACATATACATACACCATATATATGCAACACACATACATATAAATACCCCATGTATACACTACTACACACACATACCACAAAACTTTAAAAAAGCCTAAGCAGCTAAACTATTAATGTTGAAGTTTTTTTTCCAGCGCTGGCCCACGCCTCTAACTCCTCCCAATGTCTATCTGTACATGTCCCAACCCTGCTTAGTCTCCATTGTGCACCACACACAGTACATAGTTATGCCAGATCTGGGATGGTTGGGAGGTATGCTTACATAAACAGACTATATAGACACTACACTCACATAATCACATATACAACATACACCATACAGTATATAAATGACCCCTAGGCTACACTTACAGTAGATTTACCTACACCATATACATTTCATACACATTTGTACCTAGCACTAAAGACATATTTGAATACATATTATATTCTGTGCTATCCAGAATACAGCACCACATACCTCTTATATCAAGTGACTTCTCCTCTGATGCAGACCTTCTCTTTCTTCATCTTCTCCTTTAAGAGCAGACCGCCATGATGATTTTTCACCCATTTCACCCATCTTAGGTGCCTACTTTTCAATCATCCTCATACCTTCTTAACAACTCACCTGCCACCTTCAATAATAATAATAAAAATAATGTGCACTAGTTCAAAAATGCTCCCGTTCTGTGTGCCAGTACAAAAAATTCCCTCAGTTGAGCTAATGTCCCCATAGTGCCACATAATGTGTGCAAGTATAAAAAACCCCTATATAATGCGCCTGGTAAATGCTCACATAGTGCTTCTCTCCTCTTCCCAATAGTGCCCCATAATGTGCCAGTATAAGATTCCCCCATAGTGTCCCACAGAATGTGCTAGTATAAATGCCCCTTCTTAGTGTGCCTATATAATATGTCCCCATAGTGTTCTTCCTCCCCTCCAACACCATAGTGTCCCCATAATGTGCCAGTATGATGCCCCCATAGTGTTCCCTATGTGCTAGCAATGCCCCCAGTAGATGCCCCCCATGTGCCAGCAATGCCCCCAGTAGATGCACCCATAGTGTCCACATGTGCCAGCAATGTCCCCAGTAGATGCCCCCATAGTGTCCACATGTGCCAGCAATGTCCCCAGTAGATGCCCCGCATAGTGTCCCCCATGTGCCAGCCATGCCCCCAGTAGATGCTTCCATAGTGTCCCCCATATGCCAGCATTGCCCCAGTAGATACCCCCATAGTTTCCACAATGATGTGCCAGTAGATGCCCCCATAGTGTCCCCATGTGCCAGCAATGTCCCCAGTAGATGCCCTCATAGTGTCCCCATGTCTCAGCAATGCCCCCAGTAGATGCCCCCCATAGTGTCCCCCATGTGCCAGCAATGCCCCCAGTAGATGCTCCCATAGTGTCCCCTTTGTGGCAGCCATGCCCCCAGTAGATGCTTCCATAGTGTCCCCCATATGCCAGCAATGCCTCCAGTAGATACCCCCATAGTGTCCTCCATGTGTTAGCCATGCAGCCAGTAGATAATAATGTTGCATATGGGCAAACAATGCCCCCAGTTTCGCCACAGAAAAGCAAAAAAAAAAAAAAAAAAAACACTTACCTCCACCCTGTCAGCGATGCGATGCCTTATGCCAGCAGCCTATCAGAGGAACAGGGAAGGGAGACGCCTCTCCCTTGCCCTGCTGCAGTGTTCATCTGAGGATGGTGAACGTAGGGAGATGAGCAGGGGTCAAGTCCTGGGAATATATATGGAATATATATATATATTTTGCAGAAAATTCAGTGCAACATATAATGTAAAAAAAAAACTGGAATCAAGGATGCTGGCTGGCTTGGCCTCAGGAGTGCTGGCTGGCTTGGCCTCAGTGGTGCTGGTTGGCTTGGCCTCAGGGGTGCTGGCTGGCTTGGCCTCAGGGGTGCTGGCTGGCTTGGCCTCAGGGGTGCTGACAGGCTTGGCCTCAGGGGTGCTGGGTGGCTTGGGCGGGCAGAGGGAGTGTGGGAGACTGTGAGGCCTTTTTTCTCCAAGCTGCTCCGAAAAAATAAAATAATCATTATATCTCAGGTCAGACCAGCAATCAGACCCCCAATGTTAATCAGACCTCAGCTAACAGCCCCAATAAGATCCCCAATGTTAATAAGACCCCAATAAGACCTCAGGTAACACCTCAGCTCAGACCCCAATATGAATGACCCCCAATCAGACCTCAGATAAGAGCCCCATGCCTCACAGCAGCCCCCAGTAGCCTTATACCAGCCCCCAGTAGCCTCATAGCAGCCCCCAGTAGCCTCTCACCAGCCCCCAGTGCCTCTCACCAGCCCACAGTGCCTCTCCATTAGCCCCAGTGCTTCTCACCAGCCCCCAGTGCCTCTCCATCAGCCCCCAGTGCCTCTCCATCGGCCCCCAGTGCCTCTCCATCGGCCCCCAGTTCGCCCTCCTAGGTATTAAAATTATTGGTGGGCAGTGCGCCCTACCACCCTTCCTCGGTATTAAAATCATTGGTGG
This sequence comes from Bufo gargarizans, assembly GCF_014858855.1. Lineage (NCBI taxonomy): Eukaryota > Metazoa > Chordata > Amphibia > Anura > Bufonidae > Bufo > Bufo gargarizans. The sequence goes on from NC_058080.1 coordinate 514,121,220, forward strand.
GCAGTGGGCCCTCCCCCTTCCCCTCCCCAGTATTAAAAAAATAATTGGTGGGCAGTGTGCCCTCCCCTGTAATCATTGGTGGGCAGTGTGCCCTCCCCCCGCCCTTCCCAGTATTAAAAATCATTGGTGGGCAGTGCGCCCCCAGGCACCCCCTGCCCCCCCCCCATCATTGGTGGCAGTTCAGATCGGTTACCATGGCAGCCAGGGCGCTACTGAAGTCCTGGCTGCCATGGTCAGTTACTCTGCAGCAGCATACTTACATGCGCTGTGGCCACCTGGCGCTCCTTCTTCTTGTAACTCAAAGTCTGTGCGGCGCATTGCTTATAGCAATGCGCCGCACAGACCTGTGACGAGTTACAAGAAGAAGGAGCGCCGGGCGGCCACAGCGCATTTAAGTATGCTGCTGACTAACTAACAATGGCAGCCAGGACTTGACTTATAATACGGGGAAGGGTGGGGGGAGGGCACACTGCCCACCAATGATTACCGGGGGGAGAGCGCACTGCCCACCAATGATTTTTAATACTGGGAAGGGCGGGGGGAGGGTGCAAGTCTACCCACCAATGATGCAGCGTCCGGGCGTCCCCATCACCATGGGAACGCCTTGGATTTAAAATATACCATCGGAGTTTTCTCCAATCCGATGGTATATTTTAACTTCAAGTGCGTTACCTACAGAGGACCAGGAAGCGGTGAGTACAAAGCCTTCACCGCTTCCTGGTCCTTTTGCCCTGAAAGGGAACGGCGTTCCTGCTCGGGATTCAGCCTGTTCTCCGATCCGGCTGTAATTTTAACAACCGGATCTGTAGAACCGGAGTGAACGGGCTGAATCCCATGCCTGCCGTAATTCCATCTCTGGGGGTCATATATCCCACCACTCATCCTAATTTCAGGCAAGAACATGTTTGTAGATGTTGTGATATTAAAAAAATTGTCCCAAGAACACCCTTGAGCGGAAAGTGTAAGCCCATTACATTCAATATGGCCGCCTTTATGCTAAGGCACTTCTTGTGATGTCATCATTAGAATGCTACAGTCATGCTCGCCCTTCCCCCTGGCTATGCTTTTGGCATGGCCCCTTAACTTGTGATGTCATAATAGGCGGCATGACTTACTTGGATCATAGGTCACTTTGTTTTCCGTCCTGCATAACGGAAACCAGATGGATCCATTATGCTGCCCATAGACTTCTATTATGACGGATCAACACGGAATGCCTCTTAAAGGCTTCCGTTTTGCATTCCGTCTACAAATTCTATAACGGAATACCCGAAGTGGGAACCCACCCTAAAACTTATCTCATTGGTTTGCACATAAAAAAAATTGTGCAAGTGACCAGAAAAATGTTGCATCTCTATCTCTTTCAATGTAAAGAAATGTCAAGTTCCCCCTCAAAACAGACAGTAAAAATAAGCCTGCTCTGGAATGGAATAGAAAAAAACTGTTTATATGCCTAATTCAGAGAAAAAGTCGCAAAAGTTTGAAAACTTCTGAATTAGTCTTAAAACTAAAAATAGGCACAACAGGCGGAAACAGGTTTTGTAATCATAAAAACAGGCAGAAACCATACTAAGGTTCCATTCAGACATCCGTAGAATAGGTCAGCATCCGTTCCGCAATTATCCGGAACGGGTGCAGACCCATTCATTCTCTATGGGGCCGGAAGAGATACGGAGAGCACACTATGTGCACATGGGTGCGTTGTCCACATCTTTTGCGGCCCTAGTGAGATGACCTGTGTGCTGTCCACATTTGTTGCTCCATTCTGTGGGGCCGCAAAATAAAAAAAAATAAAAAATAGAACAAGTCCCATTTTTGTCCGTTTTGCGAACAACAATAGGCATTTCTGTTATGGGACACCCGTTCTGTCTCTCAAATTGCGGAACGCACATGGGCTGCATCCCTGTTTTGCGGCGTGGTCGTGTGCTTGAACCCTAAGTCTGCTTATAATAATAAAAATCATATGATTAAAATAAAAATTGCCCCCACAAAAAAAAAATAAACACAAAAATACCACTATTTAGCATTAAAGATATTTTATTGGGCACACATTAAAGGGGTTGTCTGGGTTCAGAGATAAACCCGGACATACAGTCAGGTCCATAAATATTGGGACATCAACACAATTGTAACATTTTTGGCTCTATACACCACCACAATGGATTTGAAATGAAACAAACAAGATGTGCTTTAACTGCAGACTGTCAGCTTTAATGTGAGGGTATTTACATCCAAATCAGGTGAACGTTGTAGGAATTACAACAGTTTGCATATGTGCCTCCCACTTGTTAAGGGACCAAAAGTAATGGGACAATTGGCTTCTCAGCTGTTCCATGGTCAGGTCTGTGTTATTCCCTCATTATCCTAATTACAATGAGCAGATAAAAGGTCCAGAGTTCATTTCAAGTGTGCTATTTGCATTTGGAATCTGTTGCTGTCAACTCTCAAGATGAGATCCAAAGAGATGTCACTATCAGTGAAGCAAGCCACCATTAGGCTGAAAAAACAAGACAAACCCATCAGAGAGATAGCAAAAACATTAGGCGTGGCCAAAACAACTGTTTGGAACATTCTTAAAAAGAAGGAATGCACCGGTGAGCTCAGCAACACCAAAAGACCCGGAAGACCACGGAAAACAACTGTGGTGGATGACCGAAAAATTCTTTCCCTGGTGAAGAAAACACCCTTCACAACAGTTGGCCAGATCAAGAACACTCTATAGGAGGTAGGTGTATGTGTGTCAAAGTCAACAATCAAGAGAAGACTTCACTAGAGTGAATACAGAGGGTTCACCACAAGATGTAAATCATTGGTGATCCTCAAAAACAGGAAAGCCAGATTAGAGTTTGCCAAACGACATCTAAAAAAGCCTTCACAGTTCTGGAACAACATCCTATGGACAGATGAGACCAAGATCAACTTGTACCAGAGTGATGGGAAGAGAAGAGTATGAAGAAGGAAAGGAACTGCTCATGATCCTAAGCATAACACCTCATCAGTGAAGCATTGTGGTGGTAGTGTCATGGCGTGGGCATGTATGACTGCCAATGGAACTGGTTCTCTTGTATTTATTGATGATGTGAGTGCTGACAAAAACAGCAGGATGAATTCTGAAGTGTTTCTGGCAATATTATCTGCTCATATTCAGCCAAATGCTTCAGAACTCATTAGACCGCGCTTCACAGTGCAGATGGACAATGACCCAAAGCATACTGCAAAAGCAACCAAAGAGGTTTTTAAGGGAAAGAAGTGAAATGTTATGCAATGGCCAAGTCAATCACCTGACCTGAATCCGACTGAGCATGCATTTCACTTGCTGAAGACAAAACTGAAGGGAAAATGCCCCAAGAACAAGCAGGAACTGAAGACAGTTGCAGTAGAGGCCTGGCAGAGCATCACCAGGGCTGAAACCCAGCGTCTGGTGATGTCTATGCGTTCCAGACTTCAGGCTGTAATTGACTGCAAAGGATTTGCAACAAAGTATTAAAGGGAACCTGTCACCAAAAAAACGGATACTAAACTGTTAATAGTACCTTATAGTAATGCGGAGTAGTTTCCTAATGCACTTTTTGATTGTTTAGCCGCATCTAGCCTCCTGGAGAAATCGATGTTTTATTCAGCCGCTGCCCCCTGCTTCAAGTCAAGTTTGAAGTCAAGGGGGCAGCGGCCTAGGCGTCTCGAATGCTGCTCTCCCCGCCTCCCGCCGCCTTTATTGACACGCCGGATCTCAGTGCCGGGACCGCGCTCCCAGCCTGCATGCGCAGTAAAGGGTTGCTGTAGCGCGATCCCGGCCTGGCTCGTACACTCAGCCGGCTTCAGTTTCTACTGCGCATGCGCCCGCCAGCCTTACATACTAGCGCAGTTACAGAAGATTCCGGGCGCATGCGCAGTAGCGAATCTTCTGTAACTGGGGGACCAGGTAAGTATGATCACCACTGCTGAGAGAACCCAGCGGTGTGGACCAGTCAAGTATGATCGTCACTGCTGAAAGAACCCAGCGGCGGGGACCAGGTAAGTATGATCGCCACTGCTGAGAGAACCCAGCAGTGGGGACCAAGTAAGTATGATCGCCACTGCTGAGAGAACCCAGCGGCGGGGACCAGGTAAGTATGATTGTTACTGTTAAGAAATCACAGCGGTGGGGACCAAGTAAGTATGATCGCCACTGCTGAGAGAACCCGGCAGCGGGGACCAGGTAAGTATAGATCGCCACTGCTGAGAGAACCCGGCAGCGGGGACCAGGTAAGTATGATCGCCACTGCTGAGAGAACCCAGCGGCGGGGATCAAGTAAGTATAGCTCGCCACTGCTGAGAGAACCCAGCGGCAGGGACCAGGTAAGTATAGATCGCCACTGCTGAGAGAACCTGGCGGCGGGGACTAGATAAGTATGATCGCCACTGCTGAGAGAATCCAGCGGCGGGGACTAGGTAAATATGATCGCCACTGCTGAGAGAACCGGCGGCGGGGACCAGGTAAGTATGATCGCCACTGCTGAGAGAACCCGGCGGCGGGGACTAGGTAAATATGATCGCCACTGCTGAGAGAACCGGCGGCGGGGACTAGGTAAATATGATCGCCACTGCTGAGAGAACCCGGCGGCGGGTAAGTATGATCGCCACTGCTGAGAGAACCCGGCGGCGGGGACCAGTTAAGTATGATCGCCACTGCTGAGAGAACCCAGCAGCGTAGACAGGTAAGTATGATCGCCACTGCCGAGAGAACCCGGCGACGTGGACTAGGTAAGTATGATCGCCACTGCTGAGAGAACCCAGCGGAGTGGACCAGGTAAGCAAGATCGAAAAGGTAGGAGGCCACAGCAGCATATCCACGAAATCCTCTTTATTCAAACGAGCGCCTCACGACAAGGCATAAAATTGACAGCGACGTTTCGGCTATGACTAGCCTTTATCAAACATGTATCACAATTATACAATACCCGCATTAGGAACGGCGTAACGCCATCACCTGTTAGGAGAAATAGATGACATAATTCCCCACAGGTGAATATGGGATTCTAGTCAGCTGATCTATGTGAATAATTTTGATGACATCTATGGATGGGTGGGTGTTACCTACAGATTCTAGATTTTACTGGTTGAGCAGTATTGTGGGCGTATCTAATATTGGTATTTATATGCAGTGATTTTAATTGTGATACATGTTTGATAAAGGCTAGTCATAGCCGAAACGTCGCTGTCAATTTTATGCCTTGTCGTGAGGCGCTCGTTTGAATAAAGAGGATTTCGTGGATATGCTGCTGTTGCCTCCTACCTTTTCTATATACCTTTGGATCACGTTGGATCTGTGACCCCTTGCCCAGCTATTGCAAGACCACTAGATCGCCCTTCACAAGCCGTCTGCTGTGCTGCTCCTGACCCAATTTCTTTCAGGTAAGCAAGATCGTCACTGCTGAGAGAACCCAGCGGCAGGGACCAGGTAAGTATGATCGCCACTGCTGAGAGAATCCAGCGGCAGGGACCAGGTAAGTATGATCGCCACTGCTGAGAGAACCCAGCGGCGGGGACCAGGTAAGTATGATCGCCACTGCTGAGAGAACCCAGCGGCGGGGACCAGGTAAGTATGATCGCCACTGCTGAGAGAACCCAGGTAAGGCAACTCTGGGATGTGTCATATAATGCTGGATAAACACTTTTTAAACACAAAAACATGAAAATTAAAAAAAGCTTTTTTAAAATAGTTTTCAGCAACAAAAAGAAATATAAGTTAAATTGTAAAATATACATCCAAAAAATATAAAAATTTCACCTATAAAAAACAAAGCCTCAGCCAAGTCAATGAAAAAAAATAATAATAATATGGCTGCTGGAATGCAGAGTGGCAAAAACAGAGGGGGCTAAAACAGATGGCAGAGCAGTGCACATTTTTGTCAGCATTTACCACATAATATCATTTTGCCATAAATCCCAAAATTGCGTTTTCAAAGCAAAATAAAAAAAATCTCTGCCAAAATGACGTGTGGTAACAACAAATTTTTTTTTACTTCAGGCTACGTCCTGAAGGGGTTAAACCAGTAAACACTGTACAGTCAGCTCTCCACCTCCATTACTGTCAGGGACCAATTTGATCGCCACTGCTGAGAGAACCCAGCGGCGGGGATCAAGTAAGTATAGATCGCCACTGCTGAGAGAACCCAGCGGCAGGGACCAGGTAAGTATAGATCGCCACTGCTGAGAGAACCCAGCGGCAGGGACCAGGTAAGTATGATTACCACTTCTGAGAGAACCCGGCGGTGAGGACCAAGTAAGTATGATCGCCACTGCTGAGAGAAACCAGCGGCGGGGACCAGGTAAGTATGATCACCACTGCTGAGAGAACCCAGCGGTGTGGACCAGTCAAGTATGATCGTCACTGCTGAAAGAACCCAGCGGCGGGGACCAGGTAAGTATGATCGCCACTGCTGAGAGAACCCAGCAGTGGAGACCAAGTAAGTATGATCGCCACTGCTGAGAGAACCCAGCGGCGGGGACCAGGTAAGTATGATTGTTACTGTTAAGAAATCACAGCGGTGGGGACCAAGTAAGTATGATCGCCACTGCTGAGAGAACCCGGCAGCGGGGACCAGGTAAGTATAGATCGCCACTGCTGAGAGAACCCGGCAGCGGGGACCAGGTAAGTATGATCGCCACTGCTGAGAGAACCCAGCGGCGGGGATCAAGTAAGTATAGCTCGCCACTGCTGAGAGAACCCAGCGGCAGGGACCAGGTAAGTATAGATCGCCACTGCTGAGAGAACCTGGCGGCGGGGACTAGATAAGTATGATCGCCACTGCTGAGAGAATCCAGCGGCGGGGACTAGGTAAATATGATCGCCACTGCTGAGAGAACCGGCGGCGGGGACCAGGTAAGTATGATCGCCACTGCTGAGAGAACCCGGCGGCGGGGACTAGGTAAATATGATCGCCACTGCTGAGAGAACCCGGCGGCGGGTAAGTATGATCGCCACTGCTGAGAGAACCCGGCGGCGGGGACCAGTTAAGTATGATCGCCACTGCTGAGAGAACCCAGCAGCATAGACAGGTAAGTATGATCGCCACTGCCGAGAGAACCCGGCGGCGTGGACTAGGTAAGTATGATCGCCACTGCTGAGAGAACCCAGCGGAGTGGACCAGGTAAGCAAGATCGTCACTGCTGAGAGAACCCAGCGGCAGGGACCAGGTAAGTATGATCGCCACTGCTGAGAGAATCCAGCGGCAGGGACCAGGTAAGTATGATCGCCACTGCTGAGAGAACCCAGCGGCGGGGACCAGGTAAGTATGATCGCCACTGCTGAGAGAACCCAGGTAAGGCAACTCTGGGATGTGTCATATAATGCTGGATAAACACTTTTTAAACACAAAAACATGAAAATTAAAAAAAGCTTTTTTAAAATAGTTTTCAGCAACAAAAAGAAATATAAGTTAAATTGTAAAATATACATCCAAAAAATATAAAAATTTCACCTATAAAAAAACAAAGCCTCAGCCAAGTCAATGAAAAAAAAAAATTATAATATGGCTGCTGGAATGCAGAGTGGCAAAAACAGAGGGGGCTAAAACAGATGGCAGAGCAGTGCACATTTTTGTCAGCATTTACCACATAATATCATTTTGCCATAAATCCCAAAATTGCGTTTTCAAAGCAAAATAAAAAAAATCTCTGCCAAAATGACGTGTGGTAACAACAAATTTTTTTTTACTTCAGGCTACGTCCTGAAGGGGTTAAACCAGTAAACACTGTACAGTCAGCTCTCCACCTCCATTACTGTGAGGCCAACCAATCAGCAGACACCACGAGCTGCTTTAACAAACACATGCTTACAAGCGACGTCTACTTTTCCACACCATCACTAAAAGGACGAATGGGCCACATTTTGGCCACTTTCATGACGCCATATTGTAGACCGTATTACAGTTTACTCCTACACAATTCACGTTTCCAAAATGTCAGCGCTGTCTGTACCTCGGTTGCAGACAGTGGAGACACTTTTCTGTCTTAAACCTCGTCTTCTAGTGTTTCAGACGGCGCAGCGTTACTTCTAAGAAACGTGACGATAGGCTAACAGGGCTGCTACTGAATTGATTGGCATCAGCACAACCAATAGTAGGAGAGAATGGCGTGTGGGCGGGACTAGGGCGGCCAATGTGTTTTGCGTCACACGATTAGGAAGTCTGGTAAATTCCAGGTGATGGGGGTGTACGGGAACTCTCATGTATGTACAGGCATTCGGGGGGGATTCCCGTGGGATAATCCGCTAGGGCGGGTGTATAGAGGGATATAGTTCGGGATGGGATAGTCTGGCCCTATCATAGGAGCCCCTGTTGAGTGTTGACCACTTGTGGCTTGGCTTCCTGGGGTTTGTGAATGTCAGCCTAGCTGCAGTACAGCAGATGGAGGGTATGGCGGGGCAGTGTTTGCAAAGCACAGGTTACTAGGGCATGATATGAAGGGTGGCGCTGTGTGTGGCACGATATGAAGGGTGGCGCTGTGTGTGGCATGATATGAAGGGTGGCGCTGTGTGTGGCACGATATGAAGGGTGGCATCTTGTGTGGCACGATATGAAGGGTGGCACGATATGAAGGGTGGCGCCGTGTGTTACGATATGAAGGGTGGCGCCGTGTGTTACGATATGAAGGGTGGCGCCGTGTGTGGCACGATATGAAGGGTGATGCTGTGGGTGGCACGATATGAAGGGTGGCATGACACTAGGCACTCTAATGCTTATGTCTGTAATTGCAGATCCGTGGTAACCTTCAGGAAGATGATCCGGCTACAAGTACCTGGAATTGGGGGATTGACACTTCAATGGCAGTGACGGAGTTTCAATGGCCTCAGCTGGGTGCTCGGTACGGGCTCAGGGCGGCACTGGTGGTGTTGTCTGGGTCACTACTGGTAGCTCTTCTTCCCCTGAGTGGGCTAGAGGGGCACTATAAGGCGGCTCTGAAGGTCCTGCTGCAGTGTAACCTATGGGGAGGGAACGATCGGCTGCACACCTACCCTGGGCACACGACGGGTCTTGCTGTTGCTTCAACTGCAATCGAACTCATGGTGTTTAAACCAAAACCGTCTTCAGGTAAAAAAATAATAATAATCCAATAATCCTTCCAGTACAGGACACGTATGGTGTAGCAGAGGATTGGAAAAGCGCATCATATGTTTTCATAACGTAAAGTCCACCGAAAAGTGATCTTGTATATCAGAAGATGATGCCGGTGGGATCGGTGACCTCCGCCGGTGCGCAAAACCCATTCAGTACTGCTCAGAGATTTTCACCCAATCACTGATGTGACATTTTTAGTTTTTTTTGGGGCTTTTATAATCTACCATAAAATGTAGCTTTTTTTGGGGGGGGGGGGGGGTGCCATTTTTTGTCATCGCACATTTTACTTGCAATTTTTTCAGACTTTTTATTTCCTATAGAGAGTTTGTGGGTAGTCAGTCTGAAAACGCGCCACACCCAGCGTATGCTGCAATTTGGAGAGAAAAAAAAAAACGCTAAGGTACAAAAACGTAATGGGAAACTTCATTAATAATTTCCTATCCGCCAATATGTAACATGTGGCCATGGCTCTTTTATGCTCCAAAAAGTGACCACTAAAAACAGTGGAGGTTTTCGGCCTAAAAGTTGTTGCAAGACCCCTTTTTGCGACTTGTTAAAAGCCTGTGCGACAATATTTTGTCACACGGGTGTTTTTACCCCATCCTCCCCACATAGGAGTGACGAGGACATTGTGGTGGTCAGGACTTCTGCTCCGACAGATGTACTATCTTTTACTCCTGAAAACATGCATATAACTCAGGGGCTGGAGTAGTTCATGCTCCAGGTGCACAGACTGCCGGAGGTGCACATAAAGGGAACCTGTCACCAAAAAATCGCTTACTAAGCTGTTAATAGTACCTTATAGTGCTGCAGAGTAGTTTCCTAATGCACTTTTTGATTGTTTAGCCGCATCTAGCCTCCTGGAGAAATTGATGTTTCATTCAGCCGCGGCCCCCTGCTTCAAGTCAGGTTTGAAGTCAAGGGGGCAGCGGCCTAGGCGTCTCCAATCCTGCTCTCCCTGCCTCCCGCCGCCTTTATTGACACGCCGGCTCTCTGTGCCGGGACCGCGCTCCTAGCCCGCATGCGCAGTAAAGGGCTGCTGTAGCGCGATCCCGGCTCCGGCTCGTACACTCAGCCGGCTTAAGTTCGCTACTGCGCATGCCCCTGCCAGCCTTACATACTAGTGCAGTTACAGAAGATGCCGGGCGCATGCGCAGTAGCGACAGTGGTGATGTTTTCACTGTCTGGCCCCGTCTCTCAAAGTGGGAAAGACACGGCAGTTGCAGAGAGAGCAGAGCCTCTAGGTGTAGGGGTAACGCCCCTGTTGCTCCTAGAGGCTCATTTACATTTATTAAAACATCATTTTTCTCAGCAATGTGGGCACATATGAACATGGGACCAACACAGATGCCTTCAGCTGCCAACAGGTCAGCCAGTGTCATAGGTTCAGATCTGCTGACTGCTGTGCTGATTGCCTGGGAGGTGGATCTTTATACAATGGCTTGTCTTCATGAGACTACCCCTTTTAGTAGACCTCCTTCCAAAAGGGCCAGCTGTTCCATTCCGCAAAATTTGGGACGTCATCCATATTTTATGCAGATCGCAAAATACATACGGTCGTGTACATGCGCCCTAAAGCTGGATTTACACGGGCAGACGAGTAGCAGATTGTCGAGGAGGAAGCCTTTTTTCCTGACAGTCGGCTACTCAGGAGCAATCTCCTCCACAGTTTGATGAGTGATCGCTCGTCCTCATACAGCTGCATTTTTTCGGGGCAGCAGATCGCAGTTTAGACGTCATGATCTGCTGCCCAGAAACAATAATTTATGTGCCTGCATTAACGTTAATTTCACCCGATGAATGAGTGTTTTGCTCGTTCATTGAGTGATTGGCTGCCCATTTAGAAGATTTGCAGGAACGTTCATTCCCGACAATCTGCCTGTCCACCTTAAGGCCGAATGAACACAAACGTGAATGGTCCGTGGTATCCTGGCCGGGCATGCTGCTGACAGCAGGAGCACACGGCGTCATTGGTTGCTATGACATCGTGCGCTTCATGGCGCCGCTGCATTACAGTAATACACTCGTATGGATCAGGCATGATGCGCCCCGAATAATGATAAAACATCCATCTGCACTAGTTTGCACTGCCCTGATTACACAGGCCGAAGCTAACAGAATGGATTACACAGGGAGATGTGGTGCCCGATAATCCAGTACCTTACATCCTGATGCTAGTTCATCAGCTCTATTGTACAAGCTAATTATCGCGCTGTCCGATAATTTGCTGATAACCCAGAGGTCTAATAGGCCCTTTATGGTCTGTATTAGAATCCAGAGCAGCATTCACAAGTCTCCTGGTTATTGAAAAGGTCTACAAGCTTGTCAACTGACACATCACTAAAAGGTTCGCCGAGTTCCTAAAAAAAAAAGGGGTTGCCCCGTGAACACCATTTATCACCTATCTGGAGTTTGGCAGCTAAGATGATCACGAAAACAGAAGACCCCCATGTGAATGGACACACGTGTGCACTACCACTCCATTCACACAGGGGCCACAGAACCCTGGTCTCAGCAGTCACTGTGTTGTTTCTGAGATAACCTTTACCTTTGTGTTGAGTCGGGCAGTAAGGCCCCTTTCACATGGCGCGATCAAGTGTATGAGGCAAGTTAATTTTTTTTATTATTTAACCCCTCAAGCAACATTTTTCTAAGCATTGTTTCAAAATTGCTATTCTTTTTCTTTATAACCATGTTATAAGGGAAAATAATAACATCTACACAACATGAACTTCAGTGAAGAAGTTCGGGTACCACATTCAGTTTTTTATAAAACGCATTGCTCCCACTCGAGAAAAACTGAACAAAACAATCAAAACTGACTGAAATTGTGTGCGCACTCGCACGGGTTTCCCGGTATGCATCCGGAGCAAATCCGGGATGCCCGTCTGAAAGAGGCCTAAATCTTGTTACCCAAGATCAATATAAGTATCTGCAATACTTGTTACTAGGTCTTAAAATAAGGAGATGTATGTACGGAACAATATGACAGTAATATATTTTAATATTTCAGATGTCAAGTTTGAAGCCAGAGCTGCTTTGAACCAAGCACTTGAAATGAAGCGGCAAGACAAGAGGGACAAAGCACACAAGCTACTTCTTCATGCCCTGAAGATGGACCCGGACCATGTGGATGCCCTTAATGAGCTTGGTATTTTTCTGGAGGAAGAGAAGGATATCATCCAGGCAGACTATCTCTACTCGAAAGCGTTAATGATCTCCCCCCACAACGAGAAAGCGTTAGTAAATCGAGACCGCACCTTGCCTTTAGTTGAAGAAATAGATCAGAGGTATTTTAGCATCATTGACAGTAAAGTTAAAAAGGTGATGTCCATTCCGAAGGGTAACTCCGCTCTTCGTCGGGTCATGGAAGAGTCTTACTACCATCACATTTACCACACTGTTGCTATCGAAGGAAACACCCTTTCATTGTCTGAAATCCGCCATATAATTGAGACACGATATGCTGTGCCTGGTAAAAGCCTCGAGGAGCAAAATGAAGTTATTGGAATGCATGCCGCCATGAAATATGTCAACACCACTCTGGTATCTCGCATAGGATCCGTGTCAACCAACGATATACTGGAAATACACCGCAGAGTGCTGGGCTATGTGGACCCCATCGAAGCTGGCCGATTCCGTACAAACCAAGTGTTTGTGGGCAACCATATTCCACCTCATCCCAGAGACGTGGACAAGCACATGCAGGAGTTTGTCCAGTGGCTTAATTCAGATGATGCGATTAACTTGCATCCTGTGGAATTTGCAGCTCTAGCACATTACAAACTGGTCTATATACACCCTTTTGTTGATGGTAATGGAAGGACTTCACGTTTGCTTATGAATGTGATTTTGATGCAGGCAGGTTACCCCCCAATAACCATCAGGAAGGAACAGAGGTCTGAATATTATCATGTTTTGGAATTTGCTAATGAAGGTGATGTGAGGCCTTTTATTCGATTTATTGCCAAGTGCACAGAGTCCACCCTAGACCTTTTCCTAATAGCTACAGCAGAGCACCCTGTGGGTCTCCCAGAGCCCCATCCGGACAGTTTTGAGTGCAAACGCACCATTCCAGTCAAGACTTGAACCCTATCCAGAACTCTGTGGCCTTTGTTGCCTTATTTACACACCCTACATGTTGCTCGTCGCCAGCGACAGCTCATTAATTTATTTGACGTATTTTGCTGCTAGTTTGATTTTACATATTTCGTGTTCTGCAGGGTATGTTCAAGCCTAGACGTACAAAGTGGAAATTGCACAATTTGCATGTGTTACATACAGATTTTGATGCTGAGGAATTCGCCCCTCTACATTAGCCCATGTGCATAAGGCAGGTTTTCCACACCAAAATCCATGTAGAATCTGCTCTCAGTCAACCGCCCATTGTTTTCAAAGGGAAATCCATGCAGTGATTGTTCCACAGCTTTAATTTTTATTTATATTCCATGTCGTGGAAAAAGAGCAACATATTCCTGCTGAAATCAATGGGATGGCCAAAAGCTGCATCAAAGTCTGGAAAGCACACGGCATTTTGATGCAAATTATGTACCTACATTTTGTGTGCTAATACAACCTTGTAATCATACTCTTAAAAGGGGTGAAATCGGCGCTGATTATCCATATCCAAAAGTCACATGCCGTGGATTTTAAAACAGGCCATCTAGTGCACTGCCTGGTAGCTGTGGTCTATTTCACCTGCGCAAATCCATGGTAAAATCAGCAGCAATGTGGACTCCTCAGACACTGCACAGTCTCCCAGGTTTTAAAGGGCCATCACATGCATTGTCTATTTGATCGCACGTCTATTGTACTGTACTCACATGATGTGAGTACAGTAATATAGACCCAAGGTTGGGATAGGAACTGACTGTAATTACTATGATGCACTCAGTCGATACACAGACCATGCATAGTCGTGTAAAAGTCCTTAGTCTACACTTATATTTATAAAGTGGATCTGTCCTTATACTATGCTGTATTTAAAGGGGGTATCCAGGTTTTTAAAATTGATAGTTCACATTGCTCCCCAGTACTATGGGTGGCAGATATGCTGGGTATTGCAAGTGACAGGGTCAAAGCTACACTACCCAGCACATTCACTACTAAAAGAACTGCATGCAGGTTTATGGCGCAAAGTACAAATAGCTCATCAGCAGGGGTGTCGGGAGTCCGACTTGCACCCAACTAATATTGATGACCAATCCTAAGGATAGGCCATCAGTTTTAAAAACCTGGAGGGCAATGTATTACAAAAATCCCCAGCAGAACATTTCTGGGAGCATTGATTACACAACTCCAAGGATTCAGCCACAAGGTATTTTACGCTGTTACATGATACTGGGCTTGTGGATACTTTCAGAAAGTGTAGTTACTTCCGATTGTATTAAAGTGGTTGTCCGCTTTTGTAATATCAGTAGTGTGGATCAAAGCGAGCTTCAGATGTTTCATCCGAAGTCCTTCGTTCAAAATTTTGGAATAATACTGTGTGGAGATCAGTCTTCATACAGTATTAAAATGTATGGGCTCAGATGACCCGAAGTTAGTCATTCACAAAGTCGCACGTGACTTTGCTGAATAAATTGGGTAGTAGAAAACCACTTTAAAACTTGAAACCGAACTTGGCTTCATTCCGAGGTACTCATCAGAGCCCGTACATTCTAATACCGTGCGGAGACAAATCTCTGTACAGAAATAGTTTTGAACAAAGGGACTTTTGATGAAGCATCCAAAGCTTGCTTCGCTCAACACTAGTCAGCAATATTAGATCAGTTAGGCTCCAACACCCTGGACCCCCGCATGGAGCTGTTTTTTGCAGCGCTTACATGAGCACTGCCTTATCTTTTTGCTTGCTGGCCATCGACATTGCAGTGGTGAGGAGATTTAATTACAACTCCACCATCTCATTGAAGTGAATGGGGACAGCAGAGTTGCAATTACACCTCATCACCGCTGTGATGTAGATGGCCAGCAAGTAAACAGAGAACACAGCGCTCATACGAGCACTGCATTCTCTTCAAACAGCTATATGGAGTGGAGACACTTGTCATTAATGAAGCAGCATGGCGTGTGACATGAAATATTGTGAATGTGGTTGTAACTTGTGACTGAAACTCGCTTCTCTTCCTTTTTAATGGGTCTGCTTTCTAAAGCGCACACGTGTAGCCCTATCCTAATTTCTATCCATAATTTTAGTGGGTGTAACTAACAGTGCAACCTTTTAATGGGATGAAAATAAAAGGTACTAACCCTTTAACATCTTTACGCAGGTTTCACAACACTAAGATGGTTTTATTTGTTCAGTTAGAAATCAGTTGATGCAATGTTTTAGGAATACCTAAAATATGACACAGATTTCAACGTGGGTGATATCTGTGGTGGAAATCTGCTGTTTGTAGAGGAGGGTTTCTTAAAATCTCATCCGCTCTGCTGCTACTATAAGGCCTCCTGCACACGACCGTATTGTTATGCTCTCCGTTTTAAACAGATCCATTTTCCTGTTTCAGTTCCGTTTATTGTATGTTTCCGTTTGGATCCCAAATGGAAACATACAATAATGTTTAAACAGTAAGTACATAAAAAAAAATTGGGCTGGGCATAACATTTTCAATAGATGGATCAGCAAAAACAACAGATACGGAAGATACAGATGCATTATGTTTTTTTTCGGAACCATTGACTTGAATGGAGCCAAGGAACGTGACTTGCGGGCAATAATAGAACATGTTCTGTTTTTGAGCGGTACGGAAGGCATATCATGTCCGTATTTCTGTTACGCAAAAAAAATAGAACATGTCCTATTATTACATACTGTTCTATTAAGGGCCAGCTGTTCCATTCCGCAAAATATGGAATGCAGACGGATGTCTTCCGTATTTTTTGCGGACTGCAAAATACAGTCGTGTGCAAGAGGCCTAAATGTGTGAATATAGCCTTAGGGTCCCTACACACACACAATTTTTTTTTTTTTTTTTTTTTAATAAAGCCATAGAAACCATTTTCTCCCCACCTCATGCGGTTTCTTCATAGCAGTGTATTTTTTTTTCTGAACAAATTTTTTTTTCTTATAGAGAAGATGTCAAAATGCCAGAAAAACCTCCAAAATCTTTAACATGCTGCATTTTCTATCGAAATTACAGAAATCCAAAAAACAACACCTAAGTGACAAGAACGCCAGTAGCAAAAAAATATGCTTTTGTGTCCTACATTTCCTATAGACCAGCTATAATCTTGAGCTGGGATTTTTACGGTGACAAAATGCCACTATAACACTTGTGTGTGAACCCACCCTTAGTGTATTCACGGCACTCCAAGTCTTAAAGGCTTTTATAAATTTCCACTATAGTCTGCAGTATCTGTGGAAAACTCCATATTCACCTGCTCCTCGCCGTTCCATCTCCAAGCAGCATGTAGTCCTTAGTAAGGCCAAGTTCACACTTCAGTTATTTCCAGCCAAAACCACAGGACAGGTGCAGATCTTTCCATTATACCTCATCTCTGAGTAGGCTGGTTTTGGCTCACAATAACTGTAGTGTGAACTCGGCCTAAGGTGTTCCTTCTGCTGCCGCACGCTGTCCCTCCTTGTCCTGGGAAGGCTTCAAAAGTCAAACTGGGTTGACAGATCAGAGAAACACATGAAAACTGGTAGTGGCGCTGTTGTAAAGGAGACTCCAAAAGGTTTTCGTTTATTAGGACTATATTGTACCGCATTTTGAGATTGTAATGATCCCTTCATCAGGTCAGATACACCCGACCTCACAAAAAGATCAGTACGATCCTGAAAGTCTTGATAAAACATAGTCCTTATTAACTAATTAGGCCTATTGCACACAAACGTAATTTTCATTCAGTTTGTTTTTTGCGGACCATATACAGAACCATTCATTTCAATTGGTCTGCAAAAAAAAAAAAAAAACAGATGGTAGTACTTCAGTTTCTGTATTTCTGTTCCGCAAAAAAATAGAACATGTCCTATTATTGTCCGCATTACAGACAAGGACAGTACTGCTCTATTAGGGACCAGCTGTTCCATTCCATAAAATACGGAATGCATACGGACGTCATCTGTATTATTTGCGGACCGCAAAATACATACGGTCGAGTGCATGAGGCATAACTCGGGAGTCGACTTCACGGCAGCCCCACTAACACTTTCCAGCGTTTCTCCTACCTACAGTATCTATAGGCTATGACAGGGATCAGCAACCTTTGGCACTCCAGCTGTGGTGAAACTACAACTCCCAGCATGCACACTTGCTTGGCTGTTCTCAGAACTCCCATAGGAGTGAAGCGAGCATGCTGGGAGTTGTAGTTTCACAACAGCTGGAGTGCCGGAGGTTGCTGACCCCTGGGCTATGATATGGTATTAACATTTTTCTACTGTTACCCATCTCATTTTATACATAGAAATGACAACACATATAGTATCCGTATAATAAGGTAGGGGGAAACTTCATCAAAGCTGTAACGGGAAAAAGTGATTTTAAGAAATTCACAGCCATTGCTGTGGCAATGCATGCAAGTAATCAATGCTGTCTTACCACCTTGGACTTTTCCCGCTCCATTTTTACGTCACTTACTGATCCTCGAAACAAATTATGTCACATCATTAGTCATAATAAGGTAGGGTATTAGAAAGGAACTGATGACTTTTGATGGATTTTCTTTTGAGCAGTTTGCACTTTACTTGTTCATAATTGTGAAACTGACATGTTCATGATTGTGAAGTTGTGCATAATAAATTATTTTGGTATTTTATCTTGTATGGTATATTCACCACATATCAGACAAAACATGCAAAGTGTCACTGTGCTATGGCTATTCGCACAATGTCAGGAGGATATCATGTACTTGGGTAAAAATCTCTGGGTAAGGGTACTTTCACACTTGTGGCAGGACGGATCCGGCAGGCTGTTCACCCTGTCGGATCCGTCCTTCCTCTGTTTCGCTGTGCCGCCGCTCAGTCCCCATTGAATATAATGAGGACTGGGTGGCGCTCTGGCGCAGTACGGCAATTCGCGGTCAGAGGCCGCCGAACTAAAAAGTCGGACATGCAGGACTTTTAGTCTGGCGGCCTTTCGCCGTGCTCTGTCGTCCCTATTATAGTCAACGGGAACGGAGCGGCGGAAGGACGGATCTGACAGGGTGAACAGCCTGCCGGATCCGTCCTGCCGCAAGTGTGAAAGTACCCTAAGGCCTCATGTACACAACCGGTCCATTTTTTGCGGTCTGCAAAACACGGAAGCCGTCTGTGTGCCGTCCGCAATTTGCGGAACTGAACAGGCGTCCCATTGTAGAAATGCCTATTCTTGTCCGCAAAACAGACAAGAATAGGTCCGCAGTTCTGTCCGCATCTTTTGCGGCCCCATTGAAGTGAATGGGTTCGCACCTGAGCCACAAAAACTGCGGCTCGGATGCGGACCAGAACAACGGTCGTGTGCATGAGGCCTAAGTATATTCACACATCCGCAACTGTTTTGCGATTCGCAAAACACTGACACTGGCTATGTGTGTTCCAGGTTTTGCGGACCACACATGGCCGGCACTATAATAGAAATGCCTTCTCTTGTCCGTGGCTGCAGACAAGAATAGGACATGTTCTATTTTTCTTGCGGGGCCGTGGAACAGAAGTGCAGATGTGGACATCACACGATGTGCTGTCCATATCTTTTGCGGCCCCATTGAAAATGAATGGGACCGCACCAGTCCAGAAAAATTGAGAAACAGATGCAGACCTATTTTGCAGACATGTGAATTGACCCTAACAGGCTAATGTAATATTCAATACTGCAGATTACACTTTACAATGAAAGTCAGTGGCTAATGTGTGCAAGCCTACGCCAGATCCCCATTTTCTTGGGGAAAAATTAAAACGTACTGAATGTCAACCCTTGCAAAATGAGCTGCTGAAAACAAACATCAAGACGAGTGATGATCCCATTGAGGACAGGCTGACTTTTGTTGTGGTGAACAGTCCTACCCAAAATCTTTACTGCATATAGCCAAGCACAGAATTAAAGGGATTCTGTCACCTCGTTTTATCTTAGCGCTGCGGACATGCACGGCTAGATCGCCGCTAGCATGTCTGCAATATACCTGTCCCATATCGCTGAGTGGTTTTATTGAGTGTAAAAAAATGATTGTATAGATATGTAAATGAGCCCGTTTCTGGTGCCCAGCCACGCCCCCCTGTGAAGGAGCCCAGCACCGCCTGTATCCACAAGTCTCCTCTTTGCTCAGAAAGTCAGATTGCTGTAATCTCGCAGTGCCGGCATAGTGTTCCTTCCCTGTGCTGGCATCAGCCTAGGGTCCTCAAGTTCCCTATGTGCCTGGAGCGGTAATGCACAAGTCTGACCACCACTCCAGTCCCACAGATGGGAATTTGAGCACTGCTCCACTAAAGGGGTTTTTACAGAATTTTAATATTGATGACCATCATTTCATATTGATACTGACCATCAATATCAGATCGGCGGGGGACTGACAGCTGGCACCCCCCCGCCGATCAGCTGTTTGAAGAGAAGGCTGCGCATCAGTTTTCGGCCAGACCATTCTCATCGTCTTTGCCAGAACAGCCCGTCAGATCTACAGTAAATGCTCTAGCGTGAAACTAGCCTTGAGTAATGAACTGCCAAGGCACAGGACATGTAGCTACATACAATCGTTTCACAAGTGGCCTGTTCCCTCTAATTCTGCTCAGGGAACTGAAGGAGCTTTTTATAGTATGTCTTGGAGTAAATTATTATACTGTGCATGCTCAGGGACTGTGGACATGACATTTCTGAACAATGTAAAATGAAACGCAACAGTGAACACGACAACAGAATTCTCCGGCCACGTCACAACATTTTAGGTAACTGTAGTTTAATAAACCAGAAATGGAAACACAAAATCTGCATGGCATACAGATAACCTAACAAAAATGTCTGTAGTAAAATGCAGCTACCGCTTGGGGCTTTGCCAATAGCCAAACCTCAGAGACATTGTTTTACGGCCCCTTGAGCACTAAGGATTTTTTTAAAAATAGACCATTGCAATAGTATTTTTAGAATGTTGGTCAAACAAAGCCTTTTGTGGCAGTTTTTGATGCAGTCTTTTGATCCAGAAGTGGGTTGGAAGGGAATGGGAAATATTTAAGAAAGACTTAAGGCGCCCATTAATGTAGAACGAGAACATAGGGTCCGACTGACAGTCTTGTGTGTGGGAAGCCCCCGACTCTCCCCTGATGATGTTGGGAGAGAGAAGGACCGTTGTTCTGGCAGCAGCTTTTCCCCGTCTCTCCACTGAATAGGCATACACGTTCGGCTGAATCAAAGGTGTATGAGGAAATTGGGAGACTGAATTACTAAATGTGTATGGCCTCCCTTAGTCGCCTTCTTGCTGGATCCAACTTTGACCTCGATTCAAAAAACTGCATCAAACCACCACCACAAAAAACTGACGCTACTCTTACAAAGCTTTTGCATTTTCTTACATCTGACATAAAAAAAGACCATATATACTTAAAATAAATTGCATTTTTTGGTTCCATGTATATCAATATATTTGTAGGAAAATTAGCACAAGGAGGTAAACCATGCCACATAAATTCTTAAGAAAAAAAAAAAATAGATATTTTAAACCTCTTGTTCACATCACAGATATAAAGAATTCTTCGAGCTTAGTGGGACAGTGGCTTATGGGGAGGTGATATAGTGAAAGGTGCAGATTGCATCAAGCAGGAAACGTTTTTCTAAGCCGAACAATCAAAATTTACAGAAACCAATCAATATAACATGAAACAGAAAAACTACATATGTGCTTTAGGAGTATATCTACATGTCTCTCTAGGCAAATGTCTTCCCAAAAATGCTACCGAAGGTCACTGAAGTCAATCGCACAAAAGACAGCAAAGCACTTAAGTTGTATTTTGTTCCGTTTCTTAGGTATAACCGACTCTAGGAAGGCTGAGCAGCCAGCGGTATAGCTGCCATTACAACTAGTGCTACTGCTGTCGTACTTTATTTAGCTGTCCATACACATTGGTGAAAATTGTGGCCGACTGTTGTATGCACAATGGCAGACTTCTGTCAGGTTGGAATATTTTAGGTGTGACTGACTTGTAGCTAATGTATGGTTGATAGGCGGATCATTTGCCACTTTGCACACAAGGAGTCTTATCGGCCAGTTTAGCTGGGTGGGGATGATCCCATGGTCACACTGTGGCCAATCAAAATCCCATGTGTATGGGCAGCTTAAAAAGGGTTTGTAAGACAACTTATCCCCTACCTACAGGGGGTAAGTCTCTGATCGGCTGGGGTCCCTGCCGATCATGAGAATGGGGTCCTGTTTGAATGGAGTGGCAGACACAATCACGTGACTGTTCTCCATTTAAACTAAAGAGTACTGGCTCCCATTCTAGTGATCAGTGGGGACGTCAGTGGAGACCCCCGACAATCGGACACTTAGGCTACTTTCACACTAGCGTTTTTGGCTGATCCGGCAGGGTTCAGCAAAAACACTTCCGTTACTGATAATACAACCATCTGCATCAGTTATGAACTGATCCGGTTGTATTATCTTTAACATTGCCAAGACTGATGAGTCATGAACTCCATTGAAAGTCAATGGAGGACGGATCAGTTTTCTATTGTGGCAGAGAAAACAGACCCGTCCCCATTGACATCCGTATTGGTCCGCACCCCAGAACGGAAAGCAAACAACAACATGTTGCAGTTTGCTCTCCGGCCTGGGAACGCAACCAAACGGAATGGAATGCATTTTGGAGCATTCCTTTCTATTTAGTTCAGTTTTGTCCCCATTGACAATGAATGGCGACAAAACTGAAGCGTTTATTTTTTTCCGGTATTGAGGCCCTATGACGGAACACAATACTGGAAAACTTAAATGCTAGTGTGAAAGTAACCTTACACCTTATCCTGTGGATAGGGGATAAGTTGTCTTAATGGGACAAACTTTTAAGGCTCTTTAATAAAATTATGCCTATAAAGGACAGGGAATGTATGGCTGCATAACTTGCCTGAATTGCTTAATAGGATCCTGGGACAACTGGACCATTGTAGGAGCTGCGATACAGGCAGAGCTGTATGCAAAGCTCAGATATCTATATAGCTGCATCATGAGGAGGAATACTAAATCCTATAAGATCTGTAGGGTGGTGGTCAAAAAGGATCACCTGACCGATTCACCAACTGCTTAACAAGAAACATCTATATGGTGGCAGATCTCCATAATTTCACCTGTTCATTTGGGTACGATGTCGCTAAACAACAGATCTGTGACCACAGATAAGTAGATTATGTGCACAACGAATACCCTAACAAATGTTAACAGCCATACTTAGCGAACTTTTGCACCCCGAATCATGCCTCAACTGAACCAGTTTTCATTTACTTTATGTAGCCAATTATCTGACCATTCTAAAATGATGGTAGGTTCTATACTTAACATTGACTACACTGATGGCCCAAATTCACTCGTTGTGTGGTATCAGAAATGGAGCTGGTTCGGGGTAAAGGTGCCCATAACATATGGGACATTTCAACCAACCGTTAGAAACATTTGCATGCCCAATTGTTCACAATGGCTGATGGCGGACTTCTGTGTGCCAAAAATGCAATTGGCCAGGTTGGAAAATGTTGTCTGTGGTCAACAGAAACTATAGGGGTCATTTATTAAATAAAAATAAGCCTATATTAGGCATATTTCTGGTGTAGATTGTGGTGCAAAGGTCCTTTGCGCTGCAATCTGCGACTTTTCCCCGTTCACACCACCCAGTTCTAAAAAAAGTAGGCGTAATGGGGATGGGCCTGATTTAGGTGCAGAAAATGATCTAAATGTAAAACAGCAAGGAAGTTGTGTATGTAGATCCATCACCAGCGCATGTCCTTATTAAGACCGGCGTCTAAAACGCCGGTCTTAGTAAATGTGCCCCTATGTGTATATGCTACAATTGCAATGATTTTCCAACAGGGGCAGACAACTTCCTCCTGATCCCTGTGTGTCAGTGATGTGATGAAAGAGTTGGCTGGCTTGATTCAGTAGCTAAACCAGCCCCATGTTCCATCATGGCTAATGCAAATACAGGGAAGGGGAATGGCTTAGGTCAGGGATTAGTAACCTCTGGCACTCCAGCTGCTGTGAAACTACAAGTCCCAGCATGCAAACTTACTCGGCTGCTCTTCTAACTCCCATAGAAGTGAATGAAGCATTCTGTAGGTTCTAAACAGCTGGAGTGCCGGAGGTTGCAGATCCCTGGCTTAGGTAACGAATGAACCCAGACAGCCAGCCCCATTCATTAAATCATCTAAACACAGGGAGGGGGAGGAGGTTATCTTCCTGTGTCGGAAAATCACAGCTCCACTTCTGGGACTACGAAAGGCATCGATATCAGGCCAGAGGTGCAGTACTGATAAAATAGATAATATGTTTCATCACTTTACATTTGTAAAACAGGGTGTCAGACAAATCTTTTCATGCAATCATTTAGTTGGCTGTCCAATGTGTGTGCAACACCGACATCTAGAAATGGTGGAATTGCCTAGCGCTGAGAAAGCGGCAGACACACCGTATAATGGGTTGTATAGCGTGTTACTCAATATAGATGTGTTCACACACAGCTTCTTTCCTGCAATTTTGTCACAATTATGGAGAAACAAAACAATTGGTACAAAACATTTTCCAAAAATTGAGAAATTGCAACACAAAAACAGCAACTTGTGGATTGACTAACGTGGTAGCCAATTGTTCTGCATCCGTTTTAATAGCTACTTTGGGGTTGGTTGTGATGCCATCACCCCACTAGGTGTAAAGAAAATGCACACAACTAAAAGATAGACGGATGGGGAAGAATGGAGTCTTCTTATAGATAATGTGCAATTTAGTAATGTTGAGGGATCGAAGAGCTGAGACCCCACTGATCACAGGCATGAAGGTCAGAGACATGTCTCTTCCAAGACCTGAAGAGCCCTTTTGCCGCCCATTCGTTCCAGCGAGCGGTGGGAGCCTCAGCTGTTGAACGCCCCCTCTCAACCAATACCAACGTCTCAATATGGCTGTTGAATCCAAACGAAATGAACAAGCAAGTTCTGCATCCATACTGTTACGATGCTGCCGCAGTCACTCAAAGTGTCCCATTATCACAATATGCACTATATAGCGGTGCTCATTCACATAAGACTACACAGAGGCTGCTAATCGCCCATTGCTGAGACTGACTTGTGTAGAGCAGGGGTTTTAATCCAGTTTTAACCAACAAAAAAAAAACGAACTGTAAATTCCACAGGGAAAACAAAGCATGAAAATGAGGAGAAGACATATAAAATACCTGGAGGTGTTTCACGATCACTTTTGCAATTCAGTGCGATCAATAGACATTCTGCAACAGGTGTAAAAACATAAACCCAACAGACCATTATTAGCTACCCCTGCTTTGCCTTGCCTGCCTCAATATGAGGGAAATAAGGAAGCCTAAAGTCTGCACTATTAAAACATAAAAAGTAATCGGTACAGAACCTAGAAAAACAAAACTACGTACAGCCCGACCGGGCAGAATCTGCAGTCCGGGTGTTTAGTGGAGATGTAAGCAGCTGCAGTAATGGATAAGGTCACAGAGGGCAGTCACTTTCACATTTTCCCATTGCACATGTCCCTTCTTAATCACTTTCCGAGCAACATCTTGGCAAAGTCAGCATTAGACATCTTCCGGGGCTCCCCTTCAGCGCCTGATGAAGTCTCTGGTGTCCGGGGGGTACCATTTTCTGTTTTTGTGATGTCAGATGTATTCTGGCGGTGCAAAGATCGGGGTAAGAGAGCCACTTGGGTTCTTCCTTTACCCCTCCTGTAAATGGAAAATAATTAAACACCAGAATTATTTTACGTGTTTAACTTCCATATCTGTGGACACCACAAGACAGAGGAGAGATGCTGTGCTTAGGGATATGGTTTCATCAGCAAAGCCGTACTACAGACAGGAGGTGAAGGACCCCTGTTTCTCTGCCAGAATTCTACAAGACTGTTAGGCCCCTTTCACACTGGCGAGATTTCCGCGCGGGTGCAATGCGTGAAGTGAACGCATTGCACCCGCACTGAATCCTGACCCATTCATTTGAGCCTGTGCACATGAGCATTGGTTTTCATGCATCACTTGTGCGTTGCGTGAAAACCGCAGCATGTTCTATATTCTGTGTTTTTCATGCAACGCAGGCTCCATAGAAAGGAATGGGGCTGTGTGAAAATCGCATAGCATCCGCAAGCAAGTGCAGATGCGATGCGATTTTCACGGATGGTTGATAAGGAGACTAGGGATGAGCAACCCGGGACCCCATTTACTTTATTATTTTCCATTATAACATGGTTATAATGGAAAATTGCATTCTTTAATACAGAATGCAAAGTCAAATGACAATAGAGGGTTAAAAAAAAAATTATAACATTACTCACCTCATTCACTTGATCGTGCAGCCGGGATCCTCTTGTTTATTCTTCTTGAAGGACCTGCAAAAGGACCTTCGCTAACATCAGTGCAGGTCCTGCTGAATGAAGATAGAATGACCTATCTTTATTCAACAGGACCTGCGCCGACGTCACCGCGCTCACCACATGATGAACGTGATGATGTCAGAGAAGGTCCTTCAAGAAGAACAAACAAGAGGATCCCGGCTGCGCGATCCAGTGAATGGGGTGAGTAATGTTATAATTTTTTTAACCCTCAATTGACTTTGAGGATTAAAAGACTACTATTATTTTCCAATATAACCATGTTATAATGGAAAACAATAAAATCTACAGAACACCAAACCCGAACTTCAGTGAAGAGGTTCGGGTCTGGGTACCACATTAAGTTTTTTATCACGCGCGTGCAAAACGCATTGCACCCGCGCAATAAAAACTGAACAACTGAAAAGGAACGCAGGCAAAACTGAATGACCTTGCCTGCGAACTCATTCAGTTTTCACTGAACGCAGACACAACGCATCCGGACACGCTCATCTGCATAGGGCCTTAAGCTCTTCACTTACGCTCCATAGGTTTGCCGAGGAACCATAGACGTTGTAGACCGAGCAGCCTCCTGACTCTCTTGCTGTCTTCTTAAAGGAGGATTACTAATCGCCACCTTAATAATATGGTCCTTCACTTTTGTGCCATCCAATTTCATTACAGCTTGTGAAGCCTGGGCCTCATTTTCATAATCAACATATGCAAGTCCCTGATGAAGAGTAAAGGGTCATGAGATGCTAGAAAATTATTACATACAGTAAACTAGCAAACAAAAAGGGCCCTGCAGTGAAAACGTCATCACACCTGGCCCTGTCAAGGTGCCGAGGGCAGGGCAATTGCAGAGAAAGCTGAGCCCTAGGTGTAATAGTAACGCCCCCGCTGCTCCTAGAGGCTCATTTGCATATATTCAAAGTTCATTTTTCTTAGCAATGCGGGCACATATGAACATTGGACCAACACAGGTGCCTTCAGCTGCCAAGAGCACATGTAACGGGTCAGCCAGCTTCATAGGTACAAATCTGCTGCCCTTTAAAGCCAGTCTTCCCACTTTTTATCACTAATATATGTGAACCTCCCTGAACTCTATACTAGCTGTATACAAGCAGTATTCAGGTAGCAGCCATGAGCTGCAGAAATACTTCAAATTTCACAAGTCTGTACCCAAAAAACTGAGCAAAGACATTTATTAAACAAAATATCAGACATGGTCACCAGTATAAAATGTGGAGCTCTCGCATAAGACTTTGTATATAATAAAAGGGCACGGCTTTGTGATACTTATAGTTCCTTGTATAGGTGTACACGGAATATGCTTTGGCTGTGCCTTATTTGTAATAAAACATGGTATCCACCTAAGTTCTGTTTAATATACAATGTCCTAGCGCTCCCGCGCTTGAGCTGGGACTTGTGGTACTATTAGACACTGTTCTTAAAATGTTCCGCTGTCTAATGTACTATGCCCAGTAAGGCGACTACTTTATATGTTGACTTGGTATATTTATTTATGTTGATGGTGGTTTGGGAGGTTATTACTCACAAATTCTGCAGCGCTGTGATCCTCCTTCTACATCTCTGTCAGCCGCCCACTCTGCTGTATGCCAGCTTGAGTAGCTCTCTAACACATGTGTTGTTGTAGCGCGGGGACGCCAAAACCACCTTAGATGCACCCGTGTGGATTAGTGTACACCTTCCATTTTTCACAGGCTGTTCCTACCAGACGCGTTTCAGAACAGGACGTTCCTTCTTCAGCGGTAGCAAGTTCTTGCCACCACTGAGGAAGGAACCTCCTGTTCCGAAACGCATATATACCAAGTCAACATATTAAGACAACATATAAAGTAGTCGCCTTACTGGGCATAGTACATTAGACAGCGGGACATTTTAAGAACAGCCCGGACCAGAGCGAGTGTCTAATAGTACTACAAGTCCCAGCTCAAGCGGGAGTGCTAGGACATTGAATATTGAACAGAACTTATGTGGATACCATGTTTTATTACAAATAGGGCACAACCAACGCAAAGACATTTATGTATGTAAGGAATAATTTCATCATAGGATTACATCTTACAGGAGTTAGCTACTTTCTGGTAAAAATTCTGCAAAGACAAGTTGTAATGTTAAAAAGGTATAACGAGCAAGTAAAAGTCCGGAACAACCAATGATGTTCTGTGAAAACACTGGAGACTGGCGCGTATGTAGGATTACGGCTGTCACAGACGTGACAGGCTGCCCTCACTTTTTTGTTCTAGCTGGACACTTATCACACGGACAGATACAGGCAGCAGAATCTGAGGCAGCCGGGGAAGGCTGAGAAAGTGCTCCAACACATGGTTAGATGGGGACCTCAATTTGCATGGTTTTTATACATCCGTAAATCTAGTTATTGTTCCATTTGCTTTATTAAAACGGTTATCCCACACATTTAAAACACAAATGTGGAGGACTTGCATGCCTTTCTGGGGGTGGGCGGAAGCTCATCAAGGCTGGACTGCAATTAGCTCTTGTTATCCCCTTCCTCCCCGCATGGCAAATAATCCTTGACATACGGCTCCATAAATACAATATTGTATAGCAATGCCTTCATAATTTCCTTCTTCAAGGTCTAGAGATGGAACGACCTCCGGCGCTCTAGCTGTTCTGAAACTACAACTCCCAGGATCCTTTCACTTACAAGAACAACTGAGAAAGTGTGCATGCTGGGAGTTGTAGCTTCACAGCAGCTTGGGTGGAGACGGTTCTTGATACCTTGTCTAGAGAGATTTACCTATATACTTGTATATATATATATAGCAGTACAAATGAAAGAATGGCGTTTGGGCCCCTTTACTATGAGAACACTACACCAGCACTGAGTGGAGACAAGGGAACAGAGAAGATTCCGAGCATGTCCGTCCACCACTGAACGCAGGAGAAGGTGGATAAGAAGGATAACAATATTTGTATTGCATATACAGTATATTGCAATAATACTTAATTCAAAATACCGCCATTTCTTGCATAGTAATACTTTTATGTTGAATAACCGCTTTAAAAATGTTCATATTTAAGGCCTATCCTCGAGATCGATCAGCTCTTTCGGTGTAGCTCCGGCACCAGAAATACACAGCTACGTCCAGCGTCTGCAGCTCTGCTCCAATAGAAGTGATGAAGGTGTGTAGTTCCAGTCCCGGAGATACCCAGAAACAACTGATCGTTAGGGGTGCGCAGTGTCAAACCCCGTTCCATTAGAGGTTGATGATCTAGGCCAGAGATGCTCAACCTGCTGCCCTCCAGCTGTTGCAAAAAATACAACTCCCAGCATGCCCCAATTGCTGTAGGCTGTCCAGGCATAATGGCAGTTGTGGTTTTGCAACAGCTGGAGGGCTGCAGGTTGGGCTTCCCTGATCTAGGTCATCAAGATCCTCCACATGCATTTCCATATGCTGAGTCCACCACACATTTAGTTGCAGAAACACTGTGGATTTGCCACAGCTTTCACTTTCTGCATTGCAAAGGGTGAAATCCACAGGAGATATCTGCAACATAAATGTGCGGCACAAGTCAAGTTATGTGTGGATCCCGGTGCAAACACTTTCCACAGCGTGTGAATGAGATGCATTTTTAAATCTCATCCACTTTGCTGGTACTTTACAACACTGCAGATTTACAGAACGAAAACCCGAGGCAGCAAATCCACATGGTTTATGTCACGTGGGAATAAAGCTTGAAAATTCTGAATTTCCAAGTCACACCATATTTCCTACCTTTGGTTTCCCAGATCGATTGGTTACCAGACGGATCTCCTTAAGGGTGCCATGCACTTGGAAGATTTCTTCCAGTTCCTCTTTGGTGCAGGAAAATGGTAACCCAGAGACAAACAACTTATGTTTCTCCAGAGCTGTGCTGTACTTGAACACCTAAGAAAGGCAAACCAGTATTTAGTACTAGGAAATTCCTGCAAATCGTACCGTAGCAGAGGGGCTGCTACAGCTCTCTACTTTTGTTCAGCTGACTGTCTATCTGCAGTGTCTGATCATATGTACACTGTTATTATTGTACTCCTTTATATAGCGCCAACATATTCCGTAGCATAGTACAGAGACCGTTTTCACTCACACTGGTCCCTGGGGCTTACAATCTAAATTCCAAATGAACCTATTAGTATACAGTACATATACCCATACAAACTCCATGCAGACAATGCCTTTGGTAGGATTCTAACTGAAGGCCTGGCAATGCAAGGCACCAGCGAGCCACTGTACTGCCCAACAGTGATACATTTTGTCTGCACAATGGTTTACATTTAAAAACCAGTGTGTGCCAAATTGACTTACAAAACTATGTATCCATTCACAAAGATTACATCTGTAAAATCAGACAGAATCTGAAAAACAGACAAGTATAAAAAAAACACAACTGGTAATAGTAATCCATTTTATGACAAAACTAACCTTGAAATCTGGGTTCTTGTTCTTGTCCACACAAGGAGACACATACATGGGTCTCCCTTTAAATACATGCCGGTCCATTGTCAATGCATCCAATGCATTTTTTTCTTCAGTAAACTCGACATAACAGTATCCACGGAAGGTGCCATTGTTGTTGTAGACGACCCTAACCTGGGAGATCTCCCCACAGCCTGAGAAAACCTTTCTCAGTTGTTGCTCTGGATCAGGCAAATTGTAGGGCAGGTTGCTCACAAATACAGTTATGTTCTCCTTGTCAGCATTATGAAGGATCTTAGGCTGTTCCTTAGGGGCCGGAGGCTTCTGTTGGGATTTAGAGTGGCGTGTGGAGGAGGCACTCCGACCAAAAAGACCAGTTTCAGTCTCCATCTCTTCCGCCCCATTGTCCTCAGACTGCTCCTGTCCTCTGTGCTTCTTACTGGGGTGTTCTTCTGCAGGGCACAAACAAATACTTGTCTAGATTATCCTATTTTCTAAAATGTGTACAGAATTATCTGTATTGCTGCCAACAAACATTTACAGGTCCATGTTAACAGAGTATTCAGTTTCAAACCTATTCATGATAAAATAAAGAGTTAAGCAATTTTCACATGTACTTGTTGCATCAGTTTTTCGGGTTGTCATTGGACAAGAACCATCCTTGTTTACTTCCAGGGGATGGAAATCTATCCTGGAGATCTCAAGGACAAATAGGTAATCTGCTCCATTACTCAATAGACAGGCAATGGGCAAAAAATGGATCGCCGCGCCTCTTCAAGCAGCTGATTGGCAAGGCTGCCGAGATTCTGACCCACACCGATCTTGTATTCATGATTAGGGATGAGCGAACTCGAACTGTATAGTTCGGGTTCGTACCGAATTTTGGGGTGTCCGTGACACGGACCCGAACCCGGACATTTTCGTAAAAGTCCGGGTTCGGGTTCGGTGTTCGTCGCTTTCTTCGCGCTTTTGTGACGCTTTCTTGGCGCTTTTTGAAAGGCTGCAAAGCAGCCAATCAACAAGCGTCATACTACTTGCCCCAAGAGGCCATCACAGCCATGCCTACTATTGGCATGGCTGTGATTGGCCAGAGCACCATGTGACCCAGCCTCTATTTAAGCTGGAGTCACATAGCGCCGCCCGTCACTCTGCTCTGATTAGCGTAGGGAGAGGTTGCGGCTGCGACAGTAGGGCGAGATTAGGCAGATTAACTCCTCCAAAGGACTTGATTAACTGATCGATCTGCAGCTGTGGATCATTGAGCTGCTGATCCTCAATTGCTCACTGTTTTTAGGCTGCACAGACCGTTTGTCAGTCACATTTTTCTGGGGTGATCGGCGGCCATTTTGTGTCTTGTGGTGCGCCAGCACAAGCTGCGACCAAGTGCATTTAACCCTCAATGGTGTGGTTGTTTTTTGGCTAAAGCCTACATCAGGGTGAAGCTGTCACACCAAGTGCATTTAACCAGCAATAGTCTGTTCATTTTTTGGCCATATACAAAATCAGGGGCAAGCTGCGCCTGTCACCAAGTGCATTTAACCCTCAATGGTGTGGTTGTTTTTTGGCTAAAGCCTACATCAGGGTGAAGCTGTCACACCAAGTGCATTTAACCAGCAATAGTCTGTTCATTTTTTGGCCATATACTAAATCAGGGGCAAGCTGCGCCTGTCACCAAGTGCATTTAACCCTCAATGGTGTGGTTGTTTTTTGGCTAAAGCCTACATCAGGGTGAAGCTGTCACACCAAGTGCATTTAACCAGCAATAGTCTGTTTATTTTTTGGCCATATCCCAGTCTAATTCTGTCACTAAATCCATACCGGTCACCCAGCGCCTAAATACTAGGCCTCAAATTTATATCCAGCTAAATCTGTCCCTAGTGCTGTAGCTGGGCGAGTTATTTAGTGTCCGTTCAAGCACATTTCTTGTTCTGGGTTGAAATACAATTCCCAATTTAGCAATTTCATAATTTAGTGGTTTCTGCTATATCAGAGCTATTTGAAATCTATCCCTAAAAGGGTATATAATACTCAAGGTGCACATTGGGTCATTCAGAATAACTTCACACACACCCGCTACTGTGTATTTCCAAGTCTAATTCTGGCACTAAACCCATACCTGTCACCCAGCGCCTAAATACTAGGCCTCAAATTTATATCCCGCTAAATCTGTCCTTAGTGCTGTAGCTGGGCGAGTTATTTAGTGTCCGTTCAAGCACATTTCTTGTTCTGGGTTGAAATACAATTCCCAATTTAGCAATTTCATAATTTAGTGGTTTCTGCTATATCAGAGCTATTTGAAATCTATCCCTAAAAGGGTATATAATATTCAAGGTGCACATTGGGTCATTCAGAATAACTTCACACACACCCGCTACTGTGTATTTCCAAGTCTAATTCTGGCACTAAACCCATACCTGTCACCCAGCGCCTAAATACTAGGCCTCAAATTTATATCCCGCTAAATCTGTCCTTAGTGCTGTAGCTGGGCGAGTTATTTAGTGTCCGTTCAAGCACATTTCTTGTTCTGGGTTGAAATACAATTCCCAATTTAGCAATTTCATAATTTAGTGGTTTCTGCTATATCAGAGCTATTTGAAATCTATCCCTAAAAGGGTATATAATATTCAAGGTGCACATTGGGTCATTCAGAATAACTTCACACACACCCGCTACTGTGTATTTCCAAGTCTAATTCTGGCACTAAACCCATACCTGTCACCCAGCGCCTAAATACTAGGCCTCAAATTTATATCCCGCTAAATCTGTCCTTAGTGCTGTAGCTGGGCGAGTTATTTAGTGTCCGTTCAAGCACATTTCTTGTTCTGGGTTGAAATACAATTCCCAATTTAGCAATTTCATAATTTAGTCGTTTCTGCTATATCAGAGCTATTTGAAATCTATCCCTAAAAGGGTAGATCATATTGAAGGTGCACATAGGGTCATTCAGAATAACTTCACACACACGCTTCTGTGCATTTCCAAGTCTAATTCTGTCACTAAATCCATACCGGTCACCCAGCGCCTAAATACTAGGCCTCAAATTTATATCCCGCTGAATTTGAATACAATACATTGGGCCAAATAATATATTTGTTGTTGTGGTGAACCATAACAATGAGAAAAACATCTAGTAAGGGACGCGGACGTGGACATGGTCGTGGTGGTGTTAGTGGACCCTCTGGTGCTGGGAGAGGACGTGGCCGTTCTGCCACATCCACACGTCCTAGTGTACCAACTACCTCAGGTCCCAGTAGCCGCCAGAATTTACAGCGATATATGGTGGGGCCCAATGCCGTTCTAAGGATGGTAAGGCCTGAGCAGGTACAGGCATTAGTCAATTGGGTGGCCGACAGTGGATCCAGCACGTTCACATTATCTCCCACCCAGTCTTCTGCAGAAAGCGCACAGATGGCGCCTGAAAACCAACCCCATCAGTCTGTCACATCACCCCCATGCATACCAGGGAAACTGTCTCAGCCTCAAGTTATGCAGCAGTCTCTTATGCTGTTTGAAGACTCCGCTGGCAGGGTTTCCCAAGGGCATCCACCTAGCCCTTCCCCAGCGGTGAAAGACATAGAATGCACTGACGCACAACCACTTATGTTTCCTGATGATGAGGACATGGGAATACCACCTCAGCATGTCTCTGATGATGACGAAACACAGGTGCCAACTGCTGCGTCTTTCTGCAGTGTGCAGACTGAACAGGAGGTCAGGGATCAAGACTGGGTGGAAGACGATGCAGGGGACGATGAGGTCCTAGACCCCACATGGAATGAAGGTCGTGCCACTGACTTTCACAGTTCGGAGGAAGAGGCAGTGGTGAGACCGAGCCAACAGCGTAGCAAAAGAGGGAGCAGTGGGCAAAAGCAGAACACCCGCCGCCAAGAGACTCCGCCTGCTACTGACCGCCGCCATCTGGGACCGAGCACCCCAAAGGCAGCTTCAAGGAGTTCCCTGGCATGGCACTTCTTCAAACAATGTGCTGACGACAAGACCCGAGTGGTTTGCACGCTGTGCCATCAGAGCCTGAAGCGAGGCATTAACGTTCTGAACCTGAGCACAACCTGCATGACCAGGCACCTGCATGCAAAGCATGAACTGCAGTGGAGTAAACACCTTAAAACCAAGGAAGTCACTCAGGCTCCCCCTGCTACCTCTTCTGCTGCTGCCGCCTCGGCCTATTCTGCTGCTGCCGCCTCGGCCTCTTCCTCCGCCTCTGGAGGAACGTTGGCACCTGCCGCCCAGCAAACAGGGGATGTACCACCAACACCACCACCACCACCTCCGTCACCAAGCGTCTCAACCATGTCACACGCCAGCGTTCAGCTCTCCATCTCACAAACATTTGATAGAAAGCGTAAATTCCCACCTAGCCACCCTCGATCCCTGGCCCTGAATGCCAGCATTTCTAAACTACTGGCCTATGAAATGCTGTCATTTAGGCTGGTGGACACAGACAGCTTCAAACAGCTCATGTCGCTTGCTGTCCCACAGTATGTTGTTCCCAGCCGGCACTACTTCTCCAAGAGAGCCGTGCCTTCCCTGCACAACCAAGTATCCGATAAAATCAAGTGTGCACTGCGCAACGCCATCTGTGGCAAGGTCCACCTAACCACAGATACGTGGACCAGTAAGCACGGCCAGGGACGCTATATCTCCCTAACTGCACACTGGGTAAATGTAGTGGCAGCTGGGCCCCAGGCGGAGAGCTGTTTGGCGCACGTCCTTCCGCCGCCAAGGATCGCAGGGCAACATTCTTTGCCTCCTGTTGCCACCTCCTCCTTCTCGGCTTCCTCCTCCTCTTCTTCCACCTGCTCATCCAGTCAGCCACACACCTTCACCACCAACTTCAGCACAGCCCGGGGTAAACGTCAGCAGGCCATTCTGAAACTCATATGTTTGGGGGACAGGCCCCACACCGCACAGGAGTTGTGGCGGGGTATAGAACAACAGACCGACGAGTGGTTGCTGCCGGTGAGCCTCAAGCCCGGCCTGGTGGTGTGTGATAATGGGCGAAATCTCGTTGCAGCTCTGGGACTAGCCAATTTGACGCACATCCCTTGCTTGGCGCATGTGCTGAATTTGGTGGTGCAGAAGTTCATTCACAACTACCCCGACATGTCAGAGCTGCTGCATAAAGTGCGGGCCGTCTGTTCGCGCTTCCGGCGTTCACATCCTGCTGCTGCTCGCCTGTCTGCGCTACAGCGTAACTTCGGCCTTCCCGCTCACCGCCTCATATGCGACGTGCCCACCAGGTGGAACTCCACCTTGCACATGCTGGACAGACTGTGCGAGCAGCAGCAGGCCATAGTGGAGTTTCAGCTGCAGCACGCACGGGTCAGTCGCACTACAGAACAGCACCACTTCACCACCAATGACTGGGCCTCCATGCGAGACCTGTGTGCCCTGTTGCGCTGTTTCGAGTACTCCACCAACATGGCCAGTGGCGATGACACCGTTATCAGCGTTACAATACCACTTCTATGTCTCCTTGAGAAAACACTTAGGGCGATGATGGAAGAGGAGGTGGCCCAGGAGGAGGAGGAGGAGGAGGAGGAGGAAGAGGGGTCATTTTTAGCACTTTCAGGCCAGTCTCTTCGAAGTGACTCAGAGGGAGGTTTTTGGCAACAGCAGAGGCCAGGTACAAATGTGGCCAGCCAGGGCCCACTACTGGAGGACGAGGAGGACGAGGATGAGGAGGAGGTGGAGGAGGATGAGGATGAAGCATGGTCACAGCGGGGTGGCACCCAACGCAGCTCGGGTCCATCACTGGTGCGTGGCTGGGGGGAAAGGCAGGACGATGACGATACGCCTCCCACAGAGGACAGCTTGTCCTTATCCCTGGGCAGCCTGGCACACATGAGCGACTACATGCTGCAGTGCCTGCGCAACGACAGCAGAGTTGCCCACATTTTAACCTGTGCGGACTACTGGGTTGCCACCCTGCTGGATCCACGCTACAAAGACAATGTGCCCACCTTACTTCCTGCACTGGAGCGTGATAGGAAGATGCGCGAGTACAAGCGCACGTTGGTAGACGCGCTACTGAGAGCATTCCCAAATGTCACAGGGGAACAAGTGGAAGCCCAAGGCCAAGGCAGAGGAGGAGCAAGAGGTCGCCAAGGCAGCTGTGTCACGGCCAGCTCCTCTGAGGGCAGGGTTAGCATGGCAGAGATGTGGAAAACTTTTGTCAACACGCCACAGCTAACTGCACCACCACCTGATACGCAACGTGTTAGCAGGAGGCAACATTTCACTAACATGGTGGAACAGTACGTGTGCACACCCCTCCACGTACTGACTGATGGTTCGGCCCCATTCAACTTCTGGGTCTCTAAATTGTCCACGTGGCCAGAGCTAGCCTTTTATGCCTTGGAGGTGCTGGCCTGCCCGGCAGCCAGCGTTTTGTCTGAACGTGTATTCAGCACGGCAGGGGGCGTCATTACAGACAAACGCAGCCGCCTGTCTACAGCCAATGTGGACAAGCTGACGTTCATAAAAATGAACCAGGCATGGATCCCACAGGACCTGTCCGTCCCTTGTCCAGATTAGACATTAACTACCTCCCCATAACCATATATTATTGGACTCCAGGGCACTTCCTCATTCAATCCTATTTTTATTTTCATTTTACCATTATATTGCGATGCTACCCAAAGTTGAATGAACCTCTCCTCTGCCTGTGTGCTAGGCCTAAATATATGCCAATGGACTGTTGCAGTGGTGGCTGACATGAAGCCTGATTCTCTGCTATGACATGCAGACTAATTCTCTGCTGACATGAAGCCAGATTGTCTGTTACGGGACCTCCCTCCTCTGCCTGGGTGCTGGGCCTAAATTTATGACAATGGACTGTTGCAGTGGTGGCTGACGTGAAGCCTCATTCTCTGCTATGACATGCAGACTGATTCTCTGCTGACATGAAGCCAGATTGTCTGTTACGGGACCTCTCTCCTCTGCCTGTGTGCTAGGCCTAAATATATGCCAATGGACTGTTGCAGTGGTGGCTGACGTGAAGCCTGATTCTCTGCTATGACATGCAGACTGATTCTCTGCTGACATGAAGCCAGATCCTCTGTTACGGGACCTCTCTCCTCTGCCTGTGTGTGTGCTGGGCCTAAATATATGCCAATGGACTGTTGCAGTGGTGGCTGACGTGAAGCCTCATTCTCTGCTATGACATGCAGACTAATTCTCTGCTGACATGAAGACAGATTCTCTGTTACGGGACCTCCCTCCTCTGCCTGGGTGCTGGGCCTAAATATATGCCAATGGACTGTTGCAGTGGTGGGTGACGTGAAGCCTGATTCTCTGCTATGACATGCAGACTAATTCTCTGCTGACATGAAGCCAGATTGTCTGTTACGGGACCTCTCTCCTCTGCCTGTGTGTGTGCTGGGCCTAAATATATGCCAATGGACTGTTGCAGTGGTGGCTGACGTGAAGCCTCATTCTCTGCTATGACATGCAGACTAATTCTCTGCTGACATGAAGACAGATTCTCTGTTACGGGACCTCCCTCCTCTGCCTGGGTGCTGGGCCTAAATATATGCCAATGGACTGTTGCAGTGGTGGCTGACGTGAAGCCTCATTCTCTGCTATGACATGCAGACTGATTCTCTGCTGACATGAAGCCAGATCGTCTGTTACGGGACCTCTCTGCTCTGCCTGTGTGCTAGGCCTAAATATATGCCAATGGACTGTTGCAGTGGTGGGTGACGTGAAGCCTCATTCTCTGCTATGACATGCAGACTGATTCTCTGCTGTCATGAAGCCAGATTGTCTGTTACGGGACCTCTCTGCTCTGCCTGTGTGCTAGGCCTAAATATATGCCAATGGACTGTTGCAGTGGTGGGTGACGTGAAGCCTCATTCTCTGCTATGACATGCAGACTGATTCTCTGCTGTCATGAAGCCAGATTGTCTGTTACGGGACCTCTCTGCTCTGCCTGTGTGCTAGGCCTAAATATATGCCAATGGACTGTTGCAGTGGTGGGTGACGTGAAGCCTCATTCTCTGCTATGACATGCAGACTGATTCTCTGCTGACATGAAGCCAGATTGTCTGTTACGGGACCTCTCTCCTCTGCCTGTGTGCTAGGCCTAAATATATGCCAATGGACTGTTGCAGTGGTGGCTGACGTGAAGCCTCATTCTCTGCTATGACATGCAGACTAATTCTCTGCTGACATGAAGCCAGATTGTCTGTTACGGGACCTCTCTCCTCTGCCTGGGTGCTGGGCCTAAATTTATGACAATGGACTGTTGCAGTGGTGGCTGACGTGAAGCCTGATTCTCTGCTATGACATGCAGACTGATTCTCTGCTGACATGAAGCCAGATCCTCTGTTACGGGACCTCTCTCCTCTGCCTGTGTGTGTGCTGGGCCTAAATATATGCCAATGGACTGTTGCAGTGGTGGCTGACGTGAAGCCTCATTCTCTGCTATGACATGCAGACTGATTCTCTGCTGACATGAAGCCAGATTCTCTGTTACGGGACCTCTCTCCTCTGCCTGTGTGTGTGCTGGGCCTAAATATATGCCAATGGACTGTTGCAGTGGTGGCTGACGTGAAGCCTCATTCTCTGCTATGACATGCAGACTAATTCTCTGCTGACATGAAGACAGATTCTCTGTTACGGGACCTCCCTCCTCTGCCTGGGTGCTGGGCCTAAATATATGCCAATGGACTGTTGCAGTGGTGGCTGACGTGAAGCCTCATTCTCTGCTATGACATGCAGACTAATTCTCTGCTGACATGAAGACAGATTCTCTGTTACGGGACCTCTCTCCTCTGCCTGGGTGCCGGGGCCTAAATATCTGAGAATGGACTGTTCCAGTGGTGGGTGACGGGAAGCCAGATTCTCTGCTATGGAACCTCTCTCCAATTGATTTTGGTTAATTTTTATTTATTTAATTTTTAATTTAATTCATTTCCCTATCCACATTTGTTTGCAGGGGATTTACCTACATGTTGCTGCCTTTTGCAGCCCTCTAGCTCTTTCCTGGGCTGTTTTACAGCCTTTTTAGTGCCGAAAAGTTCGGGTCCCCATTGACTTCAATGGGGTTCGGGTTCGGGACGAAGTTCGGATCGGGTTCGGATCCCGAACCCGAACATTTCCGGGATGTTCGGCCGAACTTCTCGAACCCGAACATCCAGGTGTTCGCTCAACTCTATTCATGATCTATCCTGAGATAGGTCATCAATATCGAAATTTCAGACAACCTCTTTAACCACTTCAGCCCCGCTAGGTGAAACCCCCTTCATGACCAGAGCACTTTTAACACTTCGGCACTACACTACTTTCACCGTTTATCGCTCGGTCATGCAACTTACCATACAAATGAATTTTACCTCCTTTTCTTCTCACTAATAGAGCTTTCATTTGGTGGTATTTCATTGCTGCTGGCATTTTTACTTTTTTTGTTATTAATCAAAATGTAACGATTTTTTTGCAAAAAAATGACATTTTTCACTTTCAGCTGTAAAATTTTGCAAAAAAAACGACATCCATATATAAATTTTTCGCCAAATTTATTGTTCTACATGTCTTTGATAAAAAAAAATGTTTGGGCAAAAAAAATATGGTTTGGGTAAAAGTTATAGCATTTACAAACTATGGTACAAAAATGTGAATTTCCGCTTTTTGAAACAGCTCTGACTTTCTGAGCACCTGTCATGTTTCCTGAGGTTCTACAATGCCCAAACAGTAGAAAACCCCCACAAATGACCCCATTTCGGAAAGTAGACACCCTAAGGTATTCACTGATGGGCATAGTGAGTTCATAGAACTTTTTATTTTTTGTCACAAGTTAGCGGAAAATGATGATGATTTTATTTTTTATTTTTTCTTACAAAGTCTCATATTCCACTAACTTGCGACAAAAAATAAAAAATTCTAGGAACTCGCCATGCCCCTCACGGAATACCTTGGGGTGTCTTCTTTCCAAAATGGGGTCACTTGTGGCGTAGTTATACTGCCCTGGCAATTTAGGGGCCCAAATGTGTGAGAAGAACTTTGCAATCAAAATGTGTAAAAAATGACCGGTGAAATCCGAAAGGTGCACTTTGGAATATGCGCCCCTTTGCCCACCTTGGCAGCAAAAAAGTGTCACACATCTGGTATCGCCGTACTCAGGAGAAGTTGGGGAATGTGTTTTGGGGTGTCATTTTACATATACCCATGCTGGGTGAGAAAAATATCTTGGTCAAATGCCAACTTTGTATAAAAAAATGGGAAAAGTTGTCTTTTGCCAAGATATTTCTCTCATCCAGCATGGGTATATGTAAAATGACACCCCAAAACACATTCCCCAACTTCTCCTGAGTACGGCGATACCAGATGTGTCACACTTTTTTGCTGCCAAGGTGGGCAAAGGGGCACATATTCCAAAGTGCACCTTTCAGATTTTGCAGGCCATTTTTTACACATTTTGATTGCAAGGTACTTCTCACACATATGGGCCCCTAAATTGCCAGGGCAGTATAACTACGCCACAAGTGACCCCATTTTGGAAAGAAGACACCCCAAGGTATTCCGTGAGGGGCACTGCGAGTTCCTAGAATTTTTTATTTTTTGTCACAAGTTAGCGGAAAATGATGATTTTTTATTATTTTTTTTCTCCTTACAAAGTCTCATATTCCACTAACTTGCGACAAAAAATAAAAAATTCTAGGAACTCTCCATGCCCCTCACGGAATACCTTGGGGTGTCTTCTTTCCAAAATGGGGTCACTTGTGGCGTAGTTATACTGCCCTGGCAATTTAGGGGCCCATATGTGTGAGAAGTACTTTGCAATCAAAATCTGTAAAAAATAACCGGTGAAATCCGAAAGGTGCACTTTGGAATATGTGCCCCTTTGCCCACCTTGGCATCAAAAAAGTGTCACACATCTGGTATCGCCGTACTCAGGAGAAGTTGGGGAATGTGTTTTGGGGTGTCATTTTACATATACCCATGCTGGGTGAGAGAAATATCTTGGCAAAAGACAACTTTTCCCATTTTTTTATACAAAGTCGGCATTTGACCAAGATATTTTTCTCACCCAGCATGGGTATATGTAAAATGACACCCCGAAACACATTCCCCAACTTCTCCTGAGTACGGCGATACCAGATGTGTCACACTTTTTTGCAGCCTAGATGCGCAAAGGGGCCCAAATTCCTTTTAGGAGGGCATTTTTAGACATTTGGATCCCAGACTTCTTCTCACGCTTTAGGGCCCCTAAAAAGCCAGGGCAGTATAAATACCCCACATGTGACCCCACTTTGGAAAGAAGACACCCCAAGGTATCCAATGAGGGGCCTGGCAAGTTCATAGAATTTTTTTTTTTTTTGCATAAGTTAGCGGAAATTGATTTTTTTTTTTTTCTCACAAAGTCTCACTTTCCGCTAACTTAGGACAAAAATTTAAATCTTTCATGGACTCAATATGCCCCTCAGCAAATACCTTGGGGTGTCTTCTTTCCAAAATGGGGTCAGTTGTGGGGTGTTTGTACTGCCCTGGCATTTGAGGGTCTCCGCAATCATTACATGTATGGCCAGCATTAGGAGTTTCTGCTATTCTCCTTATATTGAGCATACAGGTAATGAGATTTTTTATTTACGTTCAGCCTCTGGGCTGAAAGAAAAAAATGAACGGCACAGATTTCTTCATTCGCATCGATCAATGTGGATGAAAAAATCTCTGCCAAAAAAAAAAATGGAGGGGAAAGGCGTCTGCCAGGACATAAGAGCTCCGCCCTACATCCATACCCACTTAGCTCGTATGCCCTGGCAAACCAGATTTCTCCATTCACATCAATCGATGTGGATGAATAAATCATTGCCGGGATTTTTTATATATATATATATATATATATATATATATACACACACACATATATACAAAGTGCTTGCCAAAGCATAGGAACGCCGCCTCCTCCTCAGCTCGTATGCCTCGGCAAACGTATCTGTCACTGCAGAGGAGAAAATCCTGTCTTGCAGCGCCGCATACACCGACTTGCGTGTAATCTGACAGCAGCGCAATGCTTCTGTCAGAATGCACATCGGTGCTGCAGCTAGTCAATCGGTTGGTCCACCAGGAAGGTAAAAAAAGAGAAAAATAAAAATAAAAAAAATAAAAAACCAGGCCGCAACGCAATAATTTTATTAACTTTGCAACAGAACATATAAACTTTAACTTTTTTAACTGAACATTAACGTGTTTGCTTACTGGTGTGTTTTTTTTACCTTTATAGAACAAACCTCTCCTTCCCCATGGGTCAATGTGCAAAGCGCAAATCGCCCAAAGATGTGGCGAAGTGCGTTATGCACTTTGTCCCATGTGAAAGGAGACGTTTGCAGCAGCAGCAGTGAGTGAATGGGCCCTAATAGCCCTGTGTGCCTGTCCTGGTGAGATGATCCCTATGCTAATAGTGTACCTGTGAGTGGTACTTCCGGAAACACTCTCCAAAGCATAGGGCAGGGTGGTCCGGACAGTCAGGACAGAAATAGCGGGTGTCACGCCTTATTCCACTCCTGCTACAGACACGACATCTTTTTCGGGGTGACGGTTGGGTTGAGGTACCAGGAACGACATTGGGGAAATGTCGCTCGTGTAGACGGCTAACTACACTGGTGGTTGGGGCCACGGAACCTCCTGGATACAGGAGGTTCTCGATGATCTCTTCCTGAAATTTGAGGAAGGATCCAGTTCTCCCAGCCTTACTGTAGAGAACAAAACTATTGTACAGAGCCAATTGAATTAAATATACAGACACCTTCTTATACCAGCGTCTGGTGCGTCGGGAAACTAAATACGGAGACAACATCTGGTCATTGAAGTCGACCCCTCCCATGTGGAGGTTATAGTCGTGGACTGAGAGGGGCTTTTCAATGACACGGGTTGCTCGCTCAATTTGTATTGTCGTGTCTGCGTGAATGGAGGAGAGCATGTAAACGTCACGCTTGTCTCTCCATTTCACCGCGAGCAGTTCTTCGTTACACAGTGCGGCCCTCTGCCCCCTTGCAAGACGGGTGGTAACGAGCCGTTGGGGGAAGCCCGCGCGACTAGTTCGCGCGGTACCACAGGCGCCAATCCGTTCTAGAAACAAATGCCTAAAGAGGGCCACACTTGTGTAAAAATTGTCCACATAAAGATGGTACCCCTTGCCGAATAAGGGTGACACCAAGTCCCAAACTGTCTTCCCACTGCTCCCCAGGTAGTCAGGGCAACCGACCGGCTCCAGGGTCTGATCTTTTCCCTCATAGACCCGAAATTTGTGGGTATAGCCTGTGGCCCTTTCACAGAGCTTATACAATTTGACCCCATACCGGGCACGCTTGCTTGGGATGTATTGTTTGAAGCCAAGGCGCCCGGTAAAATGTATCAGGGACTCGTCTATGCAGATGTTTTGCTCTGGGGTATAAATATCTGCAAATTTCTGGTTGAAATGGTCTATGAGGGGCCGAATTTTGTGGAGCCGGTCAAAAGCAGGGTGGCCCCTGGGACGGGAGGCGGTGTTGTCACTAAAGTGCAGGAACCGCAGGATGGCCTCAAAACGTGCCCTGGACATGGCAGCAGAGAACATGGGCATGTGATGAATCGGGTTCGTGGACCAATATGACCGCAATTCATGCTTTTTTGTCAGGCCCATGTTGAGGAGGAGGCCAGGAAAAGTTTTAAGTTCGGAAACTTGGACTGGTTTCCACCGGAAAGGCTGGGCATAAAAGCTTCCCGGGTTAGCGGTGATAAATTGTGTGGCATACCTCTTTGTTTCGGCCACAACTATGTCTAAAAGCTCCGCAGTCAAGAACAGCTCAAAAAA
This sequence comes from Bufo gargarizans, assembly GCF_014858855.1. Lineage (NCBI taxonomy): Eukaryota > Metazoa > Chordata > Amphibia > Anura > Bufonidae > Bufo > Bufo gargarizans. Next base: position 514,165,049 of record NC_058080.1, read on the forward strand.
TCCCAGGGCCGAACCGATCTGAGCCGTCTCAACCCGAACTCCAGACTGGGCGGTGAAAGGGAAAACTACAGGTGCGGCTGAAGTTGGGGACTGCCAATCAGGGTTTGCCAGCACCTCTGGGATTCTAGGGGCTCTACGGGCACGTCTTTGCGGTGGCTGCGACGGGGTCACTACTGCACGTGCCACCGTACCAGCTTCAACTGCCCTTCTGGTGCTCGCTACTTCACCAGGATGTACGGCAGTGCTGGTACTAGGTCCAGGGAGGGCTGGGCTGCTGGTGTATGCCTCACCACGTAATCCGACAGCACCAGCCCCACTCTGCTGCTCTTGAAGCG